>NC_134583.1:32710833-33075000 GCF_037038515.1 Microtus pennsylvanicus | reverse complement strand
AAATTATCACATGTACTAACTCATAAGTGGTTTTTAAACATAAAGCAAAGAAAGCCAGCTCACAAACCACAATCCCAGAGAACTTAGACAACAATGAGGACACTGAGACTTACATAGATCTAATCTACATGGGAAGTAGAAAGTAGATAAAGACAAGATCCCCTGGAAACTTTGGGAAAGGGTTGAAAGGGAGGAGAGAGGCAGGGAGGGGGCAGCGAAAAATGTAGAGCTCAATAAAAAATCAATTAAAAAAAAAAAGAAAGAAACATACTCTGCCCATGAAACCAGAAACAATTCGCTGGCCCTGAAACCAGAGCCAGAAGGTTAAAAGGGGCCAGTGAAAGAAACTCACTTTGGCCCTGAATCTGGAGCCAAAGAAACACATTCTGCCCCTGGCCAACTCAGCATGAAAATAAACCAAACCCTGACCAGGAAAAACAACCAGTCCCTTAGCACAAAACCAAATGATCTCTGGACATGAAATCCAACCAATCTCTGAGCTTGTTCAAGCTCAGGTCTTGAAATCCCACCAATTCCCACCCTAAAATGTTCACCCTGGAAAAATTCTGCCTTTAAGAAGTTCTATAAAAGCCCTATACCTGTTCAGTTGGAGCTGGCTTTTTTCTTCCTGTCAGAGGCAGTCACTCTCCTAGGTCCTACCTCCCAATAAATCTCTTGAATGAGGGTTGGGTAAAGACCTTCTTTCAGTGGAATAGAGTGGGGCAGAGAAGTAACAACTTCCTTGGAGCAGGATACAACTCTTAGGTCTCTGTGGGAAACCCCCTAAGCAGAGTGGAGCAGAGCTGAGCTGTAGTGCCTTTCAGTGAGGAACAGGACTGCTATGCTCCTGCAGGGAAACCATCCCCCACCAGAACAGACATGTAGGCATTACTTGGCTTTCAAGGGCCAGGATACCTTTCCCTTTAGAACTTTAGCACTTAAACATACTTACGTACATTATCCTAGAGAAATGCTCCACCTTCCTTCTCATGAGGCTGGCCTCTTTATTTCTTTTTCTTTCTTTCTTTCTTTCTTTCTTTCTTTCTTTCTTTCTTTCTTTCTTTCTTGCTTTCTTTCTTTCTTTCTTTCCTCCTTTGTTTCTTTTTTTTGTGTAACATAATGAATATTTCCATTCATTGTCTTTCAGGTGCCACAGTTCCATTCATTATAACTGAATAATACTCGTTGTCTACGTACACTATATTTTCTTTATCCATTCATCTGTTGCTAGCTAGATACCTCTGTAATTTCTTACCTTTGTGTTTTGATTATCTTTGGTCATTTCTATTTGTACTTTTAATTACCTTGTACAAGAATATCCGAGTCATTCTACCGATTTTGCCACATATTGGCTGCACTAAGCCGACTTATAGGCAACCTTAGACATGTCTTCTTACCAACATCCCCTCCATTATTTGTCATAGTACAAAATCTTTCCCTTATCTCATATTTAGCAACAAAATTGCTCTATCTTAATAAGCTGAAAAATAAAACTCAGATAAGAATATTTAAAATGTAGTGTATGGAAAATTATCAAAGTAAAACTAAATAAAAAAGCACCTTATAATGAGATAAGAAAAATAATGAGCTAGATTTTTCGATTAAAGTTATTAAGTTAGAAATTACTTTGAGCTGCAGAAAATGGAAACCTGAGCATAACAGCATAATGTTAGAATTTTAGTCTTCCCATAGAACAACAGAAACAATGTTATACTAGTATTTGAAGATGCCTCATGAATATTGGTGGTAAGATTTTCTAAACTGTTCCATACAGCATCATTGTGATCAGAAGATTAGTAGTGTGGAGCCCTCAGTGATAAATTCTGCATTCTAATCTGAAAGAGGGGTAAAAGAGGCCATGATTATCAGCATTCTTCAGTAATTTCAAACTGTACTTTATGATCAGGGCTTAGATTATTCAATTATATTCATCTGAAGACATATCAAAAATAGCCCTCCTCCCAAGTTTTACAAGTCTTTGATCTTCTTGGAGATGATTTTTTATGCAAGGTGGCAGATATTGATCTAATTGAACTCTTCTATATGCAGACATTCAGTTTTCCAATACCACTTAGTAGAGATGTTATTTCTCTTTCTGTGTGTATTTTTGGCATCTTTGTTCAAAAAGATACCAGATGGTTTTGTTAGATACATGAACATTAAGATCTAAGTTGTCCATTGATCTCTATGCTTTATTTCCTGCCAGTTCTATGCTGTTTTTGTTCCTGTCACTCTGTAATATATCTTGAAACTGATAAATCCCTCCAAAAACGGTTTTTCCTCAGAGTTGTGTTGGCTATCACGGGACTTTTCTTGCTTCCATCCGAATTTTAGATCATTTTGTACCCAACACACAATCAGGTAGTCTTCCTGAATTCACCTGCACATGGACAGTTGAGAATTTTTGTTTTAGAATTTTCCCATTGGAATCAAAAGTCAACATTATCTAAAATTTACCTTAATCTAAAATATTGGAGAAAGAATTAGTAAATAAAAACTGAGAAGATATGCATGCAATAACAATTAGTGCAAAAGAAGCTGTGAACTTGAAAAAGCCTGAGATGTAGGTATATGGGAGGGTTTGGAGAAAGGAAAGGGAAGAAAGAAATGATATACTTGCATTATAATCCCGATAATGAAGCAAATAAAACAGTGAATAATTAATGAACCTAAAATTAAAAATTAAAAGTAAATAAGATCACTAGTAATAAAATAATCTAGAAACAACCCCGTAAGTGCAGGCAATCCTAGAAATGTGTGAAGACCTTGTTAGTGGAACTGCCTAGGACAATAATCCTTAATAATGGAGCCTAAATTAAAGGTTATTCTTCTGTTTAACCAAATGTCTAAAAACTTGAAAATGACAAAGCAAGAGAATGAAACTATATGTATGAAATAGAACAATAGTGTCTTAGGTTTTTAGACTAAGTATTAGTAAAATAAAGAAGTTGAGAATCAATTAATTCCAATGTAGGTGAAACAGAAATTTCATTTTATAAATTTGTGTTTGTTTCCTTTTAAATAAAACTTATACTCAGGGAAATATAACAATAAACTTTATAATATTCATTGAATTTAAAAATATTGTTTATCAGTATTGAGAAATATATAAAATATATTGTTAAGTCTTTAATGGGAAATGTTAATGTACTTACAAAATTGAGCAATTGTCTTAAATATTATGAAAAAATGGATTCGACAAATATCTGTTTCGAACATTTTGCATAGATATGAGCTGTTATCTCTTTTAGGCATATAGTTAAGAATGGAATTGCAATGTTATGGTTTTTCTCTGTTTTAGTAATAACTCTTTTGATTATTGTTTTTCAAGGTGGTGTCACAGTCTTATGCATTTACAAACAATGTATGAAGCTTTCATTATCACTCCATTTGCATCAACTTTGTTATTAATATCTACTAGCTAGCCATCTAGTAAAACTCAAATGTAATCTAATCAAGTTATCCCTAACATTGAAATGTTAACTCTAAATGTTTCCCTAACATTTTGAAGTATTTTAGTTATATCATAGAAAGCTTCATTTGTATACTCCAGATGACTATGCATTACTGAAATAAATTATGAATAAATAAATAAGGTACACCAATGTGTAGATTATAAAATTCTGTTTAATTTTTTATGGTGTTTTATTAAAAATCATTTACTTAACTCTGTTTTTACATTGTTCATTTATAATTTATAACCACTAGGAATTCTCTATTGGCCAGACACCTGAATTCTTGTGGGACTCGTCAGTACCTCTGCAAGTATGCTTGTGAATTTCCCAAGTCTTCCTATATAACCAGATCATTTTCTACCTCTTCTAGATAGGATAATTTTATTTTTTACTTCATTTTATCTGAATGTCTTTTCTTATTTTTTTTTCTTGGTTATGGGCATGATTTGAGCTTACAATACATGACCAGATGGAATTGATGAGGGCAGCTATCTTTGTCTCTGTGCTTGCTCTTATAAGAAATGTGTTCAATGTTCTCTATTATTCATGGTATTAAATAGTTCTTATTAAATTGCAGTTACTGATTTTTATGGGCAGGTGTTAGATTGCGTTACCTTTTTGTATTTATGTAATTGAATATGTTTATGTTCTTTATAGTTTGATTAATATGGTGCTTAGTGAATATGTTCAACATTGGTAGGAGACACCCATTTTATAAATTACTCAACACTATTTATTTATATATAGCCTGATTTTATTTTACATTTCTACTTTTAGTATATCTATGTGTATATGTGTGTTTGCAGAGAAACTGAAAAACCTTTGCGGTAGTTAAAAAGCCAGGCTGAGCCACTGCCAAACATTTTATCCACACATGTCTTCTTCCATTACTCTTGCTTCTCCAAATGTGACTCTCACCTAACATTTGTTAAGTGTTCACAGGAATAGGATTTAGTCATCTGATTTTTAATACAAAAAATAATGTATATATGATGGTTGGCATTGATGTCTGATTATATTTTATCATGAACTTATATCATTTAAAATCAGTGAGTAACAATTTCTTTTTCTGTAAGAGAAGACTAAGACAGCCAAGCAAATTGTGTGTGATAAGAATGATGCACTTCCAATAGATCAGTTCCACTGTCTCAGTGGGTGGGTGCACCCCTCGTGGTCCCGACTTCTTTGCTCTTGTTCTCCCTCCTTCTGCTCCTCATTGGGACCTTGGGAGCTCAGTCCAGTGCTCCAGTGTGGGTCTCTGTCTCTATCTCCATCCATCACCAGATGAAGGTTCTATGATGATATGCAAGATATTCGTCAGTATTGCTATAGGATAGGGTCATTTCAGGTTCCCTATCCCCAGCTGCCCAATGAATTAACTGGGGACCTCGGCTTGGGCACCTGGGAGCCACTCTAGGTTCAAATCTCTTGCCAACCCTAAGGTGGCTCCCTTAACTAAGAATTGTGCTTCCGTGCTCCCCTATCCAACCTTCCTTTATCCCAGCCTCCTTTTTCCCCAAGTTCCCCCCTTCCTCCCCTTCTCCCTTTTCTCTCCCCATCTCCCCTTACCCCCATCCCACCCCACCCCCGAGATCTCAATTTTCTCCCCGGCAACTTTGTCTGCTTCCCATAGCCAAGAGGATAACTATATGTTTTTCCTTTGGTTCGCCTTCTTACTTAGCTTCTTTAGGTTCACCTATTGTAGGCTCTGTGTCCCTTATTTATGGCTAGAAACCAATTATGAGTGAGTACATCCCATATTCATCTTTTTGGGTCTGGGTTACCTCACTCAGGATAGTGTTTTCTATTTCCATCCATTTGCATGCAAAATTCGAGAAGTCATTGTTTTTTTACCGCAGCATAGTACTCTAATGTGTAGATATTCCACACTTTCTTCATCCATTCTTCCATTGAAGGGCATCTAGGTTGTTTCCAGGTTCTGGCTATTACAAATAATACTGCTATGAACATAGTTGAACAAATGCTCTTGTCATATGATAGGGCATCTCTTGGGTATATTCCCAGGAAGGCCAGCTGGACTGTGACTGAAAAAGCATGGGATAAAACTGGACTCTCTGAACATGGCGAACAATGAGAGCTAATGAGACACCAAGGACAAATGCAAGGGGTTTTGATCCTACGTAATGTGCTGGCTTTGTGGGAGCCTAGCCAGTTTGGATGTTCACCTTCCTAGATATAGACGGAGGGGGGAGGACCTAGGACTTACCACAGGGCAGGGAACCCTGACTGCTCTTTGGACTGGAGAGGGAGGGGGAAAGGAGTGGGGGGAAGGGGAGAAGGGTGGGAGGAGGGGGAGAAGGGTGGGAGGAGGGGGAGAAGGGTGGGAGGAGGGGGAGAAGGGTGGGAGGAGGGGGAGGGAAATGGGAGGCTGGGAGGAGGTGGAAACTTGTTTTCTTTTTTCTCATTTTCTCAAAAAAAAAAGATTAAAAAAAAAGAATGATGCACTTCTACTCAGAGTGCGGTGCTGTTTTCCTGCTTTGTTTTCAACAATGTATCCAAATTAAGCACATGTAATGTTAATTAAGGCTCAAACTCTGACTTGATATTGTGTTATAAGAAAACAGTGACTTCCTAAGAAGCATATGTTGTTTCCTGCCTTGGCACACACCATTCAAAATATGTCCTGGCATCTTAATGATATTGGATATATCTTAACATCTCTGGAAAGATAATAGTAAGAACATGTTAGTAAGTTGCTATGTGAATGCCAGAGGAAATGACTTGGGGAAGAATGGATAGAGACCTTTTGGTGTCATGAGATCAGTGTTTAAGGGGTCTTGGTCCCATTCTGAGTCTTTAGCAGAGGATAAAGAATGTTGCATAATTTGAGAGACTCACCTGACTTTGCCTCTTTCTCAAAGGACTCTTCTGTCTCCTGAATTAAGATTAACTTTAAATTGTCTCCTTGAGAATGACTGTGACTTTCAATCAGTCCTCAGCCTTTGGGTAACTTAACCTCTCTTTGCCTTCCATTTCTTGTTTACAAAAGGCTGCAGTGGAGCTTAAGAAGTTTAAGCACATAAAGCAGAGTAGCAACTGGTAGAGGGCAGTTTTCTGATAATGTTAATATTATTGCTATGATTATCCCAAAGCTAAATTTTGTTAAATCCACTTGCCTACTAATCTCCTACAAGGTATTAGCTGTTTCCGGTATGGAATTTATACTTAGTGGTATTAAAATTTAATTAGGTGACTCCTGAAGGTTACAAAACCATCAAAGTGCCAAGAGGATGATGTTTTTTAGAATTTCACATGTTTTGTTGTCAGACCCTAAAAAGACAGGGAACTTGTCATGATTGCAATAGTTCTCCAAAGTTGACACCACACAAACCTGCAACAGAATAGTAACTTCCTCACTGTCTGCTGTAAGAGACCCAGAACAAATCCACCAAGAGAAAACAGAACTTGAACATTTGGAAGAAAGGGGGCAGGGGCAGAGTTTGAAGGGAACAAGAGGGTGTGTGCTTCAGGACTGTGGTTGTTTTGTCTCAGGCTGTTCAACAGGGTCAGGGAGGCCATTGTTCCAAGGGCATCCAAATGCAGTTAGTGATGTGTCTGCTCACTTTCAAATGAGTCTTTTAGGGCCCCAATTTTTGCAAGTCTGTTGTTTGGTCTGCAGAGGAGACTTAGACTGATCCTGTCTCATCAGCCATGTGCATATCTGTGACGAACTTATTTCATCTTGATTTTTCTTATAAAATTTGAGGATTTTCCACTGATAAGCAAATGTATCACTGTTTGCAATAATCAAACAGAGAAAACAATGTACATAGATTATAGAACATTTATCTTTCATTTATACGTAATTGTAGTTTTCTGTCTGAGCTCTATTACTGGTAAATATAAGGAATTAAAAAATATTCAAAGGGGGAAAAGGAAGGAAAGATGGAATGGGATATAACAATAAGAATGCCTAAAACAAAATAGTGCGATTAGAACATTTACAGAGTGGATATATTAGTTTATGCTCAAGCTCTGCCTCTGATCTTGTTCATGTAACCAGATGAAATGACTAAGGTTGGGAAAGTCAGAGGTGAATCTCAGACTGTATTCTTTGCCCTTGCGAGGCAAAGGTCACCCTCAATTTTTCTGAGTTATTTCCTGCCGTTTTCTACTGATATATGAGCCCTTCTGCTCAAGACACTTTGGTATACTCCTTTTGAAAGATTCTGAGTATCCCTTCCCCAGAATGATGCCCACTCTAAAAGGTGCTAGTTGAGATCTGCACCTTTATCTGTGGAGACATTAGGCTTTTCTTAAGTGTTTCTGGAAGCTGAATTTAGTCTGCCAGTTCTTGTAAGGAAGACTTCTTATAGTGTTCCTAATTAGCTTACTGACTGGAGCGAGTGCTCCTGGCTGCGCTATGTCTTGTCTGGTCCTCCTGAGTGAGCCACTGCTGAATGAATGTGCTTTCTTATAATGATGTCACTCTTACACTTAATTGTCTTCAGAGCAAATTTTCTGTTACAGAGAAAAAGTTACAAGAAGCAGAGAGAGAGAGAGAGAGAGAGAGAGAGAGAGAGAGAGAGAGAGAAAGAGAAGAGAGAAGCTTTTGTTTGACGAGCCTGTGAATTTTATTAGAAGTTAAGCAGCTGCTGTATGACCAAGGTGTCTATGCCTTTAATCATTTTCATTTTTAAAACAGAGGCTTATATTTCCTCATCTTCAGCTGTCCCAGAGGGCAACGATGCCAGCTTTAACAGCATTAATTTCTCTTTATGACAGGACTAGTGATGGCCCGGGTCTTCAGGACTGCCTAAAATGTCTAGAAAAGTAGATAATGAAGAGGATATTAGAATTGTAAACAAGAGCAATTTTGTAATAAAAACCATATATTTTCTCCATTGGTCTTTGAGCTTAGCACGGCAGCAGCAAATGTGTCACAAGTCATAATTTGTTGGTGGTTACTGAGCATGAGTTACAGTCGGGGCTTGGGCTTAAAGGTCAGGTCCTCCTGGCACCATATTAGAAACGGTCTAGGATGTGGAGGTGCAGTTTGGTTTTGTAATGTGTGTCTCTCCTGTTTGTTCGTCATGTCAGTGGATGGGAAGAGAATGTATGTGTCACCATTTCCCCAGCTGCTTACAGTGGTTGACTTTTATGCAGAAGCTTAAAGAATTTTCTAATTATGAATGAGAAGGGATCACTCTGAAAAGGGGGACAGAGTCAGGTTTACACCCTGTCTGCCTTCAAAATATTTAGGAAGAATGCAGAGTAGGAGGCCACAGAAGTGTAGCTTTCTCCTTCATTTTCCTGTTTCTCTAGTGGTCAGAGCATCTCGGCTTCTCTATGTCTATTCATCCTTACTGCTGCCAAAGTTTATGTGTCCGGTACAGCCAACTAAGAAACCATAGGTTATTTCCAAGAACCAGAGTGTTCTTTGTCTGCCAGGAATGTGAGGGAAGGGTAAAATTTGAATGTTATGGTCTCTTACCACCCCAACAGGGGGTCACCATGAATTGATCATAATTCGTGAAGCTCATCCACACCTAATCTTTGGTCTTTTCTTTATCTTTTGTTCTTATATTCTTCACAGCAAAAATATTCACACATTCCTAGAAACACAGCAATTTCTCTTAGTATTGTTTCTGCTTGCATTTTGGGCCAGCCTTCAGTGCAGGCAGTGCTCTCTATTTTATAACCTAGTCCACGGGATTGTTTCAGCAGGAGGAGGAGCCCTGAGGAGCAGAGCATCTCCATTCCTATTGAGATCTTTCTCCATTCACAATAACAATGACTTTTGTTTCCAATTAGCGACAATGTTAAATTCAGCAGAGTCTCTCTCAGAAACCACTACCCCAAGAAGGCTGCTGTGAGGTCCCAAGCACTTGAACTGGAAAGTGAAAAGAGAAGAAACATCACACTTCATGAATATTTTAAATATTAAGATTTGAAAGAATACAGGCAAAAAGTGTCCAATGTGTGTCTATTGTTATCCTGAGGACAGGACATGAGGTCAGTCAGCACCAAGCCTGGAATGTGACCCTTTCTCTGCGCTGTTTTTTTTTTTTTTATCTGAGCTGAGTTGCAGATCCAAATCTGAGAGCTCATTGGAGCTTAATATAAACCGAAAAGCAAAAATAAGTACTCTTCTATTATTTAGGCACCTGTCCAGAGGTTGGGGGCTGGGGCGGTGGGAGAAAAGGAAAGAAAATTTTCCTTGGGTAGATATGTAGCAGAGAGCAAGGATAACCACCTTGCATCCTCTGTCTAATAAGATGTGAATGGGGGCAGAAATAATGAGAATTACATTGTATTTTTCATGTAAAAGCCTGAGAAACAAATGTCCTGCACACTGGCAGTGATTCCAGTAATTTTCAAATGAAAAGGGCTATTTGTTTCCAAATTACAGCAGTCGCTGGAATGCATACGTTTATGCCTCAGAAATCCTCATTTTTCGAAGGAAAATTACCTTTCGGTAATTCAGTCACTGCAGGCTTTCTCCTGCCGACTGGTCAGAGCTATCAGATAGTTTGCAGCTGCAGGCTGAAGCCTGGCCATTTCTTTTCTTTTCTTTCTTTCTTTTTCTTTTTTTTCCCGAGGACAGGCAGTTAGTTAGTAGAGCCATCAGTGTGGCATCTGTCATCCTGCTAGGCCCAAATTGTTTTCTATGATGGATGTCACAGTCTGTATGATCAAAATAGAAATCCCGCTGCTTTTAATTGCAAAATCGGAGTCCTCGCACATTTGTTATTATGCTGAGGTTATTACCTCACACAAAATGAATTAACAGGTGAAAATAATTGATGAGAAGACTCTAGGGATTTTTAGCCTCTTCAAAGAGACTTTGTAATTATGGCATAATGAATGTTCTGAGACAAATCTGTGGGGGGCAGCATGAGACCACCAAAGAACTCCTCAGCTGGATGATAAATTCTCCTGACTTCTGCAGGAATACTACTTACATTTACTTAGCAATTAGTTTAACAGGCCTACATGATTCATGATAACATAGTGAGAATTTTTAAATAAGTTTGTTCCACCCATCTATAAATTAGACGACTTACCTCAGCTTCCTTCCCTAGGTGATAGAAGCTGATAATGAGTCAGTGTTCCTAAAATAAGATAACAGGGACGAGGGACATGGGCTTCCGAGCCTCTTCACTAGCATCCGGCATGTCATAATTCCTCCAGCCTCTTTGAAGGAGGCCTCACGTAATTTTAAGTCTATTTCTTACAGCTTTCAGCACAGGAAGACAGCGTGGATTAGTGGAATGTGGCTTACGACTGTCTACATTAAAGTAACTACTATCAGCTTTCTGACCAAGATTCACTTCAGACTTTGTCAGATTTCCATCCAGTCCTTGAGTCAACACAGAGTGTGGTACCTACTCATATCATCTTCTGCCTTTGATAGCCCAAATTGCACAGAGATAGTCTGTCTTCACTAAATTGTGTGAGACATGGTTTCAGACGGTGAAAAGCACTGTCCCTCTAGTGTTTAAGGTAGTCAAAGTGTTAGGGTATTGCTTTTCATGAATGCCTGTTAGTCATACAGCAATAGATGTGAGGTACTAGCCTAAATGTTGCAATAAGAGCAAAGAGTTAAGTTCTATAAGGAAAGTTAATGTGCTGTCACATGTCTATAATTCTAGTATCAGGTAGCTAAGGCAGGAGGATTGAATATCCAAGACCAGCCTTAGCTTTAGAAAAGTGAGTTCAGTGACAGCCTTGGCTACATAGTAAAACTGTGGGTAGGGAAGGGGGCAGAAACATAAACAAACAAAAACTTCCATTGACAGTAATTTAAATGAAAACACACACACAGGCACACACACACACACACACACACACACACCATTACCACCACCACCAGCAGCAAACAACATCAATAAAAACCCAGAGCAGAAACATGTCACAAGCGTGCTCCTTTTACATAGTCACTCTATGTCCATTTCAATGTCAAAATCACTCTTCAGCTCTCAAGAGCTAAAACTTAAATTAATGTGAGTACTTTTATGAGAACATGCATAATGAAAATCTTGAGAAGAAAGAAAGGAAGGAAGGAAGGAAGGAAGGAAGGAAGGAAGGAAGGAAGGAAGGAAGGAAGGAAAGAAAGAAAGGAAAGAAAGAAAGAAAGAAAGAAAAAAGGAAAGGAAAAGAAAAGAAAGCTGGGCGGTGGTGGGACATGCCTTTAATCCCAGCACTTGAGAGACAAATTCAGGCAGATTTTTGTGAGTTCGAGGCCAGCCGGGTCTACAAGAGCTACTTCCAGGTCAGGCTCCAAAGCAGCAGTGAAACCCTGTCTTGAAAAACCAAAAGAAAAAGAAAGAAAGAAATGAAAACAAATCATCAAAAGGGAAGACCAATAATGTATTTGGGACACACAAACTCAAATAGAAAAGTGGCAATGTTTAGACAAATCTACTTGAATGCACTGGTATAGAGGAACGTTATCAGAGATCCTAACTAGGCTTCTTCACCCACATTTCTAGATTGCATGATCATTTTCCATGGTTCTAGTCCATTTCGATATCCCCCATTACTTGCCTGCCCCTAAAGTGCTGATACCATTCCAAATTAGAAAGAATTATTCCTATTCTATCAAGTACCTTTAAGTACTGCTATTTTGGTCTGTTGAAGCATTTCTCTTGAACCATCGTTTTCCTGTATATCTTCAATACCAACCCACTTTGTGGGTTTTCTCCAAACATAAAAACAAGTAATTTTTGTTTATAAAAACTATTAGTAATATAAGAAAACTTGCAAAGGTAGTTCAGCGTTTATACCCTCCAACTTCAATTGTCTCATAATCCATGAAATGTACATTGTTTGCTCTTAGCTTTAATAGGTAGCAAAGTGACCTAGAATTTAAAGGTTCATTCTGTAAATTTTTGATGCCTGTTTCACTTAGATTATATTGAATCATTGTTATGAAAAACCATGGCAAACACTCAGGTGATTCCAACTTGAACCAAAAGAGGAAGCAGAGGGTGAAAAATTAAATTTTAAAATAATTGATGTTAGTTAAGGTGAGATATTTTTTTTCGGGAAATTTGATCATTAAAGCAATTCTAAAATCCTTTTCATGCAGTCAACCAAAAGACAATCAGATACTAAATTCGAAACTCATATTCAGCTATACAAGCACAAGTGTCTCATAAAGAAAAAAAGAGAACACAGTGGTTGTCGAAGGCTTATGATGGCTTTTTGACAAGTGATACATGCATACAGTGCAGAATAACAGACTCTGAAGCAAGTGCAGATTTCTTGTATCCTTGACCCTCCTTCCTGCATATAATACGTATAGAAGTACAAATGTTTAGACAGTGTCTAGTGACTACAAACAAAGAACATTAGATGCCAAGTGTATGTTTACCAGAGAAAATGTATTACCAATGAGAAATCAGGTGTTCTTTTTAACGAGTATAGAATGTGAAGTGGTAGGGATCGGAACAAGGGTATTTGCTTTATTCATGGGCAATTTCAAAAAGATTCTTCTTGTGCCATAGAGAATGATGAGCTCATGGAATCTGAATCACTGACTTAAAGGCACATCCATTTCCAGGAAAGAAGTTATTGTTGATAATTTAATGAGAATGCAAATAATTTCTTTGATAATGCTGGGAGTTTGGTAGTGTTAGCAGGCTGCTGGTGTACTGTGAATTCTGGGTCATTATATGGAATTGGATTTTGGATGGGGCTTTGTGGAGACAGCGCTGTTTTCTGAGTAATATCCCATTCAAACACCTCAGTCTGATGTATTGCGTTAATAGATCATCAGAATCAGTTGTCATTCTAGTGATTTATTAGTGCAATACACGAGAATGAGACTTGCTGATGATGTATTTAGTACTCACAAGATAGCAGTGTCCAAAGAAGAAGAAAACCCAGTGAGAAAGCCCTTATAATGACATAATGATGCTTGCCAATGCAGAGAACTTTGAAATCTTTGGGGGAGTTATATATTAAGGTATTGGTGATGATTCCACTTTTAGGATGTTGCTGCTACAGGAACAGCATTATCCTTGTTCTAAATAACTCCACTGGTAAACAGAATGGTAATATTCATATATGTGTGGTTACCATGTAACATTTTAGAATATGTCAGCAACTATATTTGTCAGAAAACATGTATTATTACTGCGAGTTTTTTTAGTATAATACTCAAATATATTATAGTAATAGCCATTTTCCAACTGGTGGCTTGTGCCAAGGGGAAGCCTTTGCTGGTGAGCTTATGTACTACCAATCATGGTCATGGTTCTGGCATTAGTTAGAGTGGCAGAGATTTTAAGTAAAACATTAAACTTAGGTCCCACTGTCATACATTTTCTGTTAATAGAGCTTGCAACACCTACTCTAAATGTAGATGAATTAGAGGCTCCCAGCGACCTCTATCTACCTCCTGCTGGGCTTTTTCTAAAAGGGTAAAAGACAGACTTTTAAATGTTTATAACATAGGGCTAAAAAGGCTTTTTTTATGCAATAGAATAGCGCTTACTGCTCACCTCCTTGCAGCAGCTGATTGCATCATAAATAAAACAGTAGGGCCAGCCATCCTGCTGTGGAGTGGATGCATCCACAAAGCAGCCAAAAGGCACTGGCGACAGAATCAGAAGTGTCTTATGCAGGATCCTGGCCTGCAGATGGAATGCAATGAGGTCTGCCTGTGCAACAGGGAAACCAAAGGGGGGTAGGGCACAGAATTAGAGGCTATAGATTGTGTCCCACGTGCCTTTGTTTCGAAATACAGCAGTTGAAGCATTGTTTATAGGAGTCTTCTGATACCCAAGCCAGGAGGGCATTGCAACAATGAAGGGGAAACGTTAACCAAGCAATTGGAGGAGATTCCTTTCCCTTGTCGTTCCCCAGCTCTTGGGTTCTTTCTTCTGATGTCTTAAACAGCTGGATTTGGGGTAGGAGAAGAAATTTGAGAAATGAGTAGTATTCATTTATTGAATAAGACTTCTATGTTTTCATTTGTTTTATATAATAACTATCAGTTTACCTTCCCTTAAATTTGGGGCAGAGAAGTCACTTTATGATCCATTAGAAACACAGAGAAGCTTTTTCTCCTGTATTTTTAAAAACCATTTCTGTGTTTTCTAAAATCATATTAACTGTCACAAAAAATTATACTCCCTGCTCTGTATCACCAACTACCCTGAAATGCTTATAGCCAATTCTTAATAAAAATATTTAATGTAATGACTAGTAAAATATGAGTCCTCTAAAATGGCTACTGATCTTTTAAGCTCTACTATCTCAAACTCAGCTGTATTTTATATTTGATAGAAACGCTGCTGGTTGACAAATAATTATTTTCTTCGGATTGTTTCTATTAACTTCTTAAATTTATATTTTGTGTTTTTCACATCATGCATCCCATCCCATTCATTTCCCCATCTCTTCATATCTGTTCTCTGCTCTTGCAACTCCGCCCCAAAAAATAATTAATTAAAGTAAAACATAAGAGAATAAAAAGAAGAAAGAAAAAAAGTTTAAAAAAAAGGGAAATCAGTCTCATCATGGAAGCTGTAGCAGACACAGCGAGTCATGCAATAAATCCTTTTGTCCATATATTTGTATTTTCAAGTGTTTCAATGCAAAGCGTCATTGGCCTAGACTTTCTTCTGAAACTGTCAATGTGCATGCATTTGCGAACAAACATATAGACAAACAAAACATCCATACATGGAGCATAAATAAAGAAATAAATAAAATTTATCACTGGAAAGTTAATTTTCTGACAAAAGTTTCAACCAAAAAACAGTGAATACACGGAAGTGTGGTAAATGCTAAGTTAATCTAGTTTTGTTAAAAAATGTTAGACTTTGGAATTTTTATTCTAATAGCAGAAATACATTCCGAAGAATATTCCTAATATCCTAAATATTACTCTGAAAGAAAGGCATAAAGTTTCATAAACTTTAAATTATAGCAAATCAAATTTGTTAGAAAATAAACCTTTGAACACTGTACATGGCTCAAAAGTATATAAATATTAAGCATTAAATAAAAGTTTTTGTCTGATATGGCACATGAAGAAATAATGCAGTCCAGAAAATTCAGAGACCTTATCACCACTGCAGGAGGCACAGCAGGTGCAGGAGGTGCAGCAGGTGCAGGAGGTACAGGAGGTGCAGCAGGTGCATCAGATGCAGGAAGTGCAGGAGGTGCATCAGGTGCAGGAGGTATAGGAGGTGCAGCAGGTGTAAGAAGTACAGGAGGTGCAGGAGGTACAGGAGGTGCAGGAGGTACAGGAGGTGCAGGAGGTACAGGAGGTACAGGAGGTACAGGAGGTACAGGAGATGCAGGAGGTACAGGAGGTACAGGAGGTACAGGAGGTGCAGGAGGTACAGGAGGTGCAGGAGGTGCAGGATGGCCAGGAGGTACAGGAGGTACAGGAGGTGCAGGAGGTACAGGAGATGCAGGAGGTACAGGAGGTGCAGGAGGTACAGGACGGCCAGGAGGTACAGGAGGTGCAGGAGGTACAGGATGGCCAGGAGGTACAGGAGGTACAGGAGGTGCAGGAGGTACAGGAGATGCAGGAGGTACAGGAGGTGCAGGAGGTACAGGACGGCCAGGAGGTACAGGAGGTGCAGGAGGTACAGGATGGCCAGGAGGTACAGGAGGTACAGGAGGTGCAGGAGGTACAGGAGGTGTAGGAGGTACAGAAGGTGCAGGAGGTACTGGAGATGCAGGAGGTACAGGAGGTACAGGAGGTACAGGAGGTGCAGGAGGTACAGGAGGTGTAGGAGGTACAGAAGGTGCAGGAGGTACAGGAGATGCAGGAGGTACAGGAGGTGCAGGAGGTACAGGAGGTGCAGGAAGTACAGGAGGTACAGGAGGTGCAGGAGGTACAGGAGGTGCAGGAAGTACAGGAGGTACAGGAGGTGCAGGAGGTACAGGAGATGCAGGAGGTACAGGAGGTGCAGCAAGTGCAGGAAGTGCAGGAGGTACAGGAGGTGCAGGAGGTACAGGAGGTGCAGGAAGTACAGGAGGTACAGGAGGTGCAGGAGGTACAGGAGATGCAGGAGGTACAGGAGGTGCAGCAAGTGCAGGAAGTGCAGGAGGTACAGGAGGTGCAGGAGGTACAGGAGGCGTAAGAGGTACAGAAGGTGCAGGAGGTGCAGGAAGTGTAGGAGGTACAGGAGGTGCAGCAAGTGCAGGAAGTGCAGGAGGTACAGGAGGTGCAGCAAGTGCAGGAAGTGCAGGAGGTACAGGAGGTGCAGCAAGTGCAGGAAGTGCAGGAGGTGCAGGAGGTGCAGCAAGTGCAGGAAGTGCAGGAGGTACAGGAGGTGCAGCAAGTGCAGGAAGTGCTGGAGGTGCAAGAGGTATAGGAGGTGTAGGAGGTGCAGCAGGTTCAGCAGGAGTAGGACGTGCAGGACATGCAAGAGGAAGGATATGTATGATTTTGTGTGCTGTAAGGAGTCTTATGGTGTCCCGCCAGCTCCCAAATAATGACATGGAAACTTCTTATTAATTATCAAACCTCAGCCTTCAGCTTAGGTTTGTTCCACTAGCTCTTATAAATTAAATTAAACTGTTTTCATTAATCTATATCTTACCACGTGACTTTTACCTTTCTTTCACTCTGCATATCTGACTCCCTCCTTGTCTCTTTGGCATCTCCTCTACACCTTGATTATCTCCTCCTTATCTCTGCCTGGAAGTCCCACCTATACTTTCTGCCTAGTTATTGGATGTTTTACTTTTTATTACATAATGACAGCAATGCATTTTCACACAGTGAACAAATATTCCAAAATAGTGTGTGTGTGTCCCTGTGTGCAGTGTGTAGAGTGCACTGTGAGTGTGTATATGTGTGCGTGTTGGGGGGGTGGCAGTAGGAAACTTACTACTGCTCTGCCTTAATTCTAGCGTCC
The DNA here is from genome assembly GCF_037038515.1 of Microtus pennsylvanicus. Classification (NCBI taxonomy): domain Eukaryota; kingdom Metazoa; phylum Chordata; class Mammalia; order Rodentia; family Cricetidae; genus Microtus; species Microtus pennsylvanicus. The sequence goes on along the minus strand of NC_134583.1, from coordinate 33,057,692 downwards.
TTCAGTTCACTCCATTGTTACTGAAATCTGTAGTTTTCTCCCTACCCATGTTCCCAACAGCCTGATACCATCTCCCTTTCTCTCCCCCCAATTTCTGTATGAAGAAAAATCTAAATTCTCCTGCAGTCTTTGCTACATTAATGGTGTCTTTTTACTCGGTAAATATTCCCTTCCCTGCTTTTCTTCATCTTAGTGTGCCTGATTGTTTCCTCTTAGAAATAACTATTTCTGTTACTGTTTAAATGAAGAGTAGTTATTTTTCCAATTACTAGCTTTTAACTTTACACACACGCGCGCGCGCGTGCTCACACACTATGATACGAATGGAATCTGAAATTATCAAGTGCAAAATTAGCATTAAAAATCATAAGACAACAAACAATAGAGCTTTATGTGATTTTTATAATTGCATGAAACTAGTTACTTTGGCCATAATTGTTTGTGCTTTATTAACATGCAAAATTGTTTTATATGCCAACCCTTACACAAAAGAAACCATTTTTGATGAGAATTGTGCTTTGTTTAGAGTTAGACACCATTGTATTTGCTTTCCTAATATAACCATTCTAATTAGTACCTAGCACTCACCCTGAGTTATTCAGCTTGAACACTCTGAAGGTGACAATCGAGTCACAATTCCATGGCACTCTTTGTCAGTACCTGTCAAAATATATCTAAGCCTTTATGAGCTGTGATCTAAATACCGGGGAAAAAGTTAATAGTCCAGAAACAATATGTCCTAGGTAATTTTCAAAAATAAAATTGCACATTACTTCTTGCTTACAAACACAATACTGTTAATGTTGCCATGCTAAATGTGATGCAGACAAAGCTGTCTACCCCCTAATTTCTTCACATGCTATCATCTGACCTTTTTCAGTATGCCTGGTTCATTCTATTTCACTTCTATGGTGCAGTAACATGAGTGGATTAAAAATAAAATTTCAAGTAAGTTAATAAGCATGTATACACATGCTTTTAAGAGGTGAGTAGATCATATTAAAAATGTGGAAAAATATTTTCTTCCCTGTTTTAACAAATGATCCTTACATTCTAGATTATATCACTGCAGCCATGCCAAGACTCACCATTTGATGTGAGTTACTTAGGGGAGAATGCATGTTCAGACTGGATTGAAGGTCTCCCAGCAGAGTTGGAAGCCTTTGCTTAGGACTACAATGAGCAGACACAGGACTGTGAAAGGCTAGGCTGATCATGAGCTACTACAATTCCTAGGCTGTCCAAGAGAGAGCAAACATATTCCTTGGTAATTCGAAATAATGACATAAACTTTAGCATTTTCTTCTAATTGGCCTCCTAAGAATTAGGTCATCACCAACTTTCATTGCTATATATGTAACTTTTACTGATGAAATAAAAATAATGTATTTTTCCAAATAACTTATTTTGTCTAAAATTTGATGAGATTCATTTTGTGAAATGTTTTAAATTAGTGACGTTCTAGATTTAGAAGGAGCTAATCAATTCTAAATAATTTATGGCTGATTGATGAAAGATTTTTTTGTTTTGTTTCTCACGCATTTGTATCTTATCTTTTGAAGATTGTGCTAAATTCTATCCTCTACTTTTAATCTAGACAGAAGGACCTCACACACCATTTCCCCTTCTCTGTTTAAACAAAAGAGAAAAGCTTTTACTTTAACATAATAAAATTACATTTAACAAAACTGTTATTAAGCAAGAATTACATTCACAATATTTATATTTACTTTATCTTTTATCACAACTAAAGAAAACTGTAACTATAAGTATAAATTCTGCAACTCCATCAAAGACTCCAGAAGGATATAATATTACCTAAGTAAACAGGAAGTACCTTGTAAGCAACTTCCAAAACTCTAAAATTGACAGAGCCTGTACAGTCACCCAAAGTTGTACTGCCTTCTTGCTCCACACAGTCTAGCATGGTAGAGCCGCTTGAGCCTCTAAGCCCAGTTCCAGGCACAAAGCTGGTCCACATTGCCATCGAGCAAGTTGCAGTATGCTGCTCACAGACCCCATCAAAATTCTTGGTCTCCCAAAAGAGCCAGAGGCTGCACTGGCAGCATATCCCAGAAAGCCTGCATTTCAAAATTTTATGTCTTTTTTTTTCTGCTGCTGCTGCTGCTGCTGCTGCTGCTGCTGAGTCAAGAAAACCTCTCCTATAGGAGTTGTTGCACACCACCAGTAAACAGCAAAGAGCTGTTTTAAACTCTGTGATTTTTTTTGTCTTGAATTTCTTTTCAAGCCAGCAAACAACAACAAAAAAGCTGTGTTAAACTCGATATATATATATATATATATATATATATATATATATATATATATATACACATATGTATATATACGTATATACATATGTATTTACATATATAAATTTTTGGTCTAGAATTCCATTTCAAGACCTCTCAGGTTTTACATGGATTTAGTTGGCGATGTTGGGCACCAATTGTTTCAAGGAGCCGCTTGGTCATTCTTGGCTGCTCAGCCCCATAATAATCATACAGAAACTGTCTTAATTAAAGCACTGCTTGGGCCATTAGTTCTAGCTTCTAACTGGCTAACTCTTATATTAATTTAACCCATTTCTATTAATCTGTATATCACTATGTAACAGTGGCTTACTGGCAAAAATTTAGCATGTCATGGCATCTCTCTGAATCTGCCTTCTTCCTCCCAGCAGTCAGTTCCATCTCCCCACCTACCTAAGTTCTGCCCTATCAACAAGCCAAGGTAGTTTCTTTATTCATTAACCAAGAAGAGCAACACACAGACAGAAGGACCTCCCACACCACAGCATCTGCATCTTGGCCCACCAGGCAGTGTCAATTGTAGACTCTCTCTTCTCTCATGGGTCTCAAGTTGGACCAGCCATTAGTTGATCAATCCCACAATTTTTGCTCCAGCACCACATCTTGTAGTCAGTACAAATTATAGGCTTAAGTTTTTGTGGCTGGGTTGGGGTTCCAAGCCCTCCACTGGAAGCCTTGCCTTGTGCAGAAGATATCAGGATCAGGCCCCATATCCCTCATAACTAGGGTCACCTTCATAGATTCTAGGGAGTCTCCATTGCTCTAGGTGTCTACTTTGCCCTGGAAATGCTACCCCTATTTTATTTGCTTCTCCCAGCACTCTCTCCCTTTATGGCCCTAACTGATCCCCCCACTTCACCATTCTCATCTACCTGGCCCCAGTCCGCTCATGAAATCTATTCTATAAATGAATGCATACCATGTTTGTCTTTCTGGGTCTGGGCTACCTCAGTCAAGATGATTTTTCCCTATGGTACTTTTATTTTAGTAGTTTATTTTTCTTGAGATATGAATGTCATATATCAATATTATATAACATCAACATGAGGGAAAATAAATTAGTTCCATTATTATCTACATGACTTTTTGTTGTTCTGATTCTTGGACGCAGAATCAGTTTTGAGAAATACTTTAAAAATTATCTCTGTTTTAATGATATCCATTAGACTATGGTAGTATAATACTGAATTCTATCATTTGAGACACCAAAGGACTAGCAGTTTAAGGATAGCCTGATTTTTATGTGACTTCTAGGCCACCCTGCATTTTATAAGAAGTACCAAAAGACAAACAAAATGAAAATTTAAGGTCTTCCTTACTCACTTGTGACCTGGAAAAGCATAAGTTAAGGTATTGCTTCACTAATATTCCCATAAGAGCAAGCTACTAGTTGCAACTGTCTTTGTAATAGTCTCATGTAACTTCATTTATTGAAGTTTATATGAATATTCAGCAAATCCCAGTATTTCCATGTTCATGTCTAACATAGTGAACATAATTTCTTTTAATTTATTTTTTCTATTTAACTTTTTTCACACAGTATATTTGATCACATCCTTTTTCCTCTTCAAGTCAACCTGGATCCTTTCTACTTCCTCTTTATTCACCCAAGTATATACTTGTTCTCTCTCAAAAAATAAAAGAAAAATCAGACAAACAGAAAATCAATAATAAAAAATACCAAAACAAAACAAAAAGTATGCGTATGTGCATGCACACACACATACACAAAGAGACACAAAATGTAGTTTGCTTTGTTTTTGCCAACTAAGCATGAGGACTGGGATGTGGTTAATATACACTTGACATTCCATTGGGGAAAATTAATTTTTCCTTTCACAGCAGGTATCAAGGACAAATGCCTTCTTGGTTAAGGAAGGGGATTTGTGTCCACTTCCTCTTCTTCATTCTAGGATTTGTGTCTGGTTTGAAGCTGTTTAGGTCTCATGTGTGTGATCACAATCTCAGTGCAGAAAGGTTAGAAGAGCCAGAGGTACTGGAAGGACCAAAAGAAACAGAGTTACCCAGAAACAACAGGACATAAATATGTGTGTCTTCTGTGTGAACTCACAAAGGCTATGGCAACGACATTTCTTTTTAAAATGTTCTTCCAAGTGAGTTAAATAATATTTTAAAAATTTGCAGTCATATAAAAAATGAAAGTTTCTGTGAACTTATAATTTTGACAACAGAGACCTTGAAATAAACAAACAAATGAGTTATTTAAACTACATCTTTCAGAGAAAGAATAAGAGAGCAAATGCTTTGATAGAGAGCATAGTTGACAGGTGAATATAGATTTCATGATCACGGGAAGTTATCATGAGAACATTTTATCCAACAGTATTCAGGACTATTAGCTGGACCTAGAATTGTGGGTACTTATTTAGCTTCTATTTGTGAACATGCACAGATTGTTAACTCAAAAATTTTCAGGATCTTTAAAATATAAAATCAAATGGAGAATCTTTTTTGACAATGATCTTATTGTGCCTACAGGTTTGTTTACTTATCTTCAATTTATTCTCTGATGAGAAGGAAAATATTTTTTTAACGATGATTTCTAAAGTTACAGAGAAATCCTGTCTTGAAAAAACTACTCCCCCCCACCACCAAAAAAGAAAAAAATAATAGTCTCTAAAATTGTAACATCATTCAATGGCAAAAGTTATTTTTTCATCATGCTAAACTGTTTCTGTCAAAAGATATGTTTATGAAACCGTTTTTTTCTGTATTTTTTATTTTATTTCTCTTAAACAGTATTGGCCATTGATATCTATCTATCTATCTATCTATCTTTCTATCATCTATCTATCTATCTATCTATCTATCTATCTATCTATCTATCATCTATCCATCTATCTTTCTATCATCTATCTATCTATCTATCTATCTATCTATCTATCTATCTATCTATCTATCATCTATCATCTATCACATCTACTCAGTAGCAATATGAATGATGTGTGCAAAATCCTGAACTCAGAGGGATTCACTGTCAGAGTCTTGAGCCAAAAGACGTTAACAAATTCCTATAGGAAGAGACAGTTAAGAATCATGTTGTTTAGTTACAGCTGTGTCTATAAATCTGTTGAATGCATGAAAAAATAAAAGAGGAAAGACTCAAAATGACAGGAATGGGAAGGGTACTTAGGTGATTTTTTTTTCTTCAGGAAAAATAAGTTTGTATTAAATCTGACTATAAAAAGGACTAAACCAAAAGAAAACGTTTAGTTTCTCAAACACCAAGCATTGTGATTTTGATATTAAAGAGAAAATCTGATTCATTTCTACTTGTTATTGTAAATACAATAAATCATTACCAAGCATTGGTCTCCTGATTCCAAGACACAGATTATTTTAGTGACTAATTTTGGGTCAAAATAGTTCTGACTTTTGTACATTGCAGTCAATAGAAATCTCCAGGAGTTCAATCTGAACTCAAAAGCCCCATCGAATATAATGATAAATTTTACATTCTGCAAAATGTTCATCTCTAATTTTATTAGCTCAAGAGAATATTGTTGGGATTTTGGCCTTCTTTTATTCCTTATACTGATGTGCACTCTATAGCCCTAACTTCAGTCTATTTCATTCCACAGAGACCTTTGGAATTTTCAAGAATCCCCAAAGATTAATTTCCCAATGTTAGCCACTTTTTCATATTCTAAGACATATAAAACATATGGTTGCTTCCTTTGGAATAGATTGTTCTTAAGCACTAATTTTTCTAAGTCTCAGTTTCACCACATGGCAACACATTAAGAATAGGCTTTTGAATTCTAACTTAAAATTTACTTTCTCTGAATAACCCACAGAAGATAGAGTGACATTCTAGCATTCATCCCCCTTCTTCATACCTTTGATATTCAGACCTTATCATTAGCTAAATCCAAGTAATGTCTATTGGTTTGTGTATGGGGTTTCGCAAATCAGCAAAGAATCAAAGCAAAAAATGAATACAACTATCTGTATAGAAATTGGCTAAGTGAAAACTGGTCTCCTAACTGGGATGAGGAAGAATACTTGGTTTCCCTAACTCAGCTTTATTCAGAAAGTTTCACTTACATCAACAACAAGGACTTCTACTTCCTTCAACTGAAGATGGAGAGAAAGGCTTTTAAAAAGAGTTTTATTGTCAGGGAAGGTTTGTGCATATCTCAGCACAAAATCAGGGTTCATTTCCCACAGTGAACCCAGCACTTTTCCTACCTTGTCTTATGGTAACAGTACTGATAAATTGAATGTGTGTTTGTGTGGGGGATAAAAGATAGAATCGTTGTTTTAAACTCAAATTTATATTGTAACCTTTATGTGTTCAATGACTGGGTTATCACAATCACCTGCCTATATCATAAAAAATATCATTAGAACTTTAGGAAATAGTTGATGAGCTTTCTTTTTTCTTTTAGAGTATAAAAATGCTTTTATTTGTTTCTGTTTCAAAAAGAAGGCATTGAGCAGACTGGGTCAGTGGGCAGGAGCCTCACAAGCAGCCCTCAGTGCCTGAGTTTGGATTTCACTGAAGAGACTGACTCACTCCCACATATTGTTTTCAGACATCCTAAAAAATGCATCGTCAGGCGGCAGTGGTGGTGCACGCCTTTAATCCCAGGACTCAGGAGGCAGAGGCAGGTGGATCTCTGTGAGTTTGAGGCCAGCCTGGTCTAGAAGAGCTAGTTCCAGGTCAGAAACCAAAAGCTACTGAAAAAAACCCTGTCTTTGAAAAAAAAAATACATTGTCGTGGTAAGTTGACATGTACTGCTCTCCTCTATAAGTAGGGTTGCTTCCTCCTGTACTCTTTCTGACCTCAAAATGTTTGTCTCAAAGCTGCTTGTCAAAAAATGAGCTGCCTTTCAACTCTGTGACAGGGAATGAAGAGGACACCAAAATATCCAATATATATATATATATATATATATATATATATATATATATATATATATCCTGAAGCTGCAAAACAATCCCACACCAATTAAGAATTATGGATAATAAAAGGGTTATTTATTTAAGAGGAAAAACTTACAGATCACTGTTCCACACAACAGTTCTCTTGTAGCAAAGAGGAAACAGAAAGTCCCAAAGCCTGAACAAGAGACAGAAACAAGAAAAAGAGCGCCAAAGAAACCACACCCCAGTGTGCTGGTATCTTAAAGGCTATTGGCTGAAGGGACAGAAGAGGCTCCCACAGCAATAGCCTGTTCCTCAAAAAATACTGTCAACAGACCTTGCCATTGCCTTTCCCATAATATAAAACTACACACAGTGAAAAGAAATAGTTCAGCCACTAGAAGTTCATACATGGAGACAGAGCTCAGTGGAGAACTCCAGTTGAATGCTTTCTTTTCTCCATTGGTATCTTGCTGTAGGAGTTCCTATAGCCAATAGCCATTAAGTTACCTGCCTACTTGGGTGTGACCTTTTATATTATAAATGCACATATCCAAGTATGAAACTGATTTAATTACTTTTAATTTGTCAAGCAAAGCATATTTCTCAGTATTTAACCAGCACCAAAGCAAAAACAAACAAACAAACAAACAAAAAAAAAAAACTGAAGTGGCTCAGGACTGTTCTTGGCACCAGGTTGTACAGCTGGTCGCAACTCTACAACCAGGTCACCTGCAGGAACATAAGGATTATTACACCTAAAACAATTTATAGGACCTCATACCATAAGGTATATATTTTATTAATGAATAACTCAAGAAACTTAAAAGTTATATAATTGTAGAAAATATTACTATAGAAAATTTTAGTAACATTTTTGTTAATATTATAGATTGTATTATGCAATGCTTATATGGTTATTGTGATACATCCATTTATTGGATATTGGGACTCAGTTATTTTCTTCATATTATATCCTTAAGAAAATAGTTGATAACAGAGCCAAGAATGAGGCACTTTTAGAAATGATAGTGTCTTTACAGACTAAAGATTAATACCATTGAAAATCAAAAATTACCTGAAAAAATTAATACTATTAAAAAGGGTAACATTAATTTGACAAACAAAATTGAATCCATGTCAAAGGGTACTGAGAAACTATCTGAAAAAATTCATACTGTTGAATTTGGTCATCAAAATGTAGTAATAAGCTATGGTAGGTTAGTAGATAGAGTATCTCTCCAGGAAGGCCATCTGAATGCTATTTAAATAATGTCTAAGGGTGAGATGTTATATGTAAGAAAAAACTTCAGATCTTGGAATCACATGTGCAGAATGAGGACCAGAAGCTAGGTGCCTCAATGAAATCACTAGATATATACAGGCCAGGAGATTCAGGCTTTACAGAGGAAAGTAATAAACAGATTTGAAATGATTGAGGAAATTATTAGAGTTGATGTCCAGGTAAAGAAGGTACAAGGGCAGGAATTAACATCACCAGTAGCTTGTCAGAGATGACTATCCAGGGTTTTAGCTTCCTACCTTTTGATCTACTCTGACAAAGTATCAAGTTCTAAAGGCCAAGAGGATCCAAAGAAGGTAGGTGGATCCCTATATAAATGTATGAGCAAAAGAAATTAAGCAAGCTGTAGTAACTTATGGCTTGCATTCCACATTTGTTAGGGAGATGATAAAGACATGGGCTTCTAGCATTAAATTGATGCCATACAACTGGCTTCAGTTAGTTTCAGCAGGCCTGGATTGCAGGCCTCAACTGATGTTTAAATGTTATTTCATGGAAGATGCTAAAATTTTAGAACAACAGGGAAAACAAAAGGACTTGAGACTTCCCAAGATGAAATTTTTGGTGAGGGTCCTTATGCTGACCTACAGGCTCAAGCTCTTTCCAATGAACAAATCTTGTCCGTATGCCACAAAGCAGCTATTTATTTATTTATTTGTTTGTTTATTTATTTATTTATTTATTCTTTTATTCTTGGGACAGAATTCAAGATTTTTAAAAAAAGGAATTGAATTTTATACCAGGGTTAAGCAGGGCCAGAGAGAACCCTTCCATGGCTTTTTATAAAGATTAACTAAGGCTATACAAATAAGACTAACAGACCCAGATGCTAGACAAGTACTTATTAAATGTCTGGCTTTTGAAAATAGCAATGTAGATTTCAAAAACATACTTGGGCCTTTAAAGTCTGGATCAGCACCTATGAAAGAATGGATCCTGCATACAATGAACATTAATACTTTTGACTGTAATACTTAATCTTGGGTAGGAGAAGCAATTTCCAAAGAAATGAGGAGACATCAAAATACCAAGTGTTTTAATTGTAGTAGAATAGGACATCTGAGAGGATTTATAAACAAAAAAATTGCTAGGAATAATATCTCCTCTGAGAATGAAAACAATAGGAGAACTCAGCCTTCAGGTATATGTAGAAGGTATAGCAAAGGACGGCATCGGACCAATGAATGCAGATCAATAAAAGGCAGACAAGGCAACCTGATACCATTGCGAAGCTTTTGGGGGGGCATTTCACAGGGCCCCAAGTCAAAAGTGGCCCATGTAATTCCCAATCACTGGAGGACATGTCTCATCAAGAAAATTTTAAAAATCTAGAGCCTTCTTTAACAGACCATATTTATCTGGATGATGGAATAAGCATGGAGGATATATCAAAAAATTTAGTAGGTAACAGGAAATATACATTCTGGCAGACTTCTATAAAAAATCAAAGACAAAAGCTAAGAGTGTATATAAATGGCATTGTATTTGTGGGTTTGATAGACATGGGTGTGGATGTATCATTCCTCCATAATTTTGGCATCCAAACTGGCTTCTTTAAGAGGCAAATATTTAATTACTAAGAATTGAAACCCTATCTCTAGTGAAACAAAGCAAGAAATGGGTTGAATGTATAGGGCCAGAAGTATAGAGAGGAAGGCTGAGGCTGTATGTTCCTAATATTGCAGTGAATTTTGGGGGTTGTGACCTGCTGCAGCAATGGAATGCCCACATTAACATTTCTGCAGTCCCAGAAACTCATAATTCTAGGAAAGATGTTATAAGGTACTATATACAAAGATCATCAGCCTTTCAGGCTGTACAAGAACACAAGGCAACTAGCAACCCATTAGTAGAATGGCTCTACCTTTAAAATGGTTAACTGAGAAACCAGTATGGGTTAAACAGTGGCTGTTAACAGAAGATAAACTGCAGGCTTTAGAACAATTTGTACAGGAATAACTGGATTCTCACCATATTGACAAATAAACCAGACCTTGGAATTCTCCTGTATGTGCTGTTAAAAAGAAATCTGGGAAATGGAGAATAGTGACAGATCTAAGAGCTGCCAACAAGGTAATTCAATCTATGGGCCCTCTACAATCTAGAATTCCTCTGCCTTCTCTATTATCAAAAGGATGGCCTCTTAGAGTTATTGATTTAAAAAATTGTTTTTTCACTATACCTTATTTAAAAAGGACAGAGAAAAATTTGCCTTTACAGTGCCTACTTACAATAATTCTCAACCTACTAGAAGATCCCAATGGACCGTTCTTCTACAGGGAATGCTCAATAGCCTCACCCTTTGCCAATACTTTGTACGTCAGATCTTGGAAATAATACATAAAAAATTTCCTAAATCTATAATTTACAATTACATGAAAGACTTTTTGCTGTAATAACAGTACAACACATTTACCTTTGCTTTGGCAGAGTATATTTAGTGTATATAGTCTATATATACAATATATATAGTGTAAAACAATTCAGATAACAAAAGAAATTGTATTAAAATTTTTCTAAGTAAATAAGCTTCTCACAGATCCATATGATTGGGTAATGATGACTTTGGAACCAGCATTGTTTTTCTAATTTTATTTTTTTTATTTAGCAATTGTTATTGTAAAATAAATTTAATCTCATCTTATGATTCCCATCCCCACATCTTCTATGTCACATAAATCAAACCATAATGGTATTTAATATATTGAGAATTTCCTTTTTATTTAGTTCCATATAATTCTGTAAACATCATTTATTTAATTGATTTGAAAAGTATTTTAGTAATAAAGTAGAATTTTTAATGATGTGAATATTATGAACAATTACTTTTCAACATAAATTAAAGTTGATAAATAACAGATGCATGTGGATGATAGAAGGGGTAAATTACCATAATATACATAATAACAATTTTAAATTATTCAAATGATTAAGTATTTAATATCTTAAAATAGTTAATATTGTCAACCTAAATAAAAAGACCTATTTTAAATAAATTGCATTCCTTAATGTCATATATAGCTAAAACAAATAAATTATACATTAATAAAGAGATAAGATGCTGAGTATCTTCATTATAATAATGTCTTGAAGACAATCACTGTCCTACAACAGAAATAATGCAATTGATTAAATGATTTTATTGCTAGTTGTTAGATGAATGTGAAGTTTATTGTACCCCACAGAGTTTTGATTTTTTAAGAAAAGCATATTTACATAAAAAAAAGAAATTAACATGCCACAAGAATGGCAATCAGGCCTGGGGAGTTGGCAGAGTCCATAAAGTACCTGGTACCCAAGCATGAGGACCTGAAATCATATCTCCTGCATGCACATAAAAAGTGGGTCCCAGTAGTTCCAGAGGAATATTCCCAAAGCTGAGTTCTGGCCTCCATATACAGATACATGCACACTTGTAAGAAAAATATACAACACAGAGAATCTCTCTCTTTCTCTCTCTCTTGTTCTCTCTCTCTCTCTCTCTCTCTCTCTCTCTCTCTCTCTCTCTCTCTCTCTCACACACACACACACACACACACACAACATAGAGTATACCACACACACACACAGATATGAAAAATCAACCCATCTTACAGTATTTTCTTGAGAAACTGCCTATTCCAGAGCATCTTTATGACAGAAGTAAATGAAGAATCATCACAAATGCAAAACATAACAGCAGGGGTGTCCTGAGACTGGCACTCAGAGCAGAGTCCTGCAGTGTTGCTGAAGGGCAGCCTCCAGACTGAAGTTATGTTTCTCCTCTATTCTTTTGATCTCTATTTAATGGTCAATGTTATTAATGAAGAGTGAGAAAGGAAGGTCATTTTCTCATTAAAATTTAATGTAGTTTACTTTAGTTTCTGTTAATTTTCCTCTGCCTTTTGTGGTGGCACTCTATCTCACCTGGTCAAAATATGTACAAAATTTTCATATTGGCAATAACATGTAGACAAATTATTCTGTGCAGGAAATCTGTTAACCAGTGTCTTTAAAGCCTACATGAGCTTTACAATGAGGTAGAGCTAGAATTTTGTTGGCAATTCTCTTTTAGTAGTCGGCTGTGTTGTTTAACTTTTCTTCAGTTTTGACAGCTATATAAAAAAAACCTAAATGTCCTCTTATTTACATTTTTTTCCTGTGGTATTGATCCTCATCTGGCGAATATATGCCTTGAGAGAAACGCAGTTTGACTAAAGGAAAAGGACACATGTCTATTTTTATGTGTGTTGCCATAAATAGTGGCAACAGTTATAAATGGAGCATCCCTGCAATTTAATTCTATTTCAAATGTATATAGTTATATGACCATTAGGTAGGAAGTGAAACTCCTCAAATGAACAGTCTCACCACTTTTTGTTACTTTCTCTCCTGGGATGCACTGAGGAAGCACGACTGACCTAATTTGTGGTCTACTCTTTAATGATGTCATATAATACTGAAAGAAGAGGTAGAAATGCAGAAAAGTTATTGTGAAGTTGGAAAGTTTCATGTAGGAGGAAATAAAGTGATTTATTTGTCAATGGCTTGTATTTGGAGATAGCTCTGAAGTGTATCATTCTCATGACCATGGAAAGCAAATGCAATGTATCTTAGGTAGGGATTTTGAGTGGAGGGTTAGAGGAGCTTGAGGTATAAAATGGAGGTGGTTAGGTTAATTAATTCCATATTTTAAACTAGAACAATAAAGAAAACATGTGTAGAGGAAGTCTGTACTCAAATCCTGGGACAGAGACGGTACCAGTCTTCTGGGAACAGCTTCTCAAGGATTTATTAAAGTCTGAAAATGTTGCTTAAGCACAATCTGAGGTAGATTATTATTATTATTTATTTTTACCTCAGAGTATTTCTGAAACATTCCTTAGGTTAACAGATAGCATTCAAGGGCTGCTGTATATCAACAACACTGTTTGAGACCAGCTTCTTTTCTTTGAAGAAAGTGGGGAGAAAGCTGAGCCATTAAGAGTAGCACCATTTCTCAGATGACTTCAATTTTCTTCCAAGCACCTAAGTTCATAGCCACTTCTAAGTCCAGCTGATGGGGATTCCACATCCTCTTCTGACTTCTTCATGCACTCATACTCATGTGTTCATACTCAATCCAACACAATTAAAATAAATCTTAAAAAATAAAGTTAGAAGTATGTATAATTTTTAGATATTCTTCTTCTATTTAACAGTTCATTTTTCTTTGAATCATTCTGTCTGGAATATTTCAATGTAGCCCTAGTCATTTGAGGATTGTCTTAATATAAATCACACCTGATATCACCTAATTGCTTAAAATTTTCATTACCTTTCCATCACACCATGTCAGAAACATCGGTTGTGACCTTACTCACTCATATTTTTTGGTACATTTATTCCAAATAGAATTTAAATATTTATATGAGCACCTTTTTCACTCTTCTTTCTCATATTTTTAAATTTACACACCTAATATAGTTATCAAATATCAATATTTCTCAAAGGATGAAAAACTAACTAGACAATGCTAAAAAGAGGACTGCAGTCAATATTTAGAATATGATCAGATGCACAGCCCAGGGACCTAGAGTAGAACCAAAAATGATGGGTAAAAAGAAGAAAAAAGTTAATGAAGTGATTCCTAATGACATTCTGCTATACTTAGAGATTTGAGACTAGCCCAATTGTTATCAGAGAAGTTTCACCTAGCAATTGTTGGAAACAGATATAGAGACCATAACCAAATGTTAGGTGGACCTTAGGAACTCCTGTTGAAGAGGAGAAGGAAAGATTAGTGAGCCAGAGGAATCAAGGCCACTACCGGAAAATATACCAAGTCAACTGACCTGGGCTTATACGGACTCACGGAGTGTGAGTTGCCAATTATAGAACTCGCATGAACTTGATCTGGGATCTCCAAAATTTTGTTGCTATTGTGTGGTTTGGCTTTCTGTTAGGATTCCTGTGAGATCCTGTCTGTGATTCTGGTGCCTGCTCTTGGAACTCTTTCCTCCTGGGTTGCTTTGTCAGCAACTTAATAGGAGAGGAGATGCCTCATCTCACTGTAACTAGATACAGCATGTCTGACTGATTTATATGAAGGCCTGTACTTTTATGAAGGGATGAATGATGGAGTGGATGGGGGAGGTGAGATAGGGAGAATAACTGGAAGGAGAATAGAAAGGGGAAACTGAACTGGCGAGAAAAAGGATTAGTTAATTGATTAATTTATAAAAAAATATTAAACTTTATATAGGCTATTATGGGGTACATAGTAAGTAATAAAAATAACTGGGGTGTTTTGCCTGACATTCTAAAACAAGAAATATTTGGATTTTTCTGGTGCCTATTAGTATCAAAACATTACTTAATATAGAAATCAAGATATAATGTAGTGTCTGGTACAAAACCTTACAATATATGTTGTTCAACTGAACATAGAGTGAATAAATGACAAGAGTGACTTACAAATAAATTCATATTCATTGACACAGAAACAATAAAATGGTCTTACTATTCCCTTTCAGTTGTGACTTGAAATTATGACACTTTAAGTCACATGCCATCAAAAGTAGTTTTAGATATTTAGCCTTGTTAATATAGAACACTTTGTATTTTCTCAGATTACAAATATTCCCGATTTGCAATAAGAAAATAACATTGCCTGTGTGATGATCTTTTCATGAATTTCTATAGATGCTGTATCTTAACTCTCTTCCTTAATCTCCTTTTCTTTTTCTCTCTAGGGAGCCATTCTACTAAAAGACCTACTTCTTCTAGAGAAATAATTATGTTTAACAAAAGACAAGGACTAATGCTATTACTATGAATATCTTCCTACACTGACAACTAGAAAGTCATGGCAGATAGATGTATAAACATTATTGCTTTGCACTGTAGGAAGCTTGCAATTTGATCAGGATCTACATTTAATTTCTGTCCTTATACTGAGACTTCAGTTGTACTTTCTCTGTGTATCTTTAGAAGCTATTTTGTGCAAAACAATTATAATAATAATGACTTGGTCTGTTTTTATCCATAACTCAAACTTCCCTGTTGCTATCGATGTGTGAAGAAGTAGGGTGTACCACAGACAAATGGAAATAATACAGAGCCTTGTGTGATATGATTTGATACTCCACCAAAATGTAAATTTTGCAACACATAAGAAGAAAACTTTAAATGAGTTTCCAAGTTAGCTATCACAGGAACTAAAAATTTTATATACAACTCAGAATACTCTAACTTTATTTTTCTAATAAAATATTATTTTGTGACAATAAAATATTAATTTATGTCCTCTATCTTTTAAAAAGTCTGCTATGACTATTATATATATTGCAAAGCACACTTTAATCAATAATATATTTCACAACTGGGCTTTATGTTCAAACATCTTGATAAATAATTAAACTTTTGAACGTATGCATTTTTCTGTTTCAAAAAGTTTGAAAATACTACAATTCAGAAGAAAGTTTACAAAAATATTAGTAAATACATCTATCTTCCTAAATGGAACATATATAACACACCACACATAAATTATATAGAGTAGTTTAAAAAATACATATTAGCTATCACTGAAAAATCAATCCAGACTGACAAAAGGTCCTCTAATAACAAACATTAATTTACTATGTCCACTGTGATCTCTATATAAATATATATATCCTTCTTGTGGTATATATGAATTCTTTAAGTGACTCTATGGGGAATTGTATAACAAATTGTTGTATTGAAATTCCTTGATTCTTTTTACACTTTTTGAAATAGTGTCTCTTGCATCCTAAGAGGTCTTAGAATACTTAGGCATGAAAAATATCCTTAGCTTCTCTTCTTCTTGCCTGAAATTCTCAAGAGTGTCAACACCACAGGCTAGGGATTTGACACAGGCTTCATATGAAGCAAGCACTCTACTGACTGGTCTGCATGTCTAAGCTCACCCTTAACACTTTAAAATTTACTTTAACCCTATGCATCCAAAATGGACCTTTAAAATTATTATTTTCAACAATAAATAATTAGTCTTTTTTTAGGGAGGAGCCTCTGAATTGCTTTTCCATTGCCAAGCATTGATCCTTAAAATTATACACATTCAGGTAATAGTAAAAAAGCTCAATACATGGAATTTATTTATTTATGATTTCATACACAAATGTGTGTGTTTGTGTGTAAAAACAACAATTAAAGATACAGAGGCCATAGTGAGATGGGGATAAGACAATAAGTGGATTGGAGGGGGAAAGGGAAGTGGGGAAATATTTTAAGTAAAAAAAAATTAAGAAGAATGTAAAGGAAACATGGAAGCATATCTGAATATTATCATTCCTTAAAATTGTATATCAGTGTTAAACATCACCAAGAACATTCAAAATATATTTTTGGGGTGCTAAAGAATCAGTCATGCCCAGTTATTTCTGTTCCAAAGTTGATATATTTCATAGATAATTGCTACTATTCTTGTATTTCAATTTTTGGAATAAACCACTTAATTTGTCCACTAATATTCATAATATAGTGAAGGAGGAATGGAGGATTTCTGAGATAGCTAATAGGTCGGAAATTATCTTTAGTTGTAAGTATAATGTGATTTTTTATAATGAAAATGTATAAGATTAACACTGCAAAATAAAGCATTGCACATACGAGGGAGGGCAGGCTCACACTAATAGGAAATGCAACACTTCGTGCTCATTCCAATTCAGTCTTTTTCATAGGCTATATGAAAATTATAGGCAGCCACAAAAGACTAGCAAGATGCTGACTGGAATACAGAGTGTGGATTTGGCACTGTCTAAGTGAGCACCGTGAGTATCTTGGAGTTGGTAATAGAGGAGAGTCACCACTTAATTTCTATGAACATTGTAGGAAGTGTCCTGATTAGCCATATTTGCTGGTGAAAGGGGCGTGTTTTGGCTTTAGAGCTGGGAAAGCAGCTGGCAGCATGCTACAAAGGACCTGTGCAGTAATCACCAGCTCCCCCTGTGGAGGCCCAAAAGGACAAGCTCTTTCGATGAAGCCCCGAGGGCTTCTTGCCTCAGAACAGGGAAGATTCTGTGGCTGGAATAATTTTAGAGAAATTTACAAGGAATAGTTCATTATCAATTTCTCATCCATGATGTCCCTTAAGAAACTTAGCACTGTTTGTCAACTGCAACAGAAGGCAGAACTTTTTTTTTATTAATAGGTTTTTTTTTCCAAAGGGATTGCTGTAAAATACCATGATTAATTGAAGATTTCTTTTTACTTCTGATTTGCCTGATTGACACAAGTAACCCTTATTAATTTCCCCAGATGCCTCAAGCAGCAGAAACCTAGGAATACAAGGTGATACATTATTTATTTTGATATTCAGTGGTCATTTCCATCTTCGTCACAGTATTAGTTTAATGAGGTTACATTATCATGCTGCCCACCAACTCTGACAAGGGGAGTGGGGATAAAACTCATTACACTCTAGATTAAACACATTTACTGATGTTCATGTTCAGATGTTTAAAATGGTGTCTCCCCTTAGCAGTTGCATTAAAAGTGAGGGGACAAAATCATTACATGATATAATCATAAAATTCAGCCAAATATACCACATTTTCTACTTTTTGCTGTTTAAAGGTAATTGATATTGGAAAGTTTAACCAACTTTGTAAGGTTCCTTTATATACGTCATTTCCACACATAATGCGTATTGTCCCTTGCTTCCTTTTCCCTTTTTCCTTCCTTCCTTCTTTCCTTTCTTCTTCCCACCCCCTCTCTCTCATTTGTTTCCAGATCTTTATTTTTCCCTACTGCCCCTCAAATCTCAACTACATCTTCTGTGCCCCTTCTACCCAATCATGTTTTTCTCACTGCCACTCTCTGACTTGACTCAAGTTCAGCCATAAAAATCTATTCTATTTTCTGCTTCCAGGGAGTTCCATGTGTTCCCACCTATTCCCTTAGTTTATTCATAACTTCTCTGAGTCTATGAATTGCAGCCTGTTTATCAATTATTTAATATCTAACATACATATAAAAGGGAATAATACCATATTTATCTTTCTGTCTCTGGGCATTTCAGGATGATTTTTTTGTCCCATTCATTTGCCAACAAATTTCATGTTGTTTGTTTAAGAGGTGAGTAATATTCCATTGTGTAAATGTACCACATTTTCTTTATCCATTCATTCTTCTGTTGAGAGACATCTAGGTTGTTTGCAATTTCTGACTATTCTGAATAAAGCAAGAATATGCATGGTTGAGCAAATGTCATTCCCATGAAGCATCCTTTGATGCTTTGATCCTTAGATGCCCAAGAGTAGTATAGCAGGTTCTTGAGGTGGACAGATTCCCATCTTTCTGAGGAAGTGCCATAGAGGTTGGAGTATTACTTTAGCCAGCAATGGGAACTGTTTCCCCTGCTACACATCTGCAACAGCATAAGCTGTCATTTGTGCTATTGACCTTGGCCATTCTGACATGTGTAAGATGGAATCTTAAAATAGTTTTGACTTTTATTGCACTGATAACTAAGAATGCTGAACCTTTCTATAAGTCTTTCTCAGCTATTTGAGTTCCTCGATTTCTACCCTATGTGGTTATACGTAAGTAGTGCTTTGTAGGTATTTTTTGTGGTGCTTGAGAAGGGGTCTCATGAAGCCCAGGCTGTTTTTAAATTTGTTGTGTAGCAGATTATGACTTTAAATTTATGATCCTCTTTTTTCCACCTTCATGCCTCTGGATTATAACCTGTAACACCATAGGTAGTTTTATGTAACCCTTTTGGTAAATGGTCTCCTGCATACCAAATAAGCATCTTATTAACTGACTAATAGCTATATCTCTATCAGGAACATTTGAAGAACAATTTTTATGTGACTACTGTTTCTTATATTCAGCTACGTGCATCAAAATTTTGTGTCAAGTAGTTTAAATCATTAATGATGACCAAATAAGCTAATAAAATTTTGTATTATTCTGGTCATTGAAAAAGTTTAGATTTTTTATTTCTTAGGAAACTGGAATGTGAACTCCATGTTTTTTCACCCTATTTTCCTGTCTTGTGACCTCTTTTGGGAATTGTGAAGAAGTTTCCAGTCATGGCAGGTAGATGGCATAGACATAGCAATGGAAGCATGTGTGTGTTTAGGTTACTTAAAGAAGTACAGTGACACAAAGGCTTGAATGAGTACAAGAAACGTTATCACTGAAGAGTTCTCTAAGCAGCATGCACGTACTTTCTCCAAAGCTTGCACAACTTAAGGCTCCTTCCCCAGCCTTCTAGCTTTTGAGGCCCCTTTTCACTACATGAATGTTAACAAGGTATATTTGGAGGGAAAGACACTTGTGGATTTTCACAACTGCTTACATTCAAGGCAGAAACTCTCCTTTCCAATTCCAGGGTACAGCCACTCTTCTCCACCCACCTTCCAACTTCCAGAAGTGTTGAAAAATACAGATTTAATCTGGGTCACTGCTTTTCTTAAGTGTCGGGACGTTCCACTATGAGAAAAGGCCATTCTCCCTCTACCATCATTCTTATAACAGCTTGCTGACACTGTCTGTACACTTGGTGTTTACTGGCTTTGCAAGTTATTGATTCTCCTTCTTTCGCTGAATCAGCCTGAAAAGGTACAAGTGTACACGGAAACTTTCCATATGACTCTGCCTCTCATTACGTGTATTCAAGAGGATGAAGGCATAAGCCACAAACAATGCCACACCAGTTTGGAATTATGATTAATAGGGTGGTATTTATTTAAAAGGGAAAAAACTTACAGATCACTGTCCCAGGCAACAGCCCTCTACGCAACCAGGAAGGGAGTCTAGTCGCCGGCAGAGCAGGAAGTGAAGAGAGAGAGGAAAGGAAAGTGGCCGCTTTTTTAAAAGGAGAGAGACCACACCCCAATGGGCTGGTATCTCAGCAGCTATAGGCTGGAGGAGCGGGAGGACCTCCCACAACACCTCCCCCTTTTGTTTAAATAAGAGAGTTCTAAACCTACTATGAAATTATATACAATAAGTACAAATATCCTATTCTAACCTAGCTTAGGTCTTGTATAATATATAACTTGGCCAAGTCATGAGAGAAAGTACCTATATTTATATAGTCTTCAACCCCATTGAAGATCTGAGAAGGGAAATAATGTTACCTGGGTAATTAGGAAGTTCAGTAAAACAACTTCCAAAACATGCAACAAATCACAGAGACAACTAGCTACCTGGGCAATCACCCAAAGTCACGTTAGCAGCATTGAAGCGACCAACTTTGGCTAAGGCCTAACATAACTGACATACCATTTTCAAAGGCAAGCAACTTTTCAAAACTATCTTACCCTGTCTTGGCAGGATATGACAGTCCTGTTTTATCCATTGATGCATGCTCTATATCTCTGTCAGTGGTTGAGGTATGGGCATTTCTTTGCCCAAAGGCCAGTTCTGTCAAAAAGAAAGGCTCCAGGTGAAGTGTCTTTGGTGCTCAACATTCTCTCGGGAATAGAGTGGTGTTGCCAGAAGCAATTGTGTCTCACTACCACAAAACTCTGAGTTAGATTAAAGGCCATTTTCTACAGCTCTTTGAAGAAGTTGAAGATTATCTATCTATACTGAGTATAATCTCTATATATCTAAAGAACCTGATTAGTCTAATTATAAATGACAAACTTAGGTGACCATTAATCTATATAATTCTCAATATCTATCTAACTTAAAGACTAAGAAACTAAACGACTGTGAAACAAATGAGGACAATGACCTCCAAATATAAACAATGTACAAATATACATTGAGTAGGTAAATATATATCAATACACAAATATTATATAAGTATCTTAATCAGAGGTAGAAATGTACACTGCAATATGGCAAATATATACAATATATATCAATACAATATATGTCAATACATAAAAAAATGTTTTAAACAGAGGTAGAAACATACATGCATACAATAGTCAATATAATTTAACTTTGTATCAATATACAAGAATCTATACCAATACATTTGTCTAAAAACAGTAACTCACAATTATAAATCTATTATCCCATCATCCCTCTTTTTTTTTTCAAAATGATCCCTGAGCTTATAAAATTCCTCCCCCAACCCTCAATCGTGTACTAATTTTAATCAACCCCTAAATGATGTCCCTAAACCCAAGGGCAAACTTTACTGGGAGAGGGGACGTCGTCCTCTAGAATTACTTCCAGCTGTCATAGGGGCGACGTTCTTTCTGGGGGATCCTGTGAAAGTAAAATGATGGTTAAATTTCAAGATCAATGTCTTTTAAAATTGCCAATTGTCTCTGAGTATTTTGTGCAGGTCTGGCCAAAATGTTGTATAAGATGTGCACCATTCCAGCTAACCAAGTTGGAACTGTCTTGTGCAGCTGGTACCCAAAGCAGGTCTCGTAGTAGCGCTATCAGTATCATGACGTCATATCAACCAGGTGGAGTTGTTGTTATGGGGCCCCATCTTCTTCCTGGAAACTTCAAATGTCACTTCAGGAAAAACTCATTGTTCATTGTGAAAAACTTAAACATTAATCATATAGACATATATAGACATATATGTATATATTCACTAAAAGGCATGATAGATATATTCAATGAAAAGTATGATAGATATGAAGAAAAGCAAAGATGTTTTCTAAACTCATATTTCTTTCTGTCCCATATCCTGGCTCTTGACATGAGACAGAAACTCCAGAAACTCTGGTTTTTTCTCTTACTAACAGGCTTGGAATTAGAGAGGGACTGAGCCAGAGTCCAACTTCAAAACCAGCTTTATAAATTTAGAAATATGGTTTAATATATTTTACTTACACAACTCATTCAGTTTTCTCGATATTTCCATTGGGCAGGTATTTTTCCATCTGTCAGTATCCAAATATCCAGGATCCCTTGAATTTTTCAAAGATGAGTGTTTTCCTGTGGAGATAAGAACAGAACCATGCCCCCATTTTTTATGTTTTTCTTATCACCTGTATGAATATCATCATTGTGGATGAGTTGTCATTTCTCCTTTCCAAGAGGTTTCTCCTCTTCAAATCAAAACTTTATTAATTTTGATGGTATCCACAACTTTTCTTCTCCTGTGGAAACAAGAGCAAAACCCCTTCCCCAACGTAGCACATCTCCTGGCTTCCATTGAGAGGTCAGCACATCTTTGAAATAAATCAGTTGATTTAGTTCAGCAGACTTTTCCATTATCCAATGTCTTTTTGCTGCTGTCATTCCTTTCTCATTAGCGTTAAGAAAATTCAAGGTTAATAAAGCATTATGTAATCTATTTCTTGGGGTATTTTCGGTCCCTTTCTGTTTGTTCAGCATATCCTTTATAGTATAGTATAATATAGATCTTTCTATAACTGCCTGACCTGTAGGATTATTTGGTATACCTGTAATGTGTTTTATATTATAATAATCAAAAAAGCATTTCATTTTCTTAGATACATATGCTGGACCATTATCTGTCTTTATTTGTGCAGGTATACCCATGATGGCCATAACTTCCAATAAATGTGTGATTACTGAATCAGCCTTTTCTGAGCTCAGGGCAGTAGCCCATTGAAAACCTGAATACATGTCCATGGTTTGTTGTACATATTTTAATTTGACAAATTCCATAAAGTGGAACACATCCATCTGCCAGATTTCATTTCTCTTAGTACCCTTTGGGTTACTCCCTGCAGGCAACGGTGTTTGATTATAGAAAGAACAAGTAGGACATCTCTTTATAATGTCTTTAGCTTGTTGCCAAGTAATGGAAAATTCTTTCTTTAGGCCTTTACTGTTGACATGATGCTTCTTATGAAATTCTGAGGCCTGCAACACACTTCCAATCAATAATTGATCAATCTCAGCGTTGCCTTGGGCTAGAGGACCAGGCAGACCTGTATGGGACCAGATGTGTGTTATGTACATCGGACAAAGCCTGTTCCTGTTTATGTCTTGTACCTGGATAAACAATGAAATCAACTCTGTGTCATCTGGTATAAATTCAGCAGTTTCAATATGCAAGATAACTCTTTCTGCACATTGTGAATCTGTAACTATATTAAGAGGTTCTTTAAAATCCCTTAGCACCATAAGAATGGCATATAATTCTGCCTTCTGGACAGAATTATAAGGGCTTTGTTCCACCTTACTCAATTCATCTGACTTGTAACCTGCTTTCTCTGATTTATTTGCATCAGTATAGAATGTACGGGCTCCAGTTATTGGAGCATCACGTACAATTCTAGGAAGAATCCAAGAAGTTCTTTTTATGAGGTTAAGTCTACCACTTTTGAGATAGTTTCTATTAATTTCTCCCAAAAAATTAGCACAAGCTCTTTGCCACGGTTCATTGTCTTCCCATAACATTTTTATTTCTTCAGTAGTAAAAGGCACTATAATTTCAGCTGGGTCTATACCTGCTAGTTGACGAAGTCTTAGCTTACCTTTTATAATTAATTCAGAGACTTTTTTCACATAAGTTTTTATTTTTTTACTTGGTTTATTAGGTATAAATATCCACTATAAAATAATATCTTCCCTCTGCATTAGAATCCCTGTAGGAGAAATTCTGGAAGGCAATATGACTAGGACGCAGCTAGGATTTGGGTTCACCCTATCCACATGTCCCTCCTGTAATTTTTCCTCAATCATTGTCAGTTCCTTTTCTGCTTCAGCTGTCATTTTTCTTGGACTATTCAAATCTTTATCACCATCTAAGGTTTTGTTTAAATGAACTATTAGATCAGGTGTTATCCCAACAGTTGGTCATTGACTGGAAATTTCTCCTAACAATCTTTGGAAGTCATTAAGAGTCTTTAACTGGTCTCTCCTAATTTGTGACTTTTGTGTTTTAATTTTCTCTAACCCTATTCTGTAACCTACGTAATTAATAGAATTTCCTCTTTGAATCTTTTCATGGGCAATTTGTAATCCCCACCTAGGCAAGATTTTCTTTACTTCTTCAAACATCCTTTCTAAAGTATCTTTATTTGAATCAGATAACAAGATGTCATCCATGTAATGATAAATTATGGACTTGGGGAATTGTTTATGAATTATTTCCAATGGCTTACTTACAAAATATTGGCACAATGTAGGACTATTGAGCATTCCCTGTGGGAGGATAGTTCATTGATATCTCCTATTAGGCTGAGAATTATTATAAGTAGGCACTGTGAAGGCAAATTTTTTTCTATCCTTTTCTTGTAACGGTATAGTGAAAAAACAATCTTTCAAATCAATAACTATAAGAGGCCATCCTTTTGGTAACAGAGAAGGCAAAGGAATTCCAGATTGTAGTGGGCCCATAGGTTGAATTACTTTGTTGACAGCTCTTAAATCTGTCACCATTCTCCATTTACCAGATTTCTTTTTTTACAACAAATACAGGAGAATTCCAAGGCTGGTTGATTCTTCAATATGGTGAGCATCTAGTTGCTCTTGCACCAGCTGTTCCAATGCCTATAATTTATCATCAGCTAGAGGCCACTGTTTGATCCATATTGGCTTCTCAGTTAGCCATTTTAAAGGTAGGGCTGTTGGTACCTCTAAAGGTTTGGTATTTGCTGTATGTTCTTGTACCTTTTTCCATAATACCTCATCATATTTTTCCCAGAATTATGAGTTCCTGGAACTACAGGAATGTTAATCTGGGTATTCCATTGCTGTAGCAGGTCATGGCCCCATAAATTTATGGCAATATTGGCTATATATGGCCTTAGTCTTCCTATTTGCCCTCCTGGCCCTATGCATTCAACCCATCTTGTGCTTTGTTTTACACAAGATAAGGTTCCAATTCCCAGGAACTAAACATCTACCTCTTGAAGAGGCCAATTCGGATGCCAAGATCTGGGGTAATGATACTTACATCTGCACCTGTGTCTAATAAGCCTTCAATAAAAGTGCCATTTATACAGACTCTTAGCTTTCGTCTTTGATCATTAATAGAAGTCTGCCATAATATACGTTTACTCTGTCCTACTGGGTTTTTTGACTCATCCTCCACACGTAATTCATCATTTAGACCAGTATTACTTTTTACAGCAGAAATTGGAGCTTTTAATTTTCTTGGTGAGGCACGTTCTTCACTGTGACTGGGAATGACTGGGCCACTGTTGGCTTGGGGGCCTGTGAGAGGCCCCCCAAGGAGTTTCCAGATGATATCGGATTGCCCCATCTGTCTATTGTTGACCTACATTCGTTGGACCAATGCCGGCCTTTACTGCATCTCCTACATATACCTAAAGGCCGAGGTCTCCTATTTTTGTCATTCCCAGGAGAGATATTATTCCTAGAAATTCTTTGCCTGCAATCCCTTTGCAAATGTCCTAATTTACCACAATTAAAACACCTGGCAGTTTGATGTCTCCTCATTGCTTTGGAAATTACTTCTCCTACCCAAGATTCATCATTATAGCTAAACGTCCCAACATTCATTGTATGCTGAATCCATTCATTAATAGGTGCTGATCTAGACTTTAAAGGCCCAAATATCTTTTTGCATTCTATGTTTGCATTCTCAAAAGCTAGAGATTCAAGAAGTATTCGTCTAGCTTCTGGTTCTGTTACCCCTATGGCCAGAGCCTTAATTCATCTTTGCAAAAAGTCAATAAAGGGTTCTCTCTGTCCCTGCCTAATTCTGGTATATGATTCAACCCTTTTTGCTGGATGTTGTATCCTATTCCAAGCATTTAAAGCTGCTTGGTGACACAGACACAGTACTTCATCGTCATAAAGAGCTTGGACCTGTGGATCAGCATATTCTCCTGCACCAAGAATTTGATCTTGGGAAACCTCAACACCCTTTGCTCTTCCTTGCTGTTCCATATGTTTGGATTCTTCTCTGAAATAAATTCCAAACATCAAGGAAAGTCCATTATCTAAAACTGCAGACACTAACTGATGGAAATCATGGGGGGTACCTCTAGCATTAGAAGCCCAAGTCCTTATCATTTCCTTTACATATGCATTTGCAAGCCAAAATTAACAACAGCTTGCTTAATTTCTTTCAGATCATTCATTGCTATTGGCATCCATCTAGCTTCTCTGACTCCCTTTGAGCCTTTAGAAGTTGACGCTTTGTCAGAATTAAGTATAGGGTATGGTGCTAGAACCCTGGGTAAGACAGTTCTAATAGCTGGTGGAGGCATTGTATCCTGTCCTTGTGCCTCCTTACTCTGTTCACCAGCTGCAATAATTTCTCCAATCTTTTCAAATCTTTTTATCATTGTCTCTCTTAAATCCTGAATCTCCTGACCTGTATATATTTCCAGTGATTTCACTGAGGTATCAATTTTTTGGTCCCCATTCTGCACCTGTGATTCCAAAGCTTTAATTTTTTCCTTCAAAGATAACATGTCCTCCTTAAACTTTTCTTGTATATCATGTAGATTCCCATCTTGGAGGTACATTCTGTCTGTTACCTTATCAAAACTTTGTGATAAAGTCTGAAGGTCAAATTCAACAGCCTGAACCCTTTCAGGTAACTTTCTAATACCCTTGGATATGGAGTCAATTTTGTCTGTCATAGTATCCACTTGTTCAGATAACCTCTGATTTTTAATAATTTTAATCCTGTCAATTAGTTGTTCATTATTAGTTCGTAAAGATTCTATCATTCTTAGGAGTGCTATATTCTTCCTTAATGATAGAATATGGAAAAGAAAACTGAAACCTTGTAACAAGCAAATTAAGGTATTCCCATAATCATATAAACCTTGTATGATGTAATCCATTGTATTAGTAAATATAAATTTACTAATCCATTGTATTAGTGAAAACAAAGCAGTAAAATTTGCGTTAGAAACGAAAACTGCCATATTACCTATTATCCAGCAGGTGGCGCTGTTGCCGAGTCGCGATGAAAACGGGGTCCTGTTTCAGTGCCTTAGTAGATGTTAAAAACTGAAAAATGCAAGTTTCTCAACAAAGTAAATGTAATTAAATCAATTCCAGAGACGGAACCAGAAACCCAGAATCCAGGGGTAGAGAAGAGCAACCTGGAAGCCGCTTATGCCTCCACGTGACAGAGTCACCCTGAGGGGTTGCAGCTTTCAGCAACCATGTGCTCTGGTTCGCGCCACTTAAGAGCTGTGCTTGCAAGGGAGATTTAAAAACGACTCAGAAAAGAGCAAACCACGTGGGCAGAGACTACGCGGGCCTGTGGAGTTTAAATCCACGTGGGGAGGTCAAGGCCGCTGCTGCAAGGGACAGGCGGCAGCTGAGGAAGGGAGGGCTCCAGTCAAGCCGAACTTGTGGCCGGCAGCCGAGCGGGGAAAGGAGAGGTTCTAAAACCAAACGTTGGGCGCCAACTGAAGGCGTAAGTCACAAACAATGCCACACCAGTTTGGAATTATGATTAATAGGGTGGTATTTATTTAAAGGGGAAAAAACTTACAGATCACCGTCCCAGACAACAGCCCTCTATGCAACCAGGAAAGGAGTGTAGTCACTGGCGGAGCAGGAAGTGAAGAGAGAGAAGAGAGGGAAGTGGCCGCTTTTTTAAAGGGAGAGAGACCACTCCCCAATGGGCTGGTATCTCAGCAGCTATAGTTTGGAGGAGTGGGAGGACCTCCCTCAACAAGAGGACCTTGAACATGTGTTCAAGCTGAACCATATGTTCAGCAGCATATGGTACCACCATCTTGTCATAATTCATTTGGTGGTTGACATTGATTCTGAGATTCATCAAAGGGACAGCAATTCACATGTGCAGTGTTCAGGAAACTATTTGTGAAAGACACAGAGGTAGCTGTGTTAATCAATAACTTAGCAATTTGTTAATAATGTCAATGTGGATTGCCCAAGGAAGGGTCACTTCTAAAGGCAGTTCACAGAAAAGTTGGTGCCATTTGTTGCAGAATGTAAGGAAATGAAGATGCTGCATGCTTAAATGAGCCAGGAGCTTGGTCTTTCATTATGCCTGGAAATGGTAGTTTCTTTTATCATAGAAAAAAACATGGCACCACACTTCTTTGGGTAAGTTGTATAGGAGACAGTGCAGGCTGCCAATCAGTATGGAAGGACAAGTCAGGAGGGAAACTGGGCCAGGGGTCTGGAACTCTAAGCTCCACTGGAAAATCTACTGAGGCCTGGAAAGGAAAGTACATGGCCTTTTACTTCTCAGGCCTTGTGCTTTAGCTCTCTCTGAGGGAGCTGAACTAAACCTAACAGCAACCTCAGATTCACATGCCTGCTTGCCTCTCCAGATTTTATGCACACAACATGCTACAGCCAGGTTTTCTCCCATCCCTACTGCTCTTTCTTGAAGCATAATTTTAAGCACCAAAAGGGCGCAGATGATAAGGTAAAAATCATAAGCTTATGAATATTGACTGTTTTCTGATTGTCATGGCAATTTAAGCTGCCAAGGTCACGTTTACAAACACTGATTAAAGTTGCTACTGTCTTCTTGACGGCTTTATATAAAAAGATGGACTGTGTATGCATTTGTTATATAAGGTGAATCTACACAATCTATACATCTGTACATATATTTCTTATGTGTATCTACTGAGGTTCCCAGCCATGTGTTACCCCATGCATTATGAGTATGTTAACCTAGGACCAGAGTGATCTTGCAATTCATGTGTAATTTTAAGAAAAACTTCTTGCTCCTACACCAACATATGTGCTGTTGTTAGTCTGTCTTTCTCCTTTGCTTCAATGATTGTGTACATGAGACTGTGTACACGGGTCTGCTGTAAGGCCCATCGCTTCTGTCTTACACAAGCATCATAAAGCCAGACCCAAAAGCTGTGTCCTGCCTGAGAAAGACTAGATCAGGAGCTGATCCTGGGGATAGGGACTTTGTCCCTCTCCTTTCTATACTTTCATGGGAAAACTTTACTTTCTGACCCAGATTGCCTTGGAATTAAGGGTGGAAATGAGATGACACAATAAAGACTTTACAAAAATTTATTCAGGCAGTCTAGTCCTCAATCCACCCCACTCCCAACCTTCTGTTCCCTAAGAGCTTTGTGGAACCTGCCATACATCTTGCACCCATACTTGGGGAACATAAGAGGTAAGTAGGTAGCGGCTCTGTGACCCCGGATGGACCCTCAACTCCCTAAGACCTTTACTTGAGAGGAAAGTCAGGGAGTATCCCCAGGTCCCTTGGTATTTTTCACTGCAAGCAGGGAGCTTGCAGGCTAGCCTTCAATCCACCCCACCCCAAACCAGACATTCCCTGCCATCTTTGTGGAACCCTGCCATACATCCTGTGCCAATATTTGGGGGACATAAGACCTGCCAGCAGGGAGCTCAAACCACCCCACCCCCAACCTGCTATTCCCTGTGAGCTCCCTGGAACCCTGCGAAACACAGCCTGGGCCAATAATGAGTGGTCCTAAGAGACAGCCACAGCAAGGATTGGACCAAGAAGCCAAGACACTACTGGCCTCATTTGAAAGAAGAAACGGGTAGGCACCAATGCAAGAATTCCTCCAACATCCTAAAAAACAACATGGTAACACCAGAACCCAGCAGACACACAACAGGGAGACTTGATCACCCTAACCCAGGACATGTAGAAGGAAATGACTTTAAACATAACTTTATGAAAATGATAGAAACCTTTAAAGAGGAAGTGAAAAACCCCCTTAAAGAAATAGAGGAGAAGACAAAAAGAAAGCTGGAAAAAATTAAAAATCCCTCAAAGAAAAACCAATCAAACAGGTGAAGGAAACAGTTCAAGACTTGAAGATTGAAAGAGGTAAAAAAAAAACACAAACCGAGGGAACCCTGGGAAGGGAAAATCTGGGTAAACAAATAGGAACTACATACAGAGACAAGTATAACCGAAAAAATACAAGAAATAGAAGAAAAATTCTTAGGCACTGAAGATACTATTGAGGAAATAGACTCATTGGTCAAAGAAAACACTAAATCCAACAAATTCTTAACAGAAAACATTCAGGAAATCTGGGACACCATGAAAAGACCAAACCTAAAAATAACAGTGGTAGAAGAAGGAATAGAACTCCAACTCAAAGGCACAGAAAATGTATTCAACAAAATTATAGAAGAGAACTTTCCCAACCTACAGAAGGATATCCCTATGAAGGTACAAGAAGCCTACAGGACACCAAATAGACTGGATCAAAACAAACAAACAAACAAAAACATCCTGTAGCCATATAATAATCAAAACACAAAACATACAGAACAAATATAGAAAATTATGAGCTGCAAAAGAAAAAGGTCAAGTAACATATAAAGGTAAACCTATCAGAATTACACCAGACTTCTCATTGGAAACCATGAAAGCCAGAAGGTCCTAGATAGATGTGCTGCAGACACTAAGAGACCATGGATGCAAGCCCAGACTACTATACCCATTGAACAAGATATTCAATGACAAAATCAGATTTAAACAATACGTATCCACAAACCCAGCCTTACTAGAAGGAAAATCTCAAGCCAAGGAAGCTAACAACACCCACAATAACACAGACATCTGATAACACCCCACCAGCATAACCCCAAAAAGGGAAACACACAAACTCTACTACCAAAAGATAACCGAAGTTAACAACCATTGGTCATTAATATCAGCTCATATCAATGGACTCATTTTACCTATAAAAAGACACAAGCTAAGAGAATGGATACAAAAATATTATCCAGCATTCTGCTGTTTACAAGAAGCATCTCAACCTCAAAGACAGACACTACCTCGGAGTAAAGGGTTGGGAAAAGCTTTTCCAATCAAATGGACCTAAAAAACAAGTGGGGGTGGCTATCCTAATATCTAACAAAATTGATTTCAAATTAAAATCAATCAAAAGAGATGGAGAAGGAGACTTTATACTCATAACAGAAACAATTCATTAAGATGAAGTCTCAATCCTGAATATGTCCCTAATACAAGAGCACCCACATATGTAAAAGAAACATTACTAAAACTTAAATCGCACATCAAACCCCACATAATAATAGTAGATCTCAACACACCTCTCTCGACAATGGACAGGTCAAACAGACAGAATCTTAACAGAGAAATAAGAGAACTAACAGATATCATGAATCAAATGGACTTAACAGACATCTATAGAACATCTATAAACATCTACCCAAACAAAAAAGAATATGCCTTCTTTTCAGCACCTCATGGAACCTTCTCTAAATTGATCACATTCTTGGTAACAAAACAAGCATTCACAAACAAAAAAAAAAAAATGGAGTAATCAGCCCACCGTGGAGTAAAGTTAGATTGGATGGAATGTTCTATAGATGTCTGTTAAATACATTTGAGTCATAATATCTGTTAGTGATCTTATTTCTCTGTTAATTTTCTGTCTGACTGACCTGTCCAGTGGTGAGAGTGGGGTGTTGAAGTCACACAATCTTAGTGTGTGGGGTTTAATGAGTAATTTATGCGTTAGAAGTATTTCTTTTACATATGAGGGTGCCCTTGTATTTGGGACATAGATGTTCAGTATTGAGATTGCCTCTTGATTTAACTAATATGAAATACCTTTTTTGTTTCTTTTGATTGATTTTAGTTTAAGGCCTATTTTGTTAGATATTAAAATAGCTACCCCAGCTTGTTTATTAGGTCCACTTGATTGGGAAAAATTTTTCCCAACCCTTTACTCTGAGGTGATATCTGTCTTTGAGGTTGAGGTGTGTTTCTTGTATGCAGCAGAAGGATTGATTCTGTTTTAATATCGAATTTGTTAGCTTGTGTCTTTTTAAAAGTGAATTGAGTGCATTTAAATTAAGGGATATTAATGAACAGTGATTGCTATCTCCTGGTATTTTTTTTTGTCTTTTTTTTTTTACTCTTTGTTGTTGGTGATCTTATTTTGTGTGTTTTTCCCCCTTCTTTTGAAGTTTGCATTTATGAGATCATCTATTGTCTGTGCTTTTGTTGATGTAGCCAATTCTCTTGGGTTGGAGTTTTTCTTCTAGGGCTGGCTTTGTTGTTAGGAATATCTTGCTTCATCTTTCTATAGTTATTGAAGGTTTTTTTTCTTTTTTTTTAAATTTATTTATTTATTAAGGATTTCTGCCTCCTCCCCACCACCGCCTCCCATTTCCCTCCCCCTCCCCCCATCAAGTCACCCTCCCTCATCTGCTCAAAGAGCAATCAGGGTTCCCTGACCTGTGGGAAGCCCAAGGACCGCCCACCTCTATCCAGGTCTCATAAGGTGAGCATGCAAACTGCCTAGGCTCCCCCAAAGCCAGTACGTGCAGTAGGATCAA
The DNA here is from genome assembly GCF_037038515.1 of Microtus pennsylvanicus. NCBI lineage: Eukaryota > Metazoa > Chordata > Mammalia > Rodentia > Cricetidae > Microtus > Microtus pennsylvanicus. The sequence goes on along the minus strand of NC_134583.1, from coordinate 33,025,036 downwards.
AAACCCACTGCGATTGTTCTTGAGTTCCCATTCTTCCTCATTGTCCGCTATGTTCAGCTAGTCCAAATTTATCCCATGCTTTTTCAGTCCCAGGCCAGCTGGCCTTGGTGAGTTCTCGATAGAACATCCCCATTGTCTCAGTGTGTGGGTGCACCCCTCGCGGTCCTGAGTTCCTTGCTCATGCTTCGTCTCCTTCTGCTCCTGATTTGGACCTTGAGATTTCTGTCCGGTGCTCCAATGTGGGTCTCTGTCTCTGGAAAGCAGTGTTTCGGGTTCTCAGGTTTTTTTTTTTTTTAAATTGAAAAAAATTCTGCTTCCTCCCCGCCTCCCATTTCCCTCTCCCCCCACCACTTCTCTCCCCCTCCCTCTCCAGTCCAAAGAGCAGTCAGGGTTCCCTGACCTGTGAGAAGCATCCAAACAGGCTAGGCTCCCACAAAGCCAGTGCATGCAGTAGGGTCAAAACCAGGTGCCATTGTCCTTGGCTTCTCATCAGCCCTCATTGTCTGCCATGTTCAGAGAGTCCGGTTTTATCCCATGATTTTTCAGTCCCAGTCAAGGTTTTTTATGGGTATAGTTGTCTGGTCTGGCATCCATGGTCTCCTAATGTATAACACTTGACCAGGACCTCTTGGCTTTAATTATTTTCATTGAGAAATCAGGTATAATTCTGATAGGTTTACTATTATATGTTTCTTGGACTTTTTCCTTTGCAGCTCTTAATGTTTTCTTTATTTTGTATGTTTAGTGATTTGACTATCATGTAGCAAGGAAACTTTTTTTAATCCAGTTTATCTGGCATTCTGTAAGCTTCTTGTATTTCCATAGGCATATCTTTCTTTAGTTTGGGAAAGTTTTCTCCTATGATTTTGTTAAATATATTTTCTGTGCTTTTGAGTTGGACATCTCTTTCTTCTATACCTATTCTTCTTCGGTTTGGTCTTTCAATTGTGTCCCATATTTCCTGGATATCGTACGTTAAGCTTTTGCTAGATTTAATGTTTTCTTTGACTGATGAGTCTATTTCCTCTCTTGTATCTTCAATGCTTGAAATTCTCTCTTCCATATTTTTGTTTAGGATTGCATTTGTGTTTTTTGATCATTTTCACATGATTTCTGTCTTTAAAAATTGCCTCAGCTTGTGTATTCTTTGTTGTCTCTATTTCAAGTCTTGAATAGTTTCTTTCATATGTTTGAATGCTTTTTCTTGGTTTTCTTTAAGGGATTTGTTAATGTCTTCCAATATTTTGTTTGCCTTTTCTTCCATTTTTTTTGAGGGAATTTCTCTTTTCCTCTTTTCCTCAAACATTCTCCTAAAGTTATTTTTATTAGGTCATATTCTTCTGCTTCATCTATATTTGGTTGTTCAAGTCTTGCTGTTTAAGGGCCACTAGGGTTTTTTTTTTTTTGCTATTGTGTTACTCTTTGTGGTGTTGAGTGTGTTCTTACCTTGTCTACCCATCTTTTTTTTTTTCTTATTGGTGTGGTTGGGGCTTTATGTGCCTCTGATGATCAATCTTCCAGCTGCCAGTGTATCCAAGGCTCAGATGGCTGCTCCTTAAGGTGCAGTTGGGGTCACAGTGCTTGGGTGGGGATCTGAGTTATGATCTCCATGCTTGCACACCAAGTAGTTGACTCAAGGAACCATGCCCACCATCTACATGTTTTAATTTTAAGCAAAAGTTCTTTTTGTCCTTGAATAAAAACTTCATCTTTTATCCTTTAAGACCTTTTAAATGTTGAGATTTCAATCTTTTTTCAAGTTAGTTTCCAAACAAATTATGAAAGAGAACTAATGACAATAACTTTTCATGTCCTATCAATAAATGCCAATACATTTTAGTATATTTTTTTAAAAAAAGATTATTTCAAGACTTGCTAGTACATTAGAAGCTAAAGATTCAATACCTAAAATCTTGCATGATTTAAGAATGTTCCACAGAGCCTGTAGACTGAGGTGGGGTGCTGATAGACTGTTTGCAGTCACAAAACAAAGAGTCTTGACATAATTTCTTGGTGCTCATCTGAATGTCATCTAGCTTATGTGTGCCCTCTCACAAATGTCTTTGTGAGTATTTTATCTGCATAGATTTTAACACAGCAAAGGCAGAATTTGTAGCACTGAGAGAATCTTGTTTTACTCAATACTTCTCTCAATGGCTGGAGTTCTTCAATATGTTTAACTCTCCAGTTTCTAAAGTTATTAAGTATGTAATAAGATTCCAAAGTTGCAGTATGAAATAAATTTTATACCTATGCTTCAGAATAATCACAATTTCATGATAGCAAAATAAAAAAATTTGAGACAAGGTCTTTTGCAGCCTAGAATGGCCTTCAATTTACTATAAAACCTAGAATAATGATGATCGTCCAATTTTCCTGCAATCACCTCCCACATGTATAAATATGTGCCATCACATCCAAAGTTTTATGTACTACTGGGGAGGACATGCAGGCATCTGTACCTGTTAGGTAAGCATTCTACCTACTGAATCTCATTTTTAGACCCATGCATATTTTATATATCATTACCTCTATAATCTCTGGCCTGCAGTTGTCCCATCAAAGCCATCAAAAACATGAACATGATAAACTGAATGCCACCTATGTAATACATTAACTTGATTTATATGAAATAACAAAAATTCTTTCATCAATTCTCTAAATTATATAGATGATCTTTGTAAATCTTATAGACAAGGTAAGACTGATTTAGTTTATGTATATTATCTTGGTTTAAAACTTAATAATTCCTAAACCCTGTCTAGCAAAAAAATCTTAATAAGTCTTAACATTGGTAAGAAAAATAACATTTACACATACTAAAAAGACAAGGAAAATTTGTAAAAATTATTATCGAAGCCAGTTCTGAAGTATATCAAGAAGTAAAACTATTAATTCTACAAATCTTGTGAGTTTTTTGCTTGTTTGTCTGTTGTCATGAGCAATAACATTTTATGAATAAATTAAGATCTCATTATGGAATTTCCTTTAATATCTTCCAGAAGAATCCTTCATCTCTACAAATATATTACAGAGCAGATGTTGACATGTTTATAAAAACTCCTACAATGAAAATCACCCAAGAAGAGTTTCAGTTAAAAACATCATTTTAACATAATGTTATAACAGAAGAAAACCACTGAAACCACTAGTATGATTCATTTTTCATATATATTAAGATTTTTGGAAGCATAGTCTATATTTACATATAGGAATGCATACTTACAAATAACATTTCATAATAAACCAGTAACTCATATGTAATTTATAGCTGTGTTTAGCATAGTGCTTTAGTTAGTCTCCTTAATCTCTACTGCCTGTTAAGGAAAAAAAAAAAGTCAACCAAATGAAATTTCACATTGAATGCAATGGACCAAATTTTTTGCTGCTTTCTGTGTGGACAAAGTGGGGCTTTGGTGAACTTGGACAGGGAACTGCAAAGATCATTGTCAGCAAACATGGACCACGATGAACACATGGTTGAGGCGGAGCTGTTAGATGGATCCAAGTAAATTTTTTCTTTGAAATAATGAAAATTGCTCCATGATTGAGAGTAGCTACAGTTATTTCATGAGAGATCTGAGTAAATGGCTGATGGTGCAGTTCATAAGATAATCCTTTCTGGCCAGTTTCCTTGGCTTCCCATGTGGTGTGTGCCATGGTAAGGTTATCAGTTACCACTTTGACCATGAAAGTTGGCATTGTGAAATACAATTAATAAAAAACTCAGTGTCAGAAATTGGAGTTCAACTTGAAGATTGGAAAAACAAAACATCCAGCCACAGCTCCTACATTGACCTCAGATTGAAATGGTGATCCTATCTTCTGAATTCCTAGAATGAGAACTGTGTCTTGCCAGCTGTTTCCTCCCTTTTTATAATTCTCTCTAGGGCTGGGATTAGTGGTGTGCACCATTGTGATTAAGGGCATGTAGCACTCAATTTCTATGGCAACTAGTGTGGCTACTAGGATGAAAGGTGTGTTTTACCATAACCTGATCTGTAAGGTTGACGAGTGGGACGGCTTTACTCCCAGATCTTCAGACAGTCTTATTTATTAAAATACAATTGAAATGCCTCTGCAGCATTGTTTATAAAGACTCGGTTTGAGAAGGCTGGAATGGTAATCCAACGACTAATAAAAAAAGAGACACTTGTGTATGAGTCAACAATGGGGTAATTAATTTCAATGTCTACCTTTATCAGTGAGTCCTTTCCATAAAGTAGCAATGCATGTTCTTCCAATGCCCAAGCATTGTGTGACATTCTCAGCGTCCACATTAGAATACTTTGAAAAACAGAAATAATTAGTACAAAATTCATGTATCATCATTATTTCTGTCAACTAGAAAATGAGGCCACACAAGGGCAGCCTCGTGCTATTTTTCTTCAATTTTATTTTAGCATTGTCAATCTTTGCATTAGACATTTGTAGATTGTCTTCATATGCTTCTGTCAAAACTATGAATTTTTAATATTATACTTATAGAACTTAAAGGTAAGTATGTCAAATTATTTTATGAGTATGTTCCAAAAAGTTATTTATGCTGAGTAGCTATACTAAATCTTTAAAAATGTAATTGGCTTCAGAGTAATTATAATGCTAAGACTGTCACTGCAACAAAAGTTCATTAGAAGTTTTATTGCTGTACTATGCAAGAGCCATACCATCTGATGATTATGTCTCTGTAGCAGTTAATATATTTCATATGAAGTACGAAATTATAGACCATTTAAATTAAGTACTTAGAAGAACCATTATAAGCCATGTGGAAGAACTATAAATACGTATCTATACATCAAAAATATACAGTAGGCAAATTGTAACGTGTACACACTATTTCAGAAAGCAGAAATATTGAGTACTGCAATTATATAGAAAAGTTTTAAGAAAGTCATTGTTCAATTGGCAGAGATGATTAGGTCAATTAACAATCTTAGGAGAACACTCCCACAAATGTATTAATATACATATAACCACATATTTATGAATTACTCAAATATCATATACCATTTTTACCTCTTAATATTTTTATTTAAGTATAATTACATAATTTTCCCCTAGCATTCCTCCCTCCAAACCTTCTCATACCCCTATTTATTCCCTACTAAATATATAAAAACAATACATAAACCACATACACACATATTATATTGTATGTATATGATTTCAGGACTGATCATTTAGTACAGAATAATCAACTAGGGTTCATCTCTGTGAGAAGCTATTTTCTCCTCTCAGTATCTGTTGCTTAGGGTTCTTTGTATAAGGATAGAGCCTTTTGAGATGTTAGTACGTCAATTAACATTGTCTTACTTGGGTCTTCTTAGGCTGTGTGTTAATAGGGTACCCTAATTGTTATTTCCCTGTCATTTTTAGAAAAACCAATCTCACAACAGACTTGCTGTTCATACCATTCTTATAATCTTTTGCTCCCTCATCCATGGTATTCCCTGAGTATGCAGAGATTGTACAGTAAATGTTAACATTAGAGCTGGGTACCACATGATCCATTGTTCTCTGCATATTGATTGGATTAGGTTTTCTGTGATGCTCTCCATTTTATGCAAAGAGAAGCTTCTATATTAGAGCTGAGAGCTATATTTATTCCTGATAAATCTCATCTCCCTCTAATGCAAATAAAATGCTAATCGTAACAAAATTTCCTTGACATTTAACTGGTGATGCATCTCCTTGGCTTAAAACATATATATATACATATATATATATATATATATATATATATATATATATATATATATATGATTCTATTTTATTTTTTATATTAGTAGTTTTTAAGATTATGATACAATATAATCACATAATTTATTTCTTCCCTTTACCCCTCCAAACCTTCTCATATACCCTTTGCTATTTTTAAAACTGATGATCTTTTAAATTAATTTGTGATATGGATATATTCATTATGTATAAAAACATTTAAGTACAACTTGATCAGTCTGTGTAATGTTACCTGAGTGTATGTTTTCAGGGCTGAACATTTGGTATTGGATAACCAATTGGTATTCTCTTCCATGTGAAAGACTTTTTCTCCAACTTTTATTATTCCTTAGATGCTATAGGTCTTCTGTGGGGTTGAGCCCTCCTTGGTTTTCCACTTCCATTTTAGCATATTTATTGTTGTTGTGCTTGCTCAGTTTAAGTTTTGGCAGCCATGCTGATGCGAACTTAAAAACATGCTTTAAGACATTCCTAGGAGACAGATTCTCATGGAAAATGTTTAGTTCTTTGGCTCTTAAACATTTCTTCACTCCTCTTCTACAGTGATCCCCAAGCCTTGGTTATGAAAGTTGTGCTGTAGATGTATCCCTTGTGACTGTTTTCCTCAACTCTGCATTTTGTTTGGCTGTGGATTTCTATAAGGGTTTTTGTTTCTTGTAAGGAGAAGTTTCCTAATACAGGGTGAGGACTACATATATCAATGGGTATAATGACAAAAATAGTGAAAGTAGTTAGTGATAGTCCTGGTTTAGTGAAATAGCTGTTGTTGGTTTTCCTATAATATCCATTATTTCACTAGCTATGGTTAGCTATCTAGTTTTCTGGTAGTAAGCATGATTTCTCTTTTGTTAAGCAGCTATTAGGTTTAATAAGAGAGATGTTGATTACTGTCAAGTTATAGCTGGCAATACTACTCTCTGAGGGTTATCATGTCATTCTGGTGATTTTTGTTTTAAATCATAAGTATCATGTCATAGCCTGGTTGACTGTCGGTTGCTTCCCTTCTTTGGAAGGCTGAATGGAGTTTTTTGGTAATATGAAACTAGTTCTCAGGGAGAAAGTGTCTAGCACAATTTCAGCTCAATGGCCTCTTGGTCATGTGTCTGACATTCATGACATTGTCAGACTTATCTTTCACCTCTAAATAACCAAGCACAATAGCCATGGCCTCCAATGCTTTGGTAGTCTCTTGAACACCCTTGAAAAGCTGAAAAGAGAAATTCTCATGCCTGATGTTGGGGTTTTTGTTAGATGGTCTTTGGATATTGGAGAGAACACTGTCAGCCCAGATGGTATCATTTTATTTAACTATATATGTGTATTTATACACATGATTAAAGATCTGGAAAGAAAAAATATGGAGAGAAGGGCTTATTTTTACTTACATCTGAAGGTGCAGTGAGTCAAGATAAAATTCACAGCAGCAAGAACATGAAGCACCTACAGTGTGGAAATAGGAAAGAATAATGGTTTCAGCTTTCTGTCTTCTTTTCATTCAATCCCAACCTCTACCATTTGGAGTGATATAGCCCACATTTGGAATGGGTTTTCTCACTTCCACTAACCTAACCTAGATAATCCCTCCCAGGCATGATCAGAAATTGGTCTCCATAGTTATTCTAAATTCCAGAAAGTTGACAGTTAATCAAGGTTTACCACAACACTTGTTTTGTTTAAAATTCTAGAAATATGGATGTGAGAACAATATAGTATTTATCTCTTCAATATAGCTTATTTTGTTTAATACAAAAATCTCCACTTCAATTCACTTCCCCACAAACTCCAAAATGTTCATCTTCTTGCCTAAAAAGTATCTCACATGTAAAAAAAAAAACTCTCACATTTTCACTCATCCACATCTATTCATTGTTGCTGAGCATCTTGGCTGGTTCCAGTTTCATTACTGCCTGTTGTGAAACAATGACCTTGACCGTGAAGGCATCAATGGGGTGTGTGGACTGAGATTCCTTTGAGTTTATACAGAAGAGTGATTTGTTAGATTATATGGTAGTTCTATTTTCATCTTTTTAGCAAAATTCTTGCTGATTTCCATGGTGGATGGACTGACTTATATTCCCAAGAGACGTGTATAAGTCATCTTTATTTTCTATACCCTTGATAGCATTTGTTGCTTTTGGTTTTCTTGATGATAGCCATTCAGACTTGAATGAAAAAGAATTTTGATATAGTTTTAATTTGCATGCAATTTAAGTAGTATGTGTGTTAGTGATTTCCTACTTTTTGTATCTAGTTTGGTCTTACCTTTGGCAACATAAATTCATGTATTTAACAACATCTTTGTCTCAACCTGAAGGTCTAAAAATGTTTTAAATTAAAATAAGTCATATTTTTTTTCGTCAATCTGCCTCCCACAATTTTAGCTACTTAGTTGTTGCCTGACATGCTATCATTATTTACCTTGACTCCTCTGTTTTGATCACATTTTACATTCAATCATATCAGACATGAATATCTAGAAGACATTCATAAATCAAACCACTTCATTTGTCCTTCTCTTCTGTGCACTAAAATGAGCTATTATTACATGGAGATTTATAGTAAACTTGTAAATTTACTTTTTACTTCTCTCTTTCCATGGTTCCATTGTACACTATCACAAAAGCAATAAGAAAAAATTAAAATATTAAAAATTAAAACAACAATTCATTTCATTCTGTTCATGGTCGAAACCTGGTAAGGTGGTAATACAGATAATGATTTGGAATCTGATACTGATGAATCAGTGTGTCAGTGAGCTGCCATGTAACTAATTGTGGAGACAGACATGTCCTGGAACTTTACCAGGAACCCATGAACTTTGTGGCAAAATATAAAATAATGGAAATAGGTTAGTTTAAGATGTAAAAGACTGCTAGCAACACTGTTTTTTCAATAAGTGATTTAATTAATATAGTTTCTGAGTGATTATTTCAGGTCTGGATGGCCAGGAAACATAACAAGCAGCCTTCACCAAAAAATTTATTTATTGATTGATTAGTGACTTTGTAAAGCAAAGTCTTTTTAAAAATAAAAGACTTAGTTATTTTGTCTCAACAAAAAAATTCACAGGTGACACACATAAAATATTCCATAAATATTTGCTCCGTAATCTTTTATAATGATTTTATTTTCCTATGCCTCTGTGCTTTTAACATGAGAAAGTCTACAGAAATTACGTATTAAATCCAATCATGTTAAAATGTAAAATCAGAAATATTATTGTGTAATGTTAATGTATTATCATATATTTGGCATCATATGCCTAGTAAGTAAAATACTGATGTTCCATAATATGAAATACTAAATATAATATGAGTATAGTTTTAAAAAGTGAAGACAAGCTACTAGGTTTCTACATTTTCTAAAATTTAATTCATGGAAATTATAACACACACACATACGTAATAAATTTTGACTATTTATTTTACATATTATTTGCAGTTTCATCTCTCTCATCTTCTCCCATACCCTACCACAAAACCCCTCTGCTCCCACTGTCCTATCTACTCCTCCTCCATTTCTGTTTAGGAAAGGACAGGTCTTCCATGAGTATAAACAAAACATGGAATATCAAGTTGCAGTAAGACTAAGTAACTCCCCATGTATTAAAGCTAGGCATGGTGACACAATATGAGGAACAGAGTCCAAAAAGTCAGAAAAATTGTATTTTTTATTATTCATTATAAAATTATATCTTTGAGTTTAAGGCTAGACTCTTCTACATACCATATTACACTGCAATGTTCCCATTTCTTTTCTATTTGCCCTTTACTTTTAAATGGTCTTCTTTTAGCTTATATTTGAAATTGTGGTACTAAGTTTTTAAGTTTATTTACATTATAGAATATTAAGCTCATTAAAAATTCATAATACACGTAAGATTTTTTCATTTATTTATTTATTATTTAATTTGAGGCAGAATTTTGCTATGTAGCCCTGGCTAGAATGTGATTTGCTACATATATGTAATAAGGTTGAACCTTGCTTTACAGAGTTCCTCCTGGTCTGCCTCCTGAATGCTGGGTTTAAAAGCATGCCCCACTATATCTTAGACTTTTTCTTAAACCCTTGTTTTTATGTGTTGAGTGATCAGATTTCAGGATTAAAAACATAAAAATAATAATACGAAGAATTGGGGTCTCTGTAGACTTGATTTTCTCTTGTCTGAGAGAGATGCAGGAAGAGAGAGTTCCAGCTCAATAAGGTTATATTAAGAACAGTTGTATATTATATTTTTAATTCTGACAAATTATTTGCCTTTGTATATGTAGGTTTGTTAAATGTAACAACTGATATCATTGGGTGTCTATTTAGTTTTCATCACAACTAAAGTAAAAATTTCTGATGTCCTTCTTATGCCCAAATTCGTGAAGTCTCCCAAAAGCCAACAAGGAGACCATGTCTCGTATGTAAAAGCAAAGAACCTTTATTTTATGAAAGTTTGCAAACTCATTCTCTCCGCATGTCCAATGTATTGGAATAAATGTAGAGTCCAAAGCTTAATTAGAGTTGGGTTTTTATAGCAGTAAACTTGGGGTGAGAGGTTTCTGAGGTTCAGAGGCCTTTATTGGCTGACATTTGTCTAGGGGTGTCCTGGTGAGTGTGTGATGGCAGGTGATTTTATCTATAGCAGTTGGAATATTAGTCATTTCCTTTGGATAATCTGCTTTTGGGTGGTGCTCAGGTAATCTTGTTTTATGGTCCTTCCTACAACCAGGTATTGCTTCAGGGAAAACTACTGAGACTCATGCCTCTATTAAATTTATCGATGGCTGATTCCTACTCGGGCAGGTGATAATGGATGGAAGTAAAGAACTTCCTTTGGGTGATCTATTTATATTCAGCATATTATGACTTGCTCCCACATTTTCCCTTTCACAAGCACTTTTGACAGGACCCAATCTTGGTTCCTGCTTGCCCCTGGTTTTAAAGAGCTATGGAGCTACTTAAATTAATAAATCCATTATTTGACCACTCCAGACCTATTTTTCTAGTATATCAACAGGCATTGTAGGTAGTTTTCTTGTTCCCCATGTCAGGAAGTTCCCCCTTGTCTTAGCTTTTCAACCTATTTTAGGCAGGCAGCATGGGACAACGTGTTCCTTTCCACAACCACTTCAAGCTGACATTGGGGTGTCATTATCTGGGCCCAAGCAGATTGAAAGGCTGGCCAAGTTAGGGAGTAAATTTAGGCAACGCAGCACTTATCAGACTTCATTGAAGGGACAGAAAACATTCATATCAGCTGGATTAGTCCACAGCATCTTTCAGGAATCCCATGTCTCTCCACCATTCAGCACAGGTTGTAGTCAGCAACTTATGCTTAGACAGCATACTGTAGCTGATAATTCTGGGGACATTAACCTGGCATTACCATTCCTAAAACTATTAAGGTCCAATGTTGTAATTGTACATTCTTTGGGACTCTAGTCCTGCCATACATTTGTAAACACACACACACACACACACACACACACACACACACACACACACACACACATATATATATATATATTATATATATATATAATATATATATATATATTAAAATGGCAATCCAAAATTTAAAATGGAATTGTATCTTATGGTTTCTTTCAAATTACCCATGAATAGATTTTAAGTAAATAAAACAGGGGTCTAACAAAGGAAGAGCCATAATCTAATTCTAGAGCCTGCTTTTCCATAAAAAACAGCATATAGCAGTTTTAACATTATCTATACCAAAAAGTCATCTGAATTTCTGCTAGCCCAAATTTAGTAATCAGAGTTCAATGATAAATTTCCGAAGTCAGGCCCATAAATGTGACCACAACAGTGATGTGTGGCAGAGACAGCAAGAATAGTCAGACTATTTCTGTCTCAGCTCTATGCTTGCAAGAAAACGTACATAGACCAACTTTTTAACAAAACAAGTATATTTAGTATTTGCATATATGAGAAACCACAGCAAACATAGTTTACATCCCCTTTTGACTTTTTATAACCTTTCCAGACAACATAAAAAACTCTTACTGAAGTCTTTCTTGTGGTCTTCCTCAATGCTGTATGATATATTTTATGCCTACAATATTTTAAACAAGAACAGAAACATGCATATACTATAACAAAAACACCTTTAAATTTACATCAAATAAAATCCTGCACCAGCATGAAACATTTGAGACCAATAGCAGTTTTTTTTATACATTAACCAATAATAATTTGTAATCACCTCCTGTAAATGATGACAGATATTTATAACACATTGGATCTGAATGATCAAAACAGATCTGGTAGAGGGAAGTCTGGATATAGTGTTACAACATGCCATTGCAGCAACACCTATAGCCAGAGTCCTTGAACTGTGGAGCCAAACCTTGGTCAGGTTTGACCAGAATGTGAGACACCATGTGAGGTAAAGAATAAAAGTTAAATGATATCACAAAGGGAGACACTTCATCCACTAGAGTTTCTACCCTCAGAGGAAGTGGATGTATCAGTGCTTCCTCGGTAACCTGAAGAAACAGTAAGGCCACTGGTGACCTGTATGGCAGGAGAGCTCTCTGGAAATATCTGCTACCTTGAACTATAGGTGTCAGTTTCTAAACTGTAAAAAGGGCATTTTTGTCATTTGAGCAACTTAGCCTGGGGAATTTTAGTGTACTCTTAGTTCATTAATTCAATAGTATATCAAAGAGAAGGATATCACCAGAGGCAAATAAAGAAATGTTCTGAACCAGAAAAGGTAATTGGGTGTTATCAATTATTGTTAGGTGTTACGGTTTTGCAGTATACTAAGAATGGGTGAGGGACAAGACTGCATTTGGAGAGTAGAGAATTTAGATACAATTAACGTCCCAGCTGATTTGAAATTATGCATTTTATCATATAATACACACATCAAAATTCTTAACAAAAGTCTGAAGTTAATTTCAAATTTTTTTCCTAGATACTAAAACTAGTATGTGTGTATAACCTAATAATATTCTACTAAATTTACATTCTCTTTTGTAAACATGCCATATTTTCAGTTTTATTTTGTTGAAACTCTACACTATTGTTAAATTTGCTGACTTTTGTCTGGGAAAAAAGGTCTAAACCATATATCAACTTAATGAAGCTTTCTCTTCAGGTGTTAAATTCAATGAATATATTAGTGAGATTTTAATTATAAACAACAGGGTTCTATTTGAGAATGAGATATTGTTAAGCCTATAAAACGATCCATCATTTGATTAGCCTTCAACTGATAAAATAAAAAGTAGTTAATTTTTTATAACATTATAACATTTTTTAACATTATAAAACCTTCAAGCAAATTGGTTGAATATTTTAAACACTTTGATTTCCCTTAGATATCGTTGTTTTGCAGCTTGGTGAAAAGATAATAAAGGTTCAGAGCACAAGACTTTGCTAAACGGGGTCAAAGCTCCTACAGTTTGTGAACACAATGCTCTCTGCTAACCTAATTAGTTAGAGAATGTTGTAACCCACCTCATTTGTTTTATGCAATTTTTATAGTAGGTTTTCTTTCTTACCCCTTTACAATACATTATAAAATCGTATCAGATCCTCTGGCCTCTCAGCAAACTCATTTCTATCTCCCACTCAACATCATTTAAATGAGCATACCACTATTTCTTTTTCCTAGGCTCCTATGTTTGAAACATCTTGATTTTATCTTGAAAATTCTATAAATTTTACTTAACTTTCATCAAATTTAGTATGTCAAATATGTTGGGGGATATTTGATAACACTGTGAACCCCGAGTTTGTATTTGTGTTAAATAATACTGACCTTGGGTCAGAAGACTGAGATAGCAACTAGTTAACAAAAAGTAATAACAGAGCAAGAACAAGATGCACCAAAATGCTAGGGAGGGATTTGGAGGAGGTAGACTTTTTCATGATTTTCAGAGAAGAAGGAAGCTCTTGGAGACACCAGAAAGGAGAGAAGGTTAGCTAGGTGCTACTCAACTTCTCTGAACTAAATAGAACGATAGAAATTTATCTGCTTCAAGGAGCAGAATTTCCGCCAGGTTAAGGCCTGAGTGGCTCGTGCTACTAGAGAGACCGGCCAGTACCTGTCAATTGGGCAATTGCTGGTTGAAAAAGCAGTAAATTAAGGCACACACAGTGTGCCAAAATTAAAACAACACAAATACATTCTGAACAAACATTCCATTGACTGATTTTGTCATCACAGACTATGTTTGTACAACCTGGATGGAACACAATGACAATTTGTGTGGTTTTTGCTGTTGTTGTTGTAACCAAGGAATCCAATAAACATGAAGAGAAGAAGTGCATGCAGAGAAGTGCATGCATTGCACACTCTTTTATCATAAGTAGTATATCTGGGAACGTCTTTAGACAACTAATTTTATAAGTTTGTGTTTGTTCATAAAATAGAAGCAACCATTTATTACAAACACCTGTTAATGTACATCATGCAATCATGTACATTCTCTGCTCTCTTATGGGCTAATGAAGCACATTTACTCCCACCATTGCCAACAGAAAAAACTTAAATAAATTGCTCTGTGACTTTCTTTCTAAATGTGAACGTGTGTGTGTGTATGAGTGCGTGCATGTGTGTGTATGCATGTAGTGCGTTCCTGTATGTCTTAGTATGGGTATATATGACCCACAGCTCCCATGCCGTAAGCTCCTGTCTGCTACACTGCTTACGGCAGGGTATCATGTTATTCACTATTGTGGACATGAGGTTAGGCGGTCAGTGTACTTCTAGGGATTCTACTGTATATATATATATATATTCCTTCCATCTTGCGCCAGTCTATGAGGGTTACTGAGCTGTGGTTCTCCATGTCATTTTATAAGTTCTAGGGCTTCAAACTCAGTTCTTTGGACTTGCATAGCAAATACTTCACCAACTGTTGCTCTGTGACTTTAATGTTTCCTTAAAATGAGGTCATGAAACTGCTCCACAACAAGCCTTTAAAAAATAATTTATATAAGGCAATTGTTAAAAACTATCAAGTTTGGTTTGCACCAGTGTGGATCAAAGAATTGGAAAGAGTGACCAATCAATTTACAACTCCAAATAAACAGATAAATATCATAAAACAGGTTATTTAAGGAATTGATTCCACTTTGTCACATTATTAAGCATTTCATACAAGTATTATGAAGAGAATACTACCAAAAAGTTAAAAAAATGTAAAAAATTTTAATTCTTCTAATGTTTCTTAACTATAAAATTAAAATAGGAACATCAACTTCTTTGTATGTTACTTGGTTTCAGTGCTCACATCTCAACTGTTATATGATTTATGATTTAAACAAAGAAAGAAAAAAACTTACTTTACCTTGTAAAACATAACTGAGCATTTTTACATTAGACAAAATGAGGAAAAATATCGGGTGGCTGGACATATCATTGTGACTTTAGAGGTCCCAGAGGACTCCTAAGTATACCATACATATACTATCACTTTACCTAGAATGTTCTAATGCATTTTCTAGTACATTTACAGCTATGTATGCATATATTCATCACACTGGAAATGCATTTTAATCCAACAAGATATAATAGAAAGCAATGATTAAAACTCTAATGTGAATAGCAATAAGAAAATATCTATACATTTTGTAAACTCCAAGTACCTAAGGTCAATGAATGTTAGTGATGAGTTTTGAAATTCTTCCTACACCATTCTTTATCATGAGTGGATATTTATGATTTTCTCTGTTTTAAGTTCTCTGTTGAATGTTCTCCATAGACCCATGTGATCATGGTTTGCTTTCTTAGTTAGCTTTTTTTATTGTTTCAATGAAATATGATGACCAACAGAAACTTTGGAAGGGTTTTATTTCATTTTAAATATTATTTTTATCTTATTTTCTATTCAGTTATCCAGGGTATTAGGTGAAGAAGTCAAGCAAGGAGATGAAGGGAGAAACCACTGCAGAGGCAAGGAAGAGGTGATGCTTAGTGACTATCTTACTATCCTAGAAATGACACTTTACATATGACGTTGGCAGTCCCACATCAGCCACCAATTTCAACAATCCAGTACAGATTTGACTACAGATCAATCTTACGTGGTATTTTCTCAGTTGGGTGTCTTTCTTCCCAAATGACACTACTTTTAGTCATGTTGACATAAAATGAGCCAGTGAACTTGATCCTCTAAAAAACTTTGTCAAGAGATGGTGCTACTGTTCAAAAATAGGATATAGTCATATTATTGTGCTGGGGACTTGTCTCAAAGAAGACAACAGGATGTTAACTGTATGCCTTTTGTATTTGCAGATCATGAATTGAGATATTTCCTAACAACCTCCACTTCTTCATAATATGCATAAGTGTGATCAATTGATCATAGAGTGGAACTAATCAAACTCTGAGCCAGTTTCATACATGTTGATGATTGTAGGTATTTTGTTATAATAACTGAATAATAACTTAGAAACTCATGCCAGAAATGTGCAAATGACACCCTTACTATGAGTAAGGAAGTTGTAACTGCCTTTAGGAAGTTGTCTTGGCAGAGTTTCTTCCGCGTTCCTTTTCTAAGAAGTACAAACATGGTTACCTAAATTTTGAAGAGCATCTCAAACTGTAAAAAAAAATCTAAGTAATTGTATGTTAGATTTACAGTTTGTAGAAAACTCAAGAGGTTATAATGCCTTCTTTACATCATTAGTACTAAATCAATGCATACAAATTAAGATAAAATACAAATTTCATAAAAAATAATATTTTTAGAAATAGAGGAATTGGGGCTGGATTGACGGCTCAGTGGTTAAGAGCTCTTCTTGCTCTTCCAGAGGATCTAATTTCAATTCCCAGCAACTATATGACAGCTTATAACTGCCTGTAACTCCACCTCCAGGAGATAGCCTTCTTCTGGCCTTCAAAGGCACCCACACAGATGTGACCTTCACAGAAAGACATATACATAAGTATAAAGAAAACTACAAAGAAAAGAAATATAGGAACTAGCAGCAGGTGCTTGAGGTCCATTGCAATGTTTTATCCCAAGAACATAAAGGAGATTTGCAACCCGATTGATGAGGAGCCTGCTTGGTGAGTAGCCTTTTGCCTGTCCTGGTTTTCTTTTTATTACTGTGATAAAAACAACCAAAAGTAACATTAGGTGGAGATGGTTTATTTGGCCTATGTATCCTGATCATAGACCAACACTGAGGAACTCCAAGGCCAAAATCAAACAAGGCAGAAACCTGGAATTAGCAACTATAGTAGAAACCTGGATAAAACTACTTAATACCCATGGCTTGCTCTGCTTTTTTGTTATTGTTGTTCTTCATTTAATTGATTGTCACAATCTCATTATGTAGTTCTGAATGACCTGAATCCCTTTATGTTGACCATGATAGTCTTGAATATACTGAACCTCTGTGTCTTGAGTGTTAGGACTTAATGAATGTGCCACCATATCAACTTTCAGTTTGTTTGTTTCATACTGTGCCTAACCAAGTGTAATAATGCCCATGATGGGCTTGGACTTCCCAGATGAGTCATTAATAGAGACAATATCCCAACTGTTAGCTTAAAGGTCAATTTGAAGGAAACATGTTCTAAATTGTAGTTCCTTTCCCCATATAACTATAACCTGTGTCAAGTCAACAAAAAACTAAGGAGCACTCTACCCACTGTATTATATTCTTTTCATTTTTTATTTCAAAACAAAACAAATGATCAAAAATATGTCTTATGAACAGGTTCATCAAAGCTGCAACTTTCACATTGATAGTCACTCAATTTTCCAGAATTTATAATTATAACTCTTTCCTCCTAGCTTTCTTCTGAGTGCTGGGGTTCAAGTTATAAATAGCCCTACCAGAGTTCTTTTAAGAAAAATTTCATAGTTTTGGTTTATTTTTGTTTGTTTGTTTGTTTTTGTTTTGTGGGACAGCATTGGAACAGTTTAGAGGAACAGGTAAGAGAAAAGTTAGAGTCCTGTAATAAGCATCCACAGGCTGATACTGGTGCGGACTCAGTTGAAGTTATGAATGCCAATGAGGTTTCAGATGGAAATAGATTATAGGCCAGTTGACATACCATCGCAAATCGTCTGAGTACTCTCTGTCCACGTCCTTACACATACTTGCTTATGAGAATTTTCTTAGATGTGATGAACTAGCTTGGATGGCAGTGGAAATGTCAAGACAGAAAAGCATACAGACTCATGGCAATTGCTATTAGCCTGCTTTCCCTACATTTACAGTAAAATAAAGGAACAAAACAAGAAGTTATGGCTAAATTACAGCTTGCTTAGAAAATGAACACATGCACCATTCTAGCTCTGACAAAGAGAAGTCAGCTGCTGATGGCAGGGATAAATTTCTCTCTTTGGGGAGTGAGGGTCATACAATGGTATTTACTTTCAGCCATGCAAAATCTAAGACGTTTCCATGAGGTTTTGAGGGAAGGTCGCGAGGACAGTCAATGTGGGCAGACTCTGGATCTTTGCAATCATCACTCAGAGGGCAATGTTGCAGTTTTGGTTTGAAAACAAAGTTATCACAAGAACACAGGAAGAAAGAGTTAACAAGTACATTTAGTATCCAACAAGCTGCAGACAGTCTGTATTGCCAGCGTGTAATGGCCATGTTTGTCGCAGTGAGTAAAACCACAGGGAGCTTACCCCCAACGTGTCCCACATGTTGGGATCAAGCATGAAGCCTAAATATTTATTGTTTGTTTTGTTGAATTTCAACTTTTGTTTCCCCTCTTCTATTTTCCTATTCCTTCTTTTTGGTATGGGTACCCATGTTCTAGGCTTGCCTCATCTTACTGTCTTACAAGAAAGTAACTTACACGAAGGGTTGTAATTGACTTTTCTTTGAGACAAGGAGAAGACTTGAAATATTAAAATCCTTCAAAGTTTTATATATTTTATGTTTTTATTTTGAAGTAATATTTTAAATAATTTTGTAAAATTTTTATTTTTGTAAATATGTGCCATTTAGCACATAAACAATTTAGAAGCAAGGAAGTTCTGGTTGGGAGTATTTTGTATCTTTACCTTGTATCTATTTTTATTTCCCACATGCTAGGTCACCAGTTTTGCAAAGGATTATCTAAAAGTTTAACTGAAATATCTATATTTAATTGAAATATACATTATATAAGAATTCTTATAAAACAACTCTCCAATTATACTGTAGACCTCTGATATATCATATATGATCTAAATGATTACAACTGAATATTGTTTTCTTGATATCTGTTAAAAATGTCCTGACTGAAGAAGAAATAAGAACAGATTAAACAACATAGAATTGCCCTCCTCCTCTTTCTCCTCATAATATATGCTTTTGTAGCCTTGTACCTGCGGAAGCTGATAACAGCAGCATTCACTGGTGATTTATAGTGTTCAGAAAAAGTTAATTATTTAACTTATACTTACCTTTAGAGCAAACTGAAAGAAAGAAAATATGATATAACAAAGCACATGACTTAAATGAAGAAACAGGGTTCCAATTACGGAGCCCATGCAAGTTAGTAACCGACAAACCTTTAAGGTTGTTTAAACTAAACAAATTCCTTCACAACTAAGGAAAATCACAGCTCGAATAGGTTGAGTGACTTGTCCAAGCAGAATGAATGGGGACAGAGAATTGTAGTTACAGAAGTCTGATAACATTTAGAATCAGATTATTTTCTTTTATTTAATGAAGTATAACACAAAACAAGTATTGTTTGAAAAGAGTTATTGAGACAGCATCTATCTGAAATGTAATAAAACTCAGAATGACTTCAGAAGTCATAAGTCTTTTTGAAGATATTTGACTTCTTCCTCATCAAAGGGAGAGATGATTGTGGTATAAAAGGGGGCTATCTCTTTTAAGCAAGAATGTTCATCATAAATTTTGAACTTTAATTACACTTTTTTTTAAGTGGGTGTATTGAGAATATGCAACATTGACTTCAGTTTATTCCATGTTTTGACTAAGCTAAGGAAATAGAGCAAATGAAGAAAGAACAGAAATTATTAAGAACTCTACATAATGTAAAATTGATGCAATCATATTAGTTTCCCCAAATGTGGAGTAGCATTCATTCTAAGTGCAGTATGCATACTTTTGGTATAAATAATTTTCACAATTATTTTAAAAGTATGAATAGTTTTGATACTGTTTAATATGAATACACTCTTTGTTCTCAATTCCATATGGCAGAAGTAAAATATGCGGTCTGTTTTCAGGACAGTTTCATTTGCATTTCATTACACTTTTAACCCTCGATTTTTATTCTTTTAGAGGCTATAATAGGGGCCAGTAATGGTGACTTCTATATTATAAACAACATGCAGGAAGATCATGGATCCCCTTTCTGTGTCCATACATTACAAGTGGAGATTGTTCAAGCCACAGTACTTCTCTACGGTTTCAGGACATGGAGAATGAAGATCCTCCTGTCAATCAAAAAAAATTAACGTGTGTTTTTTTTTTGAGATCCGTGTGCATATAAACACACCCTATAAAGTATATTAATTAGTGTATCAAGAATACAATAAAAGGAAAACTCAAAATTACAAAGCAATATGTAAAACAGGATTTTAATAACACAATCCAGAAATAATTGCACTCCAAGTGGAATTCTTTTCAAGACCTCATTTGAAACAATATGGACTGTTAGTGCTCAGAGAAAGGAGAAATATGCTCTGAAATTCAATAGAAATTCTCCTTTATAACTAAAGGCAATTTTATTTGTCTTAGTCTTTTGTGGATATTTTAGACCAGGAAAACTGCAGCTATCCTATTTTACTGATATTTTTCATAAATTTAGAAACTTCTTTTAAAATTTCCTTTATGTTTCAGTTGACTGTTACATAATCCATGTTTTTTTCATAATTATATTTTAAGTAAAACTTTATAATATATACAAATTAATATGATGGGAAATATTTTTGTCATGTTTAAATAGCATAATTAAATCCATGGTGTCTTTTCTCTTATGACTCCAAGTAAATTTTAGGCTTCTTAAATCTAGGTAGGCTTTTCTCATCTCAAATATGTGTGGATCTTTCTTGATATAATATGATCTGGCCCAGTAAGTATATTTTTTTTCCCAGAAAGCTGCGTGATTCGATTCTGTTCAGATATATTAATATTGTCACTGCAAATAATTCACTTGGCAGGGACAAAAAGTTCACATGTCAGTGTGATTAGAAAAGAGGGTGAGACCCAGGGATAAGTGAAAAAGGCATTTTGAAATTAATCAAGATAAGAGTACTGGCACCTCATATTTTACCCAAGGAGAGCACAGAATAGAAACATAAGGTACTTTTCCTTGACCTTATTGCTCTTCTGCTGTACTTCATAATTAATTGGTAGGTCATTTATTTAATTGATCAATTCTACTTCATTCTAAAATTATAGGCAGAATGTGGCTTTTTGTCCCTATTTTCTTCTAACCATAAATTTTGAATATGTCTATGATGAAAACAGAATACATATATATAAATAAAATCCTGGCAGGATATCAGTATTAAAGAACAGGTAAAAGAAGACTATCTTGCCGATAACCTCTTCTAATCAACATCTCTTTGAAATGAGCTCCATTGAAGTGATCGAGGATCCCCTATTTTACAGAGGTGAATCTCTCGGGACTCCATGGTGCACACTGTTGATTTGTATGACTGGTGGATGTGGAAAGCCTCTTCGTTTTCCACTACTTTATGTAGAAGTTGAGATATGGAATGATAATTCCACAGTAATAAAACTAAACCTCTGCCTGTCTTTCATAGCTAAGTATACTGTTGATATTTGACTGTAGGGACACAAAAACATGATTGGGAAAGGGTTTAAGACAGGTGGATCTATGCAAATTTAACTTCCTGCTTATTACCTTCCACCCACCACACCATATTGATATTTAACAATAATCAGTTTTTCTGTGAATATCTAACTTATCACAGAGCTGCTCACAACTACAGGTCATCCGTTTATCTAGCCAATAATAAAATAGCATTTTTTTTAAAGGCAGCCACTTCTTGCCAAACAATGAGCTGGTTACATTTCCATGAACTTGAAATGTCAACTCTTTTCTTATACATTCATTAAAAAGAGAGGGTTTGATTCATTATATATCTGATTATGTCATGATTATGTGAATATTTGAAGCAACAGTGAAATTGGGGAGAAATTTTGTATTTATCACAAGAGCACATATTGTTTAGATAAATGTTTCCTTCAACATAGAAAACCAATGTTATATATTAGGATTCAGTGATCTTCATGAAGATTCATTCAAGTCAGAAAAATACTTGGAAAAAAAACCCTAATTTCCCAGAACTTTGCAATTAATAATGGTAACTGGGTTGCATATTTTAATATTTTCCTATATTTGTTGTGAGCCATATCTCAGCCACTAGTCAACATACCTCATCAGAGAGTATATAACCTGTATGTGCATTTGCCATATATACATACCATATAGCTTTATAAATGTATTTTTATACATTTTTAGAGTTTGTAGAACACATTTATTAAGAAGAGATGAGAATATGACAAAAACTCCTTCCAAAAGAGAAAAATTTTTAACAAACTTACATATCACATCTACCTAGAGGAAATGTATTTCAAGAGCCTATTTTGAGAATCATGAGATTTATTGCCATTACTTCATCTGGTTTCTTGTTTAAAAGGTTTCAATTTTTAGAAAGGATATATGCCAACCAAGATGTGAAGTTTCTATTTTTTTCTATCACCAGCGCCACATTCTTATAAGAGCCTAGGAAACATAAGCAAATATTTTTATTGTCTAGAAGCAAACTCCAGTTCATGCTACATTCATGGAAAGTTATTCTCATTTATCCAAATAATCTTCATTCACTTAAACAATACAATTAATGTGAAAATTATGAACCCAATTGATAATTACATTGTTTTATATTTTTTTATTCTTGTTAGTATCATTTCTCTTGCTATTTTACTTCACTTTTCCAATAAATAACTTAATTTTAATGAGTGATATGGATTATTACACATAAAATTAACCACATTTCTAATTTCATTTTCTTAAAAAGGCAATGTTTGGAATTGGAGATTAGAGGCAGGCTTAAGAATCCTCCTGATTCACATGCTCTCACACCCATGCAGAATGACTAACCTACTTTTCCATATGCTTCTTTGAATGATTGTTTCTGACCACATGCCCTGAATGACTGTGTTGATTAAATTCTCTGATCTTTTCTCCGCATCTAATTCATCTTGTCAGGTATGGAAGACCAATGACTTCATTTGAAAGAGAGAAACCCACAAAACCAAACAAAAATTAAAAAAAAAAGAACAAGCCAGGCTTTGTTCCTTGACCTTTAGTTCTAAGAAGAATACCAAACCACCCAGGCAAACCCAGCGGCCAAGACTGATAGTTAATTTCAGTTCGAAAAGAGAACAGCGTTTTTAAGCATGAAAATGAGGCTGGACCTCAGAGTGATGGCCATTTTCCCCACTGCTGGAGAAAGGCCTTCGAGGTCTCTGTCAGATTCCCACGCACAGCTGTGAAGTTTCTCTGAGACAAGGCGGTTTATCTCACAAATCTTTGCAAAGCTCCAGTGAATAATTTATAGCAGGCATGAAGTGACAAGTTAAACACGCCCATTTTGTCTAAAATGCTATGAAGGCATCTGGATAGAGCCACACTGCAGGCTGAGGGAGCCAGTTGATGGGAACCCGAGTATGTCTAGAAGAGACCATGCTGCTGTAAAGAAGAGGAAATGTAATGAGATCCCCTTTCATGCATAATTCATCGGGGAAAACATGACTGCATAAAAAGCCATGGATTTTAACAAGGCTATTCTGCAATCATGCACATTATCTTCCCAGAGGAACCTTATATAATATTGGTCAAAAAGCAGAGGATTCTGAACACTGGTACAAAAAGCTGACAGGTTTTCAAATGTAGCAGAATCTGCTTTAAGGTACATTGCCAATAAAAGAAATAATTTCTGTTTACCCATGAAACTACTGCTTATACAAAAATTTACTTTAAAACATTCATTATCTCCACAGCAAGTAGGAGGCAAAAGAGAAAATAGAAGATTCCTATTAATACACAAAGATGAATTGTCTATGATATATTGATTGACTATTGTGGGTTTAGGTAAAACTGGACTTGGCAGTCATTTTCAATCAAATGGCAACAAAGGTTAGAAGAGTAGGCAGTAAAGAGGCTTCAAAATGATAAAACTTTGGTAATTCTCAGGATAAGATTTAATTTGGTTGCATTGTAAGAGCAAATATTGTAATTCAGCTTTCAAGATGACATTAAGGGCTATCATATGCCAGGATTCAGGCAATGTGTTCCCTGTGTAGCTTTTGAGGAATTAGAGAAGAATGTTAATTAAAGTTTTGGATCTTTTAAATGTATCATCCCTAAGCCCATCAGAGGCTTTAGTTTTCAAGAGTTAACAGGTGGGTCTGGGGTCTCATGACAGTCTACGTGGACTGACCAGATTGTATATAGGAATACATATGTATATGCATGCAATAACATCTGAAGAAGAGGGCATGAGTTTGAGAGGACAGAACAGTAAAAAAAAAGACTATTTGGAGGGAAAAATGAAAGGGAGAAGTGCTACAATTATATTATATTACAATCTCAATATTAAAAAGTAAATAGATGGAAAAAGCAATATCTGGCACCCAAAAAGGCAACCACACCGATTCCTGTGACCTCTCAGGATCTCTGATCTTGGGTGTAAAATGGATGTTGCATCCTTTATTCACTAGAGTGATGGTGTAGCTTGAAAGAAGTATTTTTTGTCTCATGTGTGTATATATATGTATGTATGAATGTATGTACATATCTATCTATCTATCATCTATCTATCTATCTATCATCTATCTATCTCTATCATCTATCTATCTATCATCTATCTATCTATCTATCATCTATCTCTCTATCTATCTATCTATCTATCTATCTATCTATCTATCTATCTATCTCTATCATCTATCTATCTATCTATCTATCTATCTATCTATCTATCTATCTATCTATCTATCATCTATCTATTTAGAGAGAGAGAGAGAGAGAGAGAGAGAGAGAGAGAGAGAGAGAGAGAGTGTGTGTACAGGTACCTGCACATTGTGCATTCATGCATCGATACAAGGGCGTGCACCATGATGCAAATGTAGAGGATTTGAGGACAACTGCCAAGACTCAAATCCATGATGTGGGTTTCAGGGATCAATCAAATTGTCAGGTAACCTGTGTATTACTGAGCCATTTTACAGGCCTCATCTTTTATGTTCATAGTTAAAGAGACACAACAATTGTAAAAGAAAGTTAGGGTAAATGTCCTTTATATAAAAATAACTAATCTAGTTGAATGAAACAGTGTTAATCTGTGTGCTCCACTTCAAAACAGCTTCAGCTTTTCATACCAAGGAAATGAGGATTGGGGGCATTCATGATATAATATGTGAATATGAGGATTTAGTTTGTGACGGAAAAAAACCTGGAAAAAACTAGTAAACAACAAGAAAAGCAACAAAACACACAGACATGGTCACAGAGTGTCTTATTTTGTTTTTCCATAGGATTTAAAGATCCAGGAAGAAATTCAAGACATGGCTTCAATGATTTCAACCACTTGCATACTTAACTCTTAACGTAATTTTCTATAGTATACTCTCAGCAGTGTTTTGCTTCTAGAAGGTTTCTGCAGAAGCTGAAGGAATGGCACTTGAGCAAAGTGCTTGCCACCAAACATGAGGGGAAAACTGAGCATCGATCACCAATATCTTTGCAAAGTCCAGTAAAGCATTGTGCGCTTCAACTCTAGGACTGAGAGCCAGAGCCTTCTGAATGCTGGGAACCCAGGCTTGACAAAACCTGCAAGCTCCAGCGAAAGTCTCTGTCTCAAAAAAATAATGTTGAGCAATTACTTGGGAAGTTGTTCACCTCTGACCTCCTGCCCCCCAAATATTTAAAAACACAGAAACATAGATACAGACACAAATACCACCACACACAAGGGTTGGGGGGAGAACTATCCACAACTCACTGTCCCTCTATGCACTTGCCTAATAGGACTGTCTCCGTCAACAATGGGAACTATCCAGAAGTTTGCATTTTTTATGCAAACAGACTTTAATATTTTGGTGGCAGCTTCCTTGCTTTGGGGTATAACTGAGAAAAGACTGTTCAGTGTAACATGTTGGCCCTATTCCCGTCTTCTTTGAGGTGAGGACAGGTGATCAACATCTGTTTCTTCTACCTGACAGATGGGCTTTTCTACCTTGTCTTGCCAGTTCAGCATACTGCTGAGAAATTTGCTCTACTGAAGGATCAATTTCAAGTTCAGAAAGGGTTTGTTTGCTTGTACACCTGTGTTCTAAGGGAAATGCTCTATTGCTTATGCCAGCTGGATGAATGACTGAATTCTTTAGCATATATAAAAATGCAAAGTGCCTGAAATGAGAATCAAATGATAACATTATTAGAATTCCCTCTTGGGGTCAGATGAGCTACACAGCTGCATTAGGAGGCTGGGCTGGGGTATAGCTTCTGTAGTCTGAATTTGTTTCGTGCCTGTTTTCTTTCCTAGGAAAGCAATGCACACATTAAATATCATATAAAGAACAAAGCACATTTGAAATAAAGATGCGACAGAACCGGACTTGAATTATAAATCTTATATAGACAGGGCTTTGTGAATGACAATTGGAAAAGCCTCTATCCATTCCTCTAAATTCCACATTTCTTCCACAACCTCTACCAGCCAGAAAAATTTCTGTAATATGCCCTTTAATTGGGAGGAGCTAATTCACAAATCTTAGGACCTTATATTAACAGATAATCAATAAAATCCAGTTCTTTCATCATCTCCTGAGATTCATCAATTGTCCTGCACACACACAGAACACTGGGACTGCTGTGCTTTTGTCTCTTTCCTTTAGTCTCATGGTTCATTAGTCTCTTCCCTTAACCCTGTTTAAACATCCCTGGTCCCAGGACAATAGAAAGATTCTGAGTGAACATGTGAGTGAGTGGTTGCTTTGGATTTTCTCTCATGTACACACAGGATGTGGGGGACCTGGGAGCTGTGTAACTAAGAAATTATTTTGTTTGTATATTTATATATGTACTTAATGTGAATTCATGATTTATCTTCATGTATGTCCATCAATTACCTCTATGTATGGTGCCTCAGAAACTAAAAGACAGTGTTAGATTCCCTGAAACTGGGGTTAAAGATGTTTATAACCCACCACGTGAGGATGAAACTGGGACTTCGGCAAGAATATTCAATGCTATTAGACACTGAGCTATAATTCAACCTCTGAAAATTATCCTGTATTTATATCTCTCTTTTGAAAGACATTTGGAAAAAAGAAAACATTCAGAGCTAATTTTAATTTTCAGTATTTCTCATTTAATGACCTTAGAAAAATTAAGATTATTCTGTGGAACTAGAATAATAATCAGTGGTAACCGGAAGCCAGAATGGATTCTAGTTTTATACAAATCTATTTTCTGTTTAGATCATGCCATTAGATTTGAAAACTCTATTGTAGTGGAAGCTCACAAGAACTGCTGTGTTGATAGAGCACTTATCTCAGCTTGTATACTTGGTAGAATGACTGTCACATGTGATGTCATCAA
The DNA here is from genome assembly GCF_037038515.1 of Microtus pennsylvanicus. Taxonomy (NCBI): domain Eukaryota; kingdom Metazoa; phylum Chordata; class Mammalia; order Rodentia; family Cricetidae; genus Microtus; species Microtus pennsylvanicus. The sequence goes on along the minus strand of NC_134583.1, from coordinate 32,997,702 downwards.
AAAATCGGTTAAAGGAGTTTTCCTGACACAGTTATAGGTAACACAGGAGGAGACACTGCAAATGGTTCCAAGCCATCATTTGGGCTCCTGGAGAAGGCATTTAACCCTTGGAATAAAGGAAAATTATTTTAATAGTAGTTAAAAAGAAAAGTGGTTAGGTTTTGTCCAGGGAAGCTTTAAATCTAGGTGGCCACTTTATTATTCTGCTTAGAAAGAAAACATATACAGCATGAGCTGTTTCTACTTGAGATTGGCCATCAGAGATCTAGATGGTTTAGGCTTGTTTATCAGAATATAAAATTGCTCACAGTGCTGTTCCAACATCTTGACATAGTGTAACTAGGGAATATTATGGTTTATTCTTCTGATGAGATAATAGTTCTCTGCCAAGGCTGTTCTGATGAAAGAACAACTTTCTTTTCTTTATTTATTTTTAAATATTTATTTATTTACTATGTATATAATATTCTGTGTACATGTATAACTGCAGGCAAGAAGGGAGCACCAGACCTCATTACAGATGGTTGTGAGCCATCATGTGGTTGCTGGGAATTGAACTCAGGACCTTCGGAAGAGCAGGCAATGCTCTTAACCGCTGAGCCATCTCTCCAGCCTGAAAGAACAACTTTCATATGAGCCTCGAAAGGTTCTGTCACATCATCATTCTAGGATGGCATCCACCATGATATTGCTACATTGTTGATCATTGAAAACAGAAAGCTACCTATCATATCTTCATCCTCCATTCTTCTGCTCACAATGTGAAGATAATTTGAAATGGGAGCCATTTTTCACACATTTGTGGTGTCTTGAAGCAGGGAAGTAGAATGTTCAGGCTCATGCATAATGAATATTACTAATATTCTATACCCATGACTAATGAAAGCATGAGCTTAATTCTTGATGTATTTAGTATTTCTGCATTCCCTGTTCTTTGAAGCATTTGGAAAATAAGAGAGGTTTATCTTTCACTTCAAAAGATTCAAGTTGGAAGAGAAATAGTGTTAAAAGTGCAAACTGTGGTGCTTCACAATGGCTCAGTAGTTAAGAGCATTGACTGCTTTTGTGGAGGACTGAGGTTAAGTACCAAGCACATATGTCGTGGTTCACAACTATCTGTTACTCAAATTTCAGGGAATCTATCACACTCTTCTGATTTCCATGGACACTAGACACACACTTGTGATATACATACATACCTTCAGGACAAACATTCCTATTCATTAATATACGCAGTGTAAACTGTGAGAGAGTGCAGTGTGACAACTTGTCTCCTGAAGTGCTTGACATTCAGGAGTGGTATTTGTCAATTCCCCTGGACATGATGAAGAAGGCTTTACTGTCCGTGCCTATTCTCCACTAAGATCACTTGGATTTCCAGTCAATTACTGATCCTGTCCTCTGATTTAGTTGTATCTCAGGAGGAACAGGAATGTCCTACACACAAACCACTGTTTTTAGGTCACTGATGCTGCCAGAAGGTTCTAACATTTTGTCAGAAACAAATTTGACATGTTTGTCCTAAATATTAAAAGCTGATCTCACTGGCTACAAATAGAAGTTGTACAAAGAAAAGACCATATAGCAGTGTGAGATTTTAATTTTATTCAAAAGTTTGGCTCCCATCAATGGGCTTTATACTGTTAAGTTTGCGAGGCAGACTCTGAAGCTTCTGGATTCTGATTGTTTGCATCTGCTCCTTTCAACACTGCTGGCTTGTGGAACTGTTGAATTAAGATGAACCAGAGTGCAGCCATTTGGTTTATTTTAAGATGTCAGATGACTAGTTTTTGGATACCAACTGATATTTACTTAGCTGTTTCCTCAGATCAAGGGCTTTCTCCTTTCTTACTCATGTAACAAGATGCTCATACATGCTGAATTGTAATCTGTGAGGGAAAAACAAGGCCATTGTTGATTGTACAAGAAAAATAAAAATTCTGATTTAGAATGTAGGGAATTAATGGAAATGACAGACTGTTGCTTTTCTCATTGTGGAATTGTCCTGTGCTGAAACAGAAGCCCTCATTTGAAAACAAATTGCTGAGTTGTTAGCTAGAAATAGAACAAGAGACTCACTGAATATTGGAATAGTGTACTTCCTGCTCCTATCTCTCTTTTTCTAAAATGTGCTAACATTATAAAATAAAAATTTTTATTTTTCAAAATTTACTTTCTAAGACTGTTATAAAAATAAAAATGTGTTTTCCATAATATAGGAGCTTACACAGTGTTTTAAGTTGTACCATAAGTTTCAGAAAAACTTTGAGATTTATAACCCATACTTCCATCCCTGATTTAAAAAAGTCACCACCAATAAATGGATAAGCAAACTTGTCTGTCTGTACATTGAAGAAATGATGCCTGCCATCAGCACAGCAAACTATTGAAGAATTGTCTGATATAGATGACTCTCTAAACCGCATGCTCAGTCAGTAGCTATTGAGAAAGAAATAGAACCACACATACTATTAGATTTCATATTAATTTGTAGATTATGACAAAACAAACCCATACATTCAAGAAGCAGATCTGATTTTTATCTTAGGTCGGATACAAGTAATGGACAGTGAGTGACCTGGAAAAATATTTTCTGGGTCATGTAGCTCTTGATTATTTAGGTGACTATAAAACTGTGTAAATGTGTCCTGATTCTCAAATTTGGCACAGTTTATTCTATATAATATTCTTTTAAAAATAAAAGAGTCTCCACACATGAATTTAGGGTCATATGATACACTACAAGCATATTCATAAACCTTCATCAAGACAAAGTAAATCCTGTAGGCTTGCTGAAGTCTATAAACACTCAAGTATTTATTCACAAAGCCTCATAATTAAAGCTGAAAATTAAGAATGGTTGGGTTAGAAATAGAGTAAAATATATTGAGATTTTTTTCTAGCTACAGGTAAGGTCCCTTCAAACTTTGAGCACAAACACACAGAATTTTGCTGACAAAATTCTCTTTGGATACCTCATATGCAAAATGTTTGCATGTGGCTGCTGTTCTACATGAGACAATTATGGGAGTTTTCTGTCTCAGGAAACACTTCAGAAGACTGAGTTAGTAAACAGTACCATAAGTCCATAGGGGAGGATCTGTGTAATCTAAAATGGAATGCTTCCACATCCGTAGCCTACAAGAGTACATGTAAATGGTCATTGCAGAATTGGTGGTTACTCAAGGTGACCATGGTCAAAGTAATAATATGTAGGCCCCAAGATATCGCTGACACTGAGCATCAATACAACAGCCTAAATGGTGTCCATGATGCATTTCAAGGTTTATATTCTGCTACACAGGTTTGTGAAATGTATTTGACTCTCTTGATAACACCTTTACTCAACAGTTTGTATCAAATGATGAAAGCAATGCAATACCACAAATTAGAGAATCAATCCTCAGAGTGCAAAAGGTTGGGTTGGCTGACAGGTTGTGGAAACCCACACTTGGTTCTGGTGGATTTGGGATAAAATCAGTTTTGCATGAACATATATTTTTCATGTCAAAGTTTGCTTGCAACTCCATTACAGAAAAAAATATGTTATGAATTTCCCATCTTGGTTAAAAAATAATCTGGGATAAATTTGGATATTCCTAGTATTCTAGGTAACATTTATTTAACTAAATAATAGAATTCATTGGAATACACATAATCTTTCACTATTTTCTATATTTTACTATAAAACGTCACATTATCTGGAGCTAAACACTAAAACTTTTTATCTCTTCTGTTGTGAGAAAACTAAGAGCAGTCTATGGGACCAGGAGTGACCAGGCATGAAAAACAAAATATATTTATATATCATTTTCTTTCAAGAGATAACTCTTTTTATTATAATCAAGCCGAGCTTCAGGTTTTCTTGAAATACATTAGCTTCCAGACAAGATGTGTCTGTGAATAAATTCTGCTTGTTTTCTTATCTGCTCAATTAGCATTTGTTAAAACATAGAATAATTATTATTTTCTGAAGAAAAAATACTTTAACCTCGAGAATATTGTTGCTGTCTCTGCAATTAATTGTTTATTGTATAGAAAAGTGTATAGGCCGCTGAATGAGTTAAAACCAGAGCTGTTCATTCTTAAATGAAAACATATTTGAGGATAGAAAATAAGTTTGGGAAGTCATGAGAACTTTAAATAAAAAAAGCAAAAGCCTAAGATAAATATAGTTGAGTTTATCTCTAATTGAAACTGTGAGGATGGTTTAATGTAATACATGTTCAGGAAGCTCATCTACATGCTTACAAGTGATGTGTGGGCATGTGCATGCCTCTGTTTGTTTGTATATAAATGTGGAGACTGCGTTGCAGGACAAAATGTGTTCCTTATTTTGAGCTGAGCACAGTAAAAACTTTCTACAAAAGTTTACAAATGTTCTTATGAGGATAATCTATGAATTAATATGGAGATAACTGACTGCCTTCACATGCGACTTTGTGTATTGAAGGTTTCAGAGGCAGGGGTATGAACCACACATTTCGCTACAATGGGATGTCATGAGAATATTAAATTCACAAATGCGTCATCTGCACTCTAATTTTTAAAAAATGACACTTTTTTCTATTCGTTATCTAAACAACCCAACATTGGCAGTAGATTTTTAGAATATTTTATGAAAAACAATTGAATATTTGTATTTTATTCACATTTTTTAGAAAAAGTCAATAGTATCGTGAGATTTGTTTATCCCTAGTTTTCTTTGCTTTGTATTTTTTTCTGGAATGCTCCATTTTAAAAGTCGTAATAATAAATACTTTGTAAAATGTACATATCATTTCAATTTTCATCCTTACCAACCACACACACACATGCACACACACACACATACATGTGTGCACACACATGTCCAAACATACACGCACACATGCACACACATGCATACACACACACATACGTGCATGCACACTTGCACACAAAGATGCACATACATTCATAGAAAGCAAATATAATTCAAAAAATTAACCTCTTTACTTTACTTGGTCATGACATGTTGTAAGTGCCCAAAATTTGGTTCATCATGATAGGATTGCTGAGAAGATGTCTTATTTAATTTCAATAAAGTGATAAAACTTTATATTGCTTTAGAAAATTTTCTGAAGTGAACATCGGGAAGGCCACAACAATGCAGCACTCAAATTTTATTCTTTCATATGACATTGCACTCATTAGTTCTGATCTATCTTTTAATCTCTCTGGATAGGAGCATTTAAGAGCTAATGTGTCAATGACTTCATAAATCATCAGTTAAACCAAATGAGTAGGTTATCACTAACTCTGACCATCAGTGACACTTAAAGGTGGAATCAGCATTAACTGTTATGAATGCAACTAAAATACTGAGAGGTTGTGAATTGGGCGTATGCATCCAGTGTGCCTAAGTGTCATCCGCTGTTTGAGGGGTCAAAAAGAGCCCCCAGTGCATTGCAATTTATTACATCTACGACAGTAAATTTTTTTGGTAAACAAATTACTAAAAGTGGATAATATCTGTCTTTATTATAGTTTAGAAAGCTAATATATCTGCCGAATTCCACTTATTTAAATAGAAAGTAGGCATATGTAAAATAAGCAAAACGAGACCTGACAAAGCCTTTGATATAAGAAGAATCTGGCCCCGTGTTAAAGGCTAATGCTTAAAAATAATACTATTAATTTTTTTGTTATTTTAATTATTTGAAAGAAAATTTGCTCTATGGATAATTGAAATTAGTTCTTAAAATTTCAGAGTGTCATGACTTTTAATTTTCTAGATGAGTTTTAGTAATGTGTGACAATAAGGTTTCATTTGCTGTCAGCAGAGATGATACAGGGATCTCTGGAGCCAGTGTTTGAAATATGCTGGAGATATTTAGCACAAAGATACCATAATACATATGATGCATCTATTTTAATACCACAATACAATCACTAGCCTTCAGCTTGAGCCTTGGTTTATTTATATGCGCCCTCTGCAAGATCCTCATAAAGTACCATTCCTCTTCACTGTGTTAGAGCAATGTGTGAACAGTGGAAGAAAGATACCAAGGCAGACTGTTTATTATATGACGCCGAAAATAAGTCAGAGAGGCAAATGCCCATTGTTTAAACTCAGAGGCTTAAGATAAATATTTGAGACACTCATTTCTTGTTGATTACCAAATAAATAATGGAATTTATACTTGTAACCACTTAATTCATTGTAATAAAATGATTTGTTGAAAAGGATAATATGCCTGACACTATAGATACTTTAAAAGTAATGAGATGATTCTGCCTTAAAAGCATAAATGAAATAATAATAATAATGATAATAATAATGACACCAAAAATTTAGCATTAGTCTATTTCATTGACTAATAAGTAAAGGCCAGGTTTTTACCACAACACTTTGAGTTAGTTATAGCAGTTATTATTTATGCAATTCAGAAACAAAAAGTATATGTTTTTTAGTTGAACCCCATAAATACATGAACCCAAATTCATTTACAATTTACAAAATATAATGAGAAAATAGTACATGCCTCCAAGAAAGGTTGTGCTCAATCTATTATGGATATGAAATGTTATTTTGATTCCAAAAATGTAGATTGATTGCTGAATGGGTATTTGATTGAGTAGTCATGACGATCAGATTTCCTTTCACATCGAAATCTACTAACAGGAGTAGTCTAGCTGGTAAAAATTTCAAAATGTTGAAAAGTAATAAAGAATGATTTTGAAAAATGCAGTGTCTATGTCTGTCAAAACATGACAATGCTTTAAGCACTAACATTAAACAAAAATTGCTTGAAATTCTTAAGGGCTTCAGGTTTTAATGTCATTATGTCAGTTTCCTTTGAGCCACAGAGACTGAAGTCCATAGCCAGCTGATATCGCCAAAACTGTCAGTAAAATGGGCAATTGTAGCCTTGTTCCCACAGATGACACACTGGAAATCTGAAGTGTTGACAATACATTTCCTCACTCCTCACTCTCCAGTAAACTCAACAATGGGAATGAAGGAAGAAAAATATTTTTACCTCACAACTGAAAGAGGATATCACAAATAAAATTGGGGGAAAAATCAGATTTAAGATCAATTAGCAAAGCCATGGATCTGAGACTTCTTCAATTCTCATAATGCTTGGCATTCTGGAATAGCAATTATTCCTATGCATTTCATGTTTACAGATTTTTGTAAAATTAGATATTTTCTGGGAGTTAAGTTATTTTATTATATTTGCACAATTTATGTCAACTTTAATTACAAAAATGCTGTGTATTTTGTAAACTCATATCCATGAACAGGCACATATATAGAATATCCTACAGCTTTTCTAAGCCTTCTAAGGAGGAAAATAGCACAGACAGACTAAGGAAGATCCTGAAATAAAAGTTATATAGTTCTCAGGTGACATATTTAAAGTTTCCTTGCCATTTCAAAAGTATATTAGACATGTCTCTTTTCCTTGTTTTTAAAAGATTTTTACCTGTGCCCCTTTAAAATATATTGTTGGATCCTGAGGTAGGTTGATTCTCAATTTTCTGAGAAACCATCATACTGATTTTCAAAGTGGATGTACAAGTTTGCAATCCCACCAGCTATGTAGGAGTATTTTCCTTAATCTGCATCCTCTCCAGCATAAGCTATCATTGGTGTTTTGATCTTAGACATTCGGACAGGTATAAGATGAATCTCAGAGTTAGTTTGATTTGGATTTCCCTGATGGCTAAGGATATTGAACATTTCCTTAGGTGTCATCTGGCCATTTGAGATTCTTCTGTTGAGAATTCTCTGTTTAGATCTGTACCCCATCTTTTAAATTGAATTATTTGGAATTTTGAAGTTGATTTTTTTTTTTAGTTTTAAGAAATATCTTTAATAAATACTAGAGAACTCAAAGAAAACTTTGCATATTTGGAAGTTTTTGTTGATTACATACTTGAGATTCTTTTTTTTCTTTATTTTTTTTTAATGAGAAAAGGAAGACAAAAAAACAAGTTTCCATCTCCTCCCAGCCTCCCATTTCCCTCCCCCTCCTCCCACCCTTCTCCCCCTCCTCCCACCCTTCTCCCCCTCCTCCCACTCCTCTCCCCGTCCCTCTCCAGTCCAAAGAGCAGTCAGGGTTCCCTGCCCTGTGGTAAATCCTAGGTCCTCCCCCCCCTCTGTCCATATCTAGGAAGGTGAACATCCAAACTGGCTAGGCTCCCACAAAGCCAGCACATTGCATAGGATCAAAACCCAGTGCCATTGTCCTTGGCTTCTCATCAGCCCTCATTGTTCGCCATGTTCAGAGAGTCCAGTTTTATCCCATGCTTTGTCAGTCATAGTCCAGCTGGCCTTGGTGAGCTCCCAGTAGATCAGCTCCACTGTCTCAGTGGGTGGGTGCACCCCTCGTGGTCCCGACTTCTTTGCTCATGTTCTCCCTCCTTCTGCTCCTCATTGGGACTTTGGGAGCTCAGTCCAGTGCTCCAGTGCTGGTCTCTGTCTCTATCTCCATCCATCACCAGATGAAGGTTCTATGATGATATGCAAGATATTCGTCAGTATTGCTATAGGCTAGGGTCATTTCAGGTTCCCTATCCTCAGCTGCCCAAGGAACTAACTGGGGACCTCGGCTTGGGCACCTGGGAGCCACTCTAGGTTCAAGTCTCTTGCCAACCCTAAGATGGCTCCCTTAACTAAGAATTGTGCTTCCGTGCTCCCCTATCCAACCTTCCTTTATCCCAATCCTCCTTTTTCCCCAAGTTCCCCCCATCCTCCCCTTCTCCCTTTTCCCTCCCCATCTCCCCTTACCTCCATCCCACCCCACCCCCAAGATCCCAATTTTCTCCCTGGCAATTTTGTCTACTTCCCATAGCCAAGATGATAACTATATGTTTTTCCTTTGGTTCACCTTCTTACTTAGCTTCTTTAGGCTCACCAATTGTAGACTCCGTGACCCCTATTTATGGCTAGAAACCAATTATGAGTGAGTACATCCCATGTTCATCTTTTTGGGTCTGGGTTACCTCACTCAGAATAGTGTTTTCTATTTCCATCCATTTGTATGCAAAATTCGAGAAGTCATTGTTTTTTACCGCAGCGTAGTACTCTAATGTGTAGATATTGCACACTTTCTTCATCCATTCTTCCATTGAGGGGCATCTAGGTTGTTTCCAGGTTCTGGCTATTACAAATAATACTGCTATGAACATGGTTGAACAAATGCTCTTGTCATATGATAGGGCATCTCTTGGGTATATTCCCAGGAATGGTATTGCTGGATCCAGGGGTAGGTTGATCCCGAATTTCCTGAGAAACCGAAACACTGATTTCCAAAGTGGTTGCACAAGATTGCATTCCCACCAGCAATGGATGAGGGTACCCCTTCCTCCACAGCCTCTCCAGCAAAGGCTATCATTGGAGTTTTTGATTTTAGCCATTCTGACAGGTGTAAGATGATATCTCAAAGTTGTTTTGATTTGCATTTCCCTGATCGCTAAGGAGGTTGAGCATGACCTTAAGTGTCTTTTGGCCATTTGAACTTCCTCTGCTGAGAATTCTCTGTTCAGTTCAGTGCCCCATTTTTTAATTGGGTTAATTAGCATTTTAAAGTCTAGTTTCCTGAGTTCTCTATATATTTTGGAGATCAGACCTTTGTCTGTTGTGGGGTTGGTGAAGATCTTCTCCCAGTCAGTAGGTTGCCTTTTTGTCTTGGTGACAGTGTCCTTTGCTTTACAGAAGCTTCTCAGTTTTAGTAGGTCCCATTTATTCAATGCTGCCCTTAATGTCTGTGCTGTTGGGGTTACACATAGGAAGCGATCTCCCGTGCCCATCTGTTGTAGGGTACTTCAACAAATGGTGCTGGCATAACTGGATGTCAACCTGTAGAAGAATGAAAATAGATCCATATCTATCACCATGCACAAAACTCAAGTCCAAATGGATTAAAGACCTCACTATCAGTCAGAACACATTGAACCTGATAGAAGTTGAATTTCTTGAGTTCTTTATATTTTAAAGATCAGTCCTTTGTCTGATGTAGGGTTGCTGAAGATCTTTTCTTTCAGTAAGCTACCTTTTTGGTCTTATTGACTGTATCCTTTGTTTTACTGAAGTTTCTCAGTTTCAGGAGGTCCCATTTACTTATTGTTGCTCTCAGTGTCTTTGCTACTGGGAGTATATAAAATAAGTGATCTTACAAGTTGACATCAGTTATGCCAGCACAATATTTTCCATATGATTTATTTTTCCACTGTACAATTTTAGCTCCTTTGTCAAAAATCAGTTGTTCGTAGGTATATGGATTAATATCTGGATGTTTGATTTTTATTTCATTGGCCAACCTTTCTGTTTTTATGTCACTACCAAAATGTTTTCATTACTGTAGCTCTACAATAGAGCTTTATGTCAGGAATGGTGATGCCTCCAGAAGTTCCTTTATTCTACAGGATTGTTTTGGCTATCCTTGGTTTTTTTGTTTTTTCATATGAAATTTAGTGAGTTTTTTTTTTTTTTTTAGGTCTATGAAGAATTTTGTTGGGATTTTGATGGGAATTGTACTGAATCAATAGATTACTCTTGGTAGGATTGCCATTTTTATTATGGTGATCCTACCTATCCAAGAGCATTGAAGATCTTTCCATTTTCTTGTATCTTCCTCAATTTTTTCCCTCAAAGACTTAAAGTTCTTGTCAAACAGGTCTTTCACTTCTTTATGAAGTATTACCCCAAGGTATTTTCCATTATTTGTGGCTATTGTGAAAAATGATGTTTCTCAGATTTCTTTATTTCTATATTCAGTAAAATATGCATTAAATAACAATTGGTACAAAATGATGTCATGAATTTCAAAGGCAACAAGAAGTGGTTTGAAGGGATGATAGGGAAGGGAAAAATGTAATTAAATCTCAAAAGTTTAAGTAGAAGTTAAAAGATGTATAGCCAGATAATGCTCATACACTGTTTAAATGAGGACAAAGGTTACATCACCATTGGCATTAATTATAAATGGTGATATTTTATATGAGGTTCAAATAACAAAATACAAAAGAAAATGTAATACTTGATAATGCATAAAATTTAATCTTTAAGTTAACTACCATGTTTTCTTTCTATTTTCTTCACCCATTTCTCCTTCTTTTCCTAAAATTTTGGCTCATCATGATTATTTGGAAAGCATGGTGCCTGATTCTCACTCAAGTCAGAAGTTCCTTAGTTTTAAACTACTAAGGAATGTTATTTGTTGACATCACTTTCTCAGTAGAAATGTATTAATTCAATTTAAGAATAATGTTATACATAAATCTAAAGTTACCTTAATGTACACAATTGGAGAACCATGAAGACAAATAGTTTCTTCAATAAACTCATTTCACAATCATAGAAGGAACAAGATAACCATTACATGTTGTCCTGTAAGAGACACGTTGTCATGTAAGAGACAAGAACTAGAAGTCATTGGTCCAAAACAATTCTGAAATTTAGCATGTAATAAGCTGGCATTTAGTCCAGTGAGATTTAAGGCTTGGTTTCAAACAGCTTGTGAAGCTTTCCACCTGCTTCTGGTTCTGTTTCATGGTTGATTTTTCTTTTTCCAAGAAAAATTTTTCATATGCATCTTAAAAGTATTAAAGAAAGCCTTCCTGCTACAGATGCTCTGAGAATCAAAAGATAGCTTTTGATTTTCTAAATTCTTGTAAACAGCAGAATGTTGGATCCTGTTTTTGTATCCAATCTCTTAGCCGGTGCCTCTTTATATGTGAGTTGAGTTTATTGATATTAAGTGATATTAATGACCAGTGGTTGTTAAATCCGGTCATTTTTTCTTTTCTTTTTTCTTTTTTTTTTTTTGGTAGTAGAGTTTGTGTGTTCCCCTTCTTTGAGTTGTGCTGCTGAAGGGTCATTAGATGTCTGAGTTATTGTGGGCATTGTTGGGCTCCTTGGGTTGTGATTTTCCTTCTATTACTTTCTGTAAGGCTGGATTTGTGGCTACGTATTGTTTAAATTTGTTTTTATCCTGGAAAATTTTGTTTTCTCCATTTATAGTGAACGAAAGCTTGGTCTGTTCCTCTTTCAGTCCAAGATGGTAGCATTTCCTCATGCGCAATTCTCTTCAAACCATCTCTGGGTCTGAAGAGTAAGATTATCAAAGTAATTGAATTTACTTAGTCTCAGATAAATATTATTTATTTTCTTTCACTTGTGGATCTTAGGTTTTCTTTTACATAGGTTCATAAAATAAGATGCTAGAATATAACACAAGAGGCATAAAAACCTCTCCTGGGAGGTTCCTGAAGAATGGGAGGACATTCTTGAAGTTCACTACACACATGTATGAAAATGAACTTTAGAAAGCCAGCAGGTACATGAGGATGTGCTGATAAAAACAAGTCTTTGTATCATCAATGAAGTTTATTCTGTTCTTTAATGAATGCCACATTTGCAAATATTTTGAAGATAGCATTCTTTTTTTAAATTTCCAAAAATATGTTTTTAACATTTCAACATATGAAACCCTGGTTCTACCCCAGCACTATCTCAGATCTCTGTGAGATCTTGAAAAACTGCACAAAACTGTACACTTGTCTAATCATTCCCAAACTGGAATTGTCTTCACCCAAAAGTATAATTTGTTTTTATTTTTATGGGGTTCATTATCTAGTAATATTGGACTTTTTCTTCCTCTTCTTCAAGCTGACATCTGTGTGCCAATTTGCCTTTAGTAAAAAATACATTTTCTTGTGTTGTACCTCATAGTTTAATCAGAATGTGTATTATTAGTCAGAAAACACATTAAAAATCTGAGCGCACGTTCTTTCTCATTCAGATTATTACTGTGTCAACATAGAAACCAATGCTGCTAAATTTCTTCTGAATGTTTCCAGTACTATTTCACCTTATTTCTCTCCTCAATCAAGGAAGCATTGAGGGCCTTCTACAAAAGCTAATAGTCCCCTCAGATGGTCTAGGCTTTTATTATGCCTCCCCTAAGGTCCATGTGATTTCCAACTATGCTGCCATTTCTACGTCAGTCTCTGACTTTCCAAATTTCTATGATATCACATATTAAATCCTGCATTAGTGACATATTACTGCATAAAAGTAGCGCAGTAATGCACTAGCTTAAAGGCAATAAACCTTTCTTAAATTTTAAGCATGTCTGTCAGAAATTTTAGAGTAGCTAACTCATCTGGTCCTGTCTCAGGGACATTACTTATGATAATTCAAAACCCTGGTTGTAATTTTATCACCTCGTTTCTGGAGATACAACAGCTCCATTTTCCCTGGAATGAGGCATTCCTTTGGGCTTTTGGAAAATTTCTTCCAAGAGACAAGTCACAAAATTACCTCAAGTCACTGAGGTGATATGTTTTTACACTTAGAAAATGCTAGAACAGAAACTTCTTAAAATATAAACTAATATATATTAAAATGTTCTTAAATGGAATTTTCTATTGTGTGGCAAAAATTCTTCTGCTAGACACCACAAAGTAAATTAAATAGATAGAGAAATAGATCAATATCAGGAATGGGTTACCTTATTGGGGTTGTTGATCAGTGAGTTCACGTGGACCCTGAAGTCTTACTTTCCTTTTATTGCTCTTGGTTATCCTTTAGATCTTGGCAGGAAGATCCTGTTGATATGGGCCCTATTGTTACTCTGCAAAACAAACTTAGCAGTAAAATGACTCTCAATAGCTTTTAGTGACCATTTATTAGTTATCGTTCAACTCACATCAGAGAAATTTCTTGTTAAAACAAATGGTGATTAGCACAGAGACCCAGAACTAAAAAATGCCCAGAGAATGAGAGATTTAGAAGTCATAAATGGAACAGCTTTATTACATCACTGAGGCTTAAGAATCTATACAGAATAGGAGGCAGAAAGACTCTAAGATCCAGACTTGATGGACAACTCCAAGGAATTAGCATTATTCAGATACAATTGGACTGATGCTCATATGAACTTACAGAAACTGTGGCATTAGACATAAAATGTAGACAAGTACATGCGTGACAAATATATAGCACAGAGAAGGATAAATAAGCACATAGTGTCTCCAAACCATAAAGCTGTTTATAACTAACCGCTGCAGGGATTAGGGATGAGTTATTAACAGAGTGATACTATGTATATTAATCACTCTCCAAGGCAAGCTTTATGCTCAGGAATAGTCACCCAGCACAGTATGGAGAACATTGTGTTCTTTTGTGTTTTGATGTTTGTTTGCTTTTGTTTTCTGAGGTAAAGAAAGAACACAAGAATGGGTGGGTAGGAGGGCATGTCCTGAAGGAATTGGGAGTAGAAACTATGTACCCACATTATACTGTTTGAAAAAATTTAAATACAGTAAATATCTTATTGCTGATAACACATGCCTGAACCATAGACAAAAGAGACATCAAACTGGTACTGACCTGAAAGTCCTGCTCCCTACTTAGCTTACATAATTGCTGGAAGGCGCTACATACATTACTAGAGGAGAACAGTAAACATTGGTCTTATCTAGCTGTAAATGCTGGGAGCTAAAATAAGGACCTGCTTGGCAAGATACATCTGCTAGTGTATAGTGACATTTATACACTGGAAATAACCAATCATTTTATTACTAGTGTTATACCCATTTCATAATATAAAAATTATAGAACAGTTATCATGACCAAGAATCTGTGGCTAAAGCTATAGATCCTATGTGGAACATAATCTTATAATAGAGAAAGTATTAAATTAGCTCCTAACAGTTTCTTATTGTACACATAGATTAGTGCATCTATCAAAATTTATCAGTGAAGCTTCTTTTTGTAGTCAATGGCAATTAATAGAAAGACCTACTCTAGTCAAGGAATAAATGACAATGGCATACTTATACCCAAATGAGACATCTATTTTACAGTGTCCTTCACTCAAGGATCAAGGATGGTTGAGGAAAAGTCAAAAAACTGTAAAGTCAGAATTGGTGGGTGACTACAAAGAAATAGTGTTTCATAACAGGACATGGGTATGTAGAAACCCACAGCAGTATTGCAGCATGTGCAAGGCTGTCCAACCAAGAATCATCCAAAATTCTAATGTATGTGGCCTTAATGAAACTCAATGGGTTTGAATAGGTTTACAAATAAATGAAGACACAAACTTGGGAGGTACAGGAGGAGGGCTGGAACTAAGAAGAAATGAAGGAGTAGAATAAATATGTTCAAAATGAAATGCATGCCATTCCCAACCAATCAATATAAAGAATCCTCACATCATCATTTCCCAAGGTGCTTTGACTCAACAAAATCACTTCTTTTCTCCACAGGGAGCTATACTTCGATGCAGTAATCCTAGGTGCCAGAGACTGCAGAGGACAGTCATAGGCTCTGCTATGAATTAATGATTGTTAAAAGAAAAGAAATTTAATACATGTTTGATGTGCTATAGGGAAAGTAAAGGTTCTGCTACCCACAATACAAGATGAACAAAAGAAATCAGCTATTTTCACTTTCAATATTTTAATAGATTAATAATAGCAATAGAATATTTGATTTACTAATTTTCATCATATTAAAATTTCTGGCATATCAGTATCATTCTTGAAATCTAATTATATAACTCATTCAAAATTTATTTCATTTAATAATTTATATTTATTTCATTATTTGTTTAAGCTCTACCACTTTATTTCTTTTCAATTTATAATTACAATTGTTTAAATTAATAGAATTGAACTGTAGTGTGTACAGTGCCCGAGGGAGAAAGTTAAACTATCCTTTTAGAGCTGTTTTATGATGATATCTTTGAAGTCTATAACACTAATTCTGCATGATTTTCCTAACAGATAGATTTAAAGACATAAGAGTAAAAATTTAATTTAAAAAATTTAGGATTTTTACTTTTAGCTCTAAAGTTTTAAAGTAAAACCAAGTTAAGAAATAATAAAACTTGTGAGAGGACTGGGCCAATAGTTGAGACTAACGCAATTGAAAACAAGCAGCCAAAATGTTTAGAAGAGACCCATGATAAAAGAGGGGAAAGGACAAGTGTACAGAATAGAGGTTGTTCGGGACAGAGAGATGCAGGTGGACAGTTTCTGAGGATGCAACTGTGAAGGGGATCTTGCTAGCATCTTTGTCCTGCAGATGGTGTGAGCTTTGATGTGTCATAACACCTTGGTTTTAAGTCCTCCAATTTTCTTTTTTTTTAAATCTTTTATTTTTTATTGATTCTTTGTCCATTTCACATCCTACACTCCAATACCATTTATCTCCCCACCCCCTTGTTCCTGCCCTTTCCCTTGCAGCCCCCCAAAACAAAACAAAGTTTAAAAGAAAAATCAAAACCCAAACCCCAAAAAAAGACAAAAACAAAAATAAAATAAAAACCAAAACCGAAAAATAAAAAAAGGTGAAGAATCTTGATGTGGAAGCTGTAGTGTGGCATGCTGATTCACACAGTTTACACGTTGTTCCATTTATCTTTACTTGCAAATGTTCGCTGCCAGTAGTATTGGTCTGACTTCTGACACACCACCAAAAATTGGCTCTCACTGAGGCTCCTCTTGGATATCCTGCTTTTGTCTTATGTTGTGGCGATTCTTCTGTTTGGGATCTATAGGTTTGTTCACTTCATAGGTGAACATAGGTGATCATAGGTGATCATAGGTGAGGAGGACGTTGGAGTAGGCTAACTCATAGCCCTGGTTCTGAACCTGTGTGGTAGCTGGACTGGTCAGCCTGCTACCTTTTCCTCATTGGCAAGCTCTCTAATACTGCCTAGGCTAGCTCACCCAAAGCAGCATGAGGAAAAGAGCAGGGCCAGTTTTTCTTCCCATAAGTCCACAAATCCGACTCACAGACTCTTACAAAACCACGGCCAGATCTACAGTTTTGCCCAGGCAAAGTCAAATGTTCCCTGTCCTGATTCTCGTCCGGAGCATACAAGGCCAGGGGCCAGGACAGTTCTGCTGCTCTCAAGAACTCAAGGCAGGCTCACCAACATCACCGACAACAGGGCCACGCTAGCCTGCTGCTCAGAGAGGGTCCACAGCCTGCTTACTGGCTTGCCGCAGCTGTTGAGGGACAAGGCTAGTTCTCCAACTTTTGCAATCCCTGTGCCAGCTCTCTTCCACTCCACAGGTGGTAATGGGTGAGGGAGGGATGGTCATCTTTCTCTCACCCCTGGCACCACATGGCTGATCGGGGTGGGTGTAATATCAGCTCGTCTCCAGGTCTCATGCCCTCCTGGCTCCCTACATCTAAACCATAGGGTCAGCTCTAATGTGCAGCCCAGGTGAGGTTCAAGCCTGTGGTGAGGTGTGTGGGGGTTATCTTTCCTGAGTTTGGGTGGCTAGGGAGGAACAGCTCTTCCTGAGGGGTGGGACCAGGTATTCCAGGGCTAGCATAGCATGGTTCCAACGAACCCCTGAGCTAACAAGTGTTATGAACATCATTACAGTTCCCAGCTGGAACAGGACCAGGGGCCCAGATGTGGCTCTTGCTAGCAGCGAGGACCCAGATGTCTCTATGGCCTCCGTGGCAGCACAGCCCATTGAGGTCAGTAGTTTTCAACACTCAGTAAGAACAGAGGTTATGAGAAAAGGAAGAAAATAAGAGTTACAAAACTACCATGTGTAACCTGCCTGTAAATAAATACCCACGTTCTTTAAATAAACATTCTTTGTATGGTAACCCACCTGTGCCACTTTGCTTTCAATTGATATTGTGAGATAATTCTCTGATTATCTGTATCTTTTATGGAAAACTGGCTGTTTGTGACCTACATACTCTGACATTCCAAAAGTGTCCCCTAAGTCTCTCACTCATATATACTGCATTTAAAACGTGGAAGACTTTTAAGACAAGGGATATCTCTAAACAGAGGCCATCAAACATTTAGAAAGCAACAAACTCAAACCTCTTTTTCATTTTGTTTTTTTGTTTTGTTTTGTTTTTTTGATGCATGGCTTCTCTGTAGTTTTTGGACACCATCCTGGAACTAGCTCTTATAGACTAGGCTGGCCTCAAATTCACAGAGATCTGCCAGCCTCTGCCTCCCAAGTGCTGAGATTAAAGGCATGCGCCACCACCACATGACCCTGAAATTTCTTTTGTAGCATAGTGTGGTTATGACCTAGAATTTTGTCTTAAAAACACTAGACAAAAGCTCTGTATATGCCCCTCCTGGTTGATTCTATCCTTGGTCTCTGTGTCATTCAGCTTGTGGATTCTGGTGCTCCAGGCAGTGTCAGTGGTAGCCTAAGTCACCAGGCATGGACTTTAGGCTAGACCAGTCATTGGTTGGCCACTCCCTCAATCTCTATGCTGCCCTTACCCCAGCACTTCCCATAAAAATGGACAGACTGTAGATTGAAGGTTATGTTGCTGGTTTGGTGCTCCAGTCCCTCCATTTGAAATCTTTCTTAGTCATAGGAAATGGCCAGTTCAGGCTACATATCTGCTATTACTAGGAGTCATGGCTGTCTGGGGTGATTCCCTTGCACCAGGTTCCTATTTTTCCCTAAAATACATGCACTTTGCAATTGTCTCTTTCATGGTTCTCCTCCTCCATCCTCCCACAACCTGATCTTTCATGAACCTATTCCTACGCCTGAAGTCCAGTCCTGAAATCTCTTCTATTTCCCCTTCTGAGGGAGATCCTAGCATCCCACTTTGAACCCTCCTTGTTGCCTAGTCTCTCTCAGTCCATGAACTGGAGAAAAAAAATGGTCAATGTAATGATGCCTAATATTATTATGCTACACTCATTTATTGGCGTCTAACCTAATTTTCATCAGAGAAGCTTTATTCAGAAGTTGGTGGAAACAGATAACCAAAGATCAGAGCTTGGGGAATCCTGCAGAATAGGGGGAGAAAGAGTTCCAGGACACCATGAAAAAACCCCACAGAATCAACTAAATTGGGTTCATAGGGACTCCCAGAGACTAAACAGACATCCAGAAAGTTTACATGGGACTGACATAGTCACTGCACAACCATTAGAGTTGTGTAGCTTGATCCTTGTATGAGACTCCAAACAGTGGAATCAGGGGCTGTTTTCAACTCTTTTACTGGCTTTTGGGAGCCTATTCCTCATACTTGGGTTGCGTTGCTGAGTATTAATACATGGGGAGGTTCTTAGTCTTACTTCAACTTGATATGCCGTGTTTTGTTGATATCCATAGAAGGCCTGCCCTTTCCTGAAGAGAAAGAAGGAGTGAATTGGGGTTGGAAACAGAGGTGAGTTAGGAGGAGGAACTGAGAGGAAAGGGGAGACGGGAAACTGTGGTCAGAATGTAAAATGAATAAAAAAGTATAAAGTAGAGAAGAGTATAAGGTAAGATCAACATACTGAAAATTCTTTTAACAAAATAAACAAATGTAGGGTAAATAAATGTAAAAAATGAATAAAATGAAAAAATAATCACTTTTCAAATTAAAGGAAAAAGCTATGTATACTACTAACAACCTGCTAGGATCATTTTATTATGGTAGGAAGAATAAAATGCTTTAACTACACATCAATCAAAATTGTAGTATTTACTGATTATTTAATAAGTTTTGAAAAGTATCTTGGCAATTTCAAGCCACTACAAGTTCCACCATGAATGGAGAAGGGACCCAGTTTTGGTTAATGCTGAAGGTTTAGGATTGCTGAGGGTGATGGAGCCACTCTTTGTAAAAACATGGCAGATGGTAGATTGCCTGTGCCCAAGTGGATGGCCTCGTACACATGTGGGTGTAAGTAGCACTTACTGGAGTCTGAAGGTTACTAGACGGATGACTTGAAGTTGGAAAGGTGAGGCAGTGGGGTACACAATGGAGAGCTAGAGGACATAATTTTGGATGAGTGTCATTAACATATATTGTATAAATGTATGCAATTTTCAAATAACAACACCTTAAAGGTATTATTAACTGTTTACAAATTGCTAAATAGTGATTCATGCTAATTAGAATAGACTATGCTAACTTGTACTTCTGAAAGACTAAAATGGAACCATTGGTGGATCTTATTGTGAGACGAGGGTGGATGGTAGAACTCAGATGATATGAAGCAGGAGGAGTTTTCTGTGAGAAGAAGAGTAAGACCGTAATATAGAGAAGGTAATGGGGAGAGGATTAACTAAAACTGAGGGTGTCTGAAGAAGTATATGAACTTACCATTTTATAAGCTTTGTATACACCTATATACTTACCTAATATAAGTATGTGTGCATATATAATATGCATTATAAAATGATTAAAATAGGATTAGCTTACACAGGGTATAATGTTTCATCCAAAAAGACAAATTACTCAGTGAAAACCCCAGTGCCAGGAGTGGGATACCTTCTCTTGATTTGTTGATCAGAGCTGTCCTGCAAGGTGTCATAACAATACAGATTTTTTTTTTTACCATTGCTCTTGGTTAGACATCAGGACTTTATTATAAAATCATATTAAAGAAAATATTGCATGCTTTGGTCACAAGATATGTAGAAATCAACTCTGAATTGGGAAATCCAAGTTCATTAAGAGACCATGCATCCAGCTAGAGAATGGCTCAGGAAATCCTGTAATATCTCTTGGATGCCTCCACCTAGGTATTCCCACACATTAACACCTACCTATATTATTGCAAACAGACACAGACATAAAAACGTGTGCACATACCTACAGTTGCAAACAAATAATATGCATTCATAATATGCTTATCTCCAACTTCATGACTCTTTATAGATCCCTCTAAAATAGTGCCTGATACTTTCCTGTAATCATCACTTAGTTCATCTCATGGGGTAGCATGCAAGGGCTGAACAATTGGGAGCCTATTACTTCCCTTGAAGTTACAAACCAATGCTTCCTACGACTGGAAATCTGCCAGGAGCACTGCTTCTCTTCTGACTGTAGTACTATTTCCTGATAATGATCTGGGGGAAATGTAATTAAGGAATGGATGAATGAGCCAGACTGCTTTCCAGCTACCGCCCGTATCCTTTCTACTTGTTGTTTCACTGTTTGTTGATGGGCAAGTACCAGAACACTCTAACAAAAGATCTTTTTGTGTTGGTTACCACTTCACGGTACTTAAATTTTATCCATGCTTCTTAGATGAAGCACTCTAATTAGCTTTCATTATCTTTCTTTAATGACTCCATATTTAAGCCATTCCCTCAGATACTGAAATAATAAAAAATTGAAATTAGATGGATCTCAAAAGATGTTAACAACATTTGTTTTGTAGCTTATACATTTGAAACAAGTTTGTAACATGATTGAAATATTCCAAACCCCTTTATCTGTCTTCTGGACATTTTTTTCCCTTTAGTTGTTTTTTTTTTATAAATTTATTTATTTATTAAAGATTTCTGTCTCTTCCCCGCCACCGCCTCCCATTTTCCTCCCCCTCCCCCAATTAAGTCCCCCCCCCAGCCCGAAAAGCAATCAGGGTTCCCTGTCCTGTGGGAGGTCCAAGGAACCCCCACCTCCATCCAGGCCTAGGAAGTTGAGCATCCAAACTGCCTAGGCTCCCACAAAGCCAGTGCATGCAGTAGGATCAGAAACCCATTGCCATTGTTCTTGAGTTCTCATTAGTCCTCATTGTCAGCTATGTTCAGAGAGTCCGGTTTTATCAAAGGCATCATGTCCTATTTTTCTTTATGATTTTTTTAAGTACAATTTTAAGTACTTTCCCCCAAGGACTCCATTATATCTTGTTTATAGGATCATCAGCACAAAACTTCTTCAGCATGACCACGGGCAAAGTCAATAATAGGTAGTTGTGATATAGAAAAGTGTTAGAATTCTAACTTAGATTTATCGGTACTTTGAGACTAAGTACCCTTATTTTCAAAATAACAAAAGCAACATTGACTTTCTTCTATAGAGAAAAATAAAATGATATTCCAGAAAATTCTCTGGACCTAGAACACTCCACAAATATTCTTGTCTATTAATGATGCTCTAAAAAGGGGTGGGTGACTCTCATTCAAAGAGATTTGTATCAGAGGGGATTTAATCATTCAAAAGAAAATCATATGTTTTCTTTTATGTTGTCTTTTTCAGTCTAAGAATGACATCTGCCCTGAGAAGACATATGGTCCTAAACTACAAATTCTGGAGGCAGATTTCTCCTTACTGGTTAAAAACACTTGCCCTGATCCTAGGTTCTAAAGTCTTTAAATGTGTTCTTTCTTAGCATCTGATTGGAAACGAAAAATAAATGGCAGAATCTAGAGCACCCTACAATTTAACAACCTGAAAAGTTGGACCCTCTATAAGGTTCCTGAGCATATTTGGATCTCAGATTTTACTCTTGCAAATGAATATCATTTCTTTAAACTATAAGATTATTTAATTTTTTGTTTTTGTTTATTTTTTATTTTTACATTAAAAAATGTACACTTCCTCCCTTCCTGCCAATCCCCTCTTATTCCCACACTCACCTTCCTCCCTCCCTGCTTGAGAGAGGGCAGAGAACCCTGCCCTGTGGGAAGTCCAAGGCCCTTCCCCCTACATCTAGGTGTAGGAAGCTGTGCATCCGTATAGAATAGGGTCCCAAAAAACCAGAACATGTAATAGAAACAAGTCCTAGTGCCATTATCAATGGCTTCTCAGACAGCCCCCATTGTCAACCACAACCAGAGAGTCCAGTTTGATCACATGCTCATTCAGTCCCGGTCCAGCTGGATTTTGGCAGAAAGCATTGAATGATTTTTCTAGGATCTCACTTACTCTTTTATATCTCTCACACATAATAAAATAAATTAATTTTGAACATTAAAAACAAATTGTAAGACTGTTCTTCCACCTGCTCTTTCTATTAATTTGTTTCAAGAGAAAATCATCTGAAATCGAGATATGTGTGTGTGTTAGCAGTTGATTTAAAAATTATTTTCAAATCTATGCTTTATTATGCAGAATTATACCATAATACATTTAACTTATGATATTATAAATGAAACAGATGCTGCAATTAGCAATTGAGACTCCCATGGGTGGACTTTTAAAATGATGCAAGCCCTGAAGATTTAACAAAGAGCCAGGGAAAAGCCATGGTGAGGCCGTTGTATAGAGGGATTGCATCGTAACTGTGCAATGCTTCCTTTCTGACAGAACACTTTGGGGAATTGTATAATAAAATCCTTATACTGGATCATCTAACCTGGCAGGACAACTCACACAATACCTCTGATACTAATGAGATATAAATAGCTGGTCTTTGACCTATTTATGATATTATTTAATTTGACAACTTTCCTATTTTATCCCCTAGTTACTCCCTGTAATTTTCATGTAGTCCAATATATTTCTAGTTAAAACTATTATTGTTAATAGTCAGCTTAGCTGGTGCTGCAGATACAGAATGTATGTAGCTACATACAATCAAATTTAGAACAAGATATTTTCACTGTTGACAACATGCTTTAAGAATGAGTAGCAAAATTGTTATTAGTAGCTATACTCAAAATATTTCAATTTTTCCATGGAAAGTTCATTATTACAAATTATTAGGGAACTGTTGTTAAAATTTTTGCAAATTGGATACTAGTTTATTGTGACAAGAAATAAAATATGCTGGTTATGACTTGAAATTCATTGTCAGATTGATTTGAAACCAATCTATTGGCCATGTCTATTGTACAAAGAAAGTTGTTTAATGTCTCTAAATCTTCATTTTCAATTTGGAAAATAAATGCCGTCCGACTATGAAATGACTCTCAAGATGACAACATTCTTTCTAAATTCCTAACTCTCATTGGTCAAACTACTCAGTAATAGTTGTTTCAGTTATTTTTGTTATATTAAAGCACAGAATATCAGTATTGGTGGCCAGATACACTTATAAAACTGTCAGGAATAGTGATAGAATATTAATTTCCCCAACTTTAAAATACAAATGATAATCATAAATATTGAAGGTGTTCTAGTTGTTATTCCAGTAACCTCTACCTCATGGCATCTTCCAGATTTCAAAATTCAAAACAATGAAAGACTAATTCTCCCTTACGGCACATTTCAATGCAAGTGTGTAGTAGGCTCTACTCCCTGTTAGTGTTCTTAATAAGGGGACCGCTGTTGACTAACGAGTTATTATTAAAGATATTGGTGGTCTTCAAAGCAAAGCAAACAGATCAACATGGGAATGTGCACAGTAACTCATAGAACATCGTTTGGAGATGAATCAAACAACTATGGATCACATTTCCTAGAGGGGAGAATATAAATGGCTGTATCTGAATACGTAGAGGTGGGAGTGGACAAACATTATCTTACTTTCCTCAGGAAAGAGGGTATTTGTGAATTTCTCTAATTACCACAGCTAACATTTGGTTTAAAAGACATCTTGTATTAGAAAGTGTTTTGCAAATGAAAAATGTAGACATGTTGAATAATGTTTTCACTGCTGTGTTTGTGATAAAAACTTATACCTTATTCTATATTAAGCTTGTTTGTACACCTAAAAGAGTACTTGATAATACTTTGGATTTAGATATAATTGAAACTTTGTAACATAGAATGTATTTTACCTGGCATTGAGCAAGTGATGGGAGAGCAAAACTGATGGTTTATTGAAAAATATCCTCTTCCAGCACAGCTCATTATCTCTGGATTGGACTCAGGTCCTACCAAATATTGTAAGGGAGTTGGTTTAGAAATCTTTCCAATTAAGAATCTGTGAGGCCCTGATCATTGCATTAGAAGCACAAGAGCAAATACAATTTGAATATACTAGCATGATTCTGTGCACACATATTAGTCTGAATGAATATAATGTTTATGTAAGTGAACCCTGTATTCTTCACTAATAGAAATTATGTCACTCAGCCTCATTCCCTTGACATTCCTCTCTCCATCTCTGGCTACTTTTATACCTTTTGTTTTGCACTGAAATATGAGGTTTTCTATGCACCATAGAATAAGGGTTGAGTGTTTTGTGCTCTTTCTTTTGGTTAGTCCTTCAGCCTGCATTCTCTTATGCTGCAATATTTATTATGGTGCTTTTCATAAATGATACTGGCTGCCCTCAGTTAATAGCACTCTGTACGATGTTTTTATTTTGAGATGATACTCTAGCTATATTGTTAAAAAACAGATAAAAGTTATTCATGCTCATAGAACTTTACAAGTAAGAATATCATATTTAAACTAAAACAAGTTATTCATTTTGAAAAAAAATGAAAACCATTCAAATAAACAGTATTTCACTAGATTTTTTTTCATATCCATGCATTGAATATAGATAATATGGAAACCTTTAATGTCAGAGGTGAATATACATAGAAGAATTACTAAAAGAAATCTCAACAAAGCTCTATATAATTTTCTATTTTCAGTTGATTAAATTGAATCCACTTGTCTTTCTGTAACCCTGAATGTTTTGTTTTGTTTTTACAATTTTGATTCAAATGGACAGCCACTCTTGTCTCTAGGGAAATAATCTCAGCATAAAATCCAGGAGTCCTATAGTCAATAATAAAAAGAAAAGTGTGAGAAATGGGTGAAAGATATCTGAATGAACACGTAGGTCAAGAAAAGAGTGACCTATTTAGTGGCATCTTTCTGGTATCAATATCCTCTGCTCAGACCCAGCTTTATCAAAAATCTCTATAAATAAGGAACTAGATGTGATGCTGCCATGCTCAGGAGCACACAAATTTTAGAGAAAACTTGTAAAGGATACAAATTATCTCCTTTAAAATCTGAGCTTTCAGAGTTATATCACTCTATAGTTGTAGCACATGTTAAAGAACTATAAACAATAATGTGTTCAACTAATAATATCTGGAATAGTACTTTTTTTATCTTGTAGTAGGTAAGTTCAGATCACCCCATAACCAGAGTGTAATGAAATTGTCAACATTTTCTTCATTTCTCCTTTTCTGACAAATGGTGTGAACATATCACCTTTTTCTCTTAATGGAAAACATAACTGGAATATATCAAAATGCTATTAGGTTTTTCATTTTCTTCCACAATGCAATGCTGGGGAATGCATGCAGCCTTCATCTGGGCAGCACTGTGGAATATTCCCTGTCCCTGATAGAATGACTGCAGAGGCAAATCAAGTAGAATTGTTCTCTGGTTTGTATTGCTGAGCCTTTGCAACAGTCTCTCCAAGAATGTGTGCAGGAAGATTATCTGTGCTGCAAGAAATAAACATGGGTTGTGGTGCCAAAATATGTTTAAAATTTTTACTCAAGTATTTCTAATATGTAAACGTTATTTAATGAAAATCTTCATGTCTGACATCACTTACGTATATATTGTGCCTTATAATAAAAGAAATAAAGGCAACATAGACTGCTTGTCACAAGTTTGAAAAGAGGTTTATTGCAATATTAGGTAGGAAGAAGGGGACGTAAAATCAAGTGCCCATACCCATGGGAAATATCCATAGCTTATTCATTGTTTAATTTATTTTTTTCTTGAACTAAACCAATAATGGGATATAAAATAAATCAAAGTGAGCATACATGAGGCTTAGCAATCAGTATAGGAAAAGGAAAAGATTTCTATCTGTAAAATTCTACCTACAATTATCAAAATGGAAAGCATTTTTCTGTATGACAAATTAACAAGAAAATGAAATAACACTTGGTCATTTAAATGACCTTAAGCAATCTTATTGCCCTAACACATGATAAAATAATTAAAATACATATGTGTGTGTATATATACACATGTACATATATATATATATATATATATATATATATATATGCACACACATGTCATTACTCCTATATAACAGCATTTTCTAAAGGGACAAAAACACTTTCCTTTATGAAAAAATACACAATTGCAAAGTCATTTGTAGAGAGGTTCACTGTGACATATGCAATTTTATAATGGAAAGTTATATAATAGGAAAATTGACTTAAAACAAACTGAGATTCAGCACAATAAAAACTTACTTCTGTGATACTTTCATCAACGGGCTCGGCATAATCTAAATTTGTAGTAGGTGAACAGACTGCGGGAGGGGCCTTTCGATCCAGGTTTTACTCTTGACAATGCCTTGGCTCTTCTTTCAACAACGTCTGACAGTGCTCTCTTGATTCACGCTGTATCGAAGTTCCAGAGAAGTATCTCTCCTAATGTTTGGGAAGAAAAATAAATATTTTCTTGGTGCTCTTGTTATGATTAATTTCTAAATCCCTAACCAGAGTTATGGGAATAGTTTATAGTGCATAGTGAAACATTTTCATTTTGCTTCACCTTAAAAAAAAAATGCCAGCCTCCAGCTCGGGAGTCAGACTCGTTTCAGTATAAAAATGATGCTGTGTTATTCCATGGCTGAATTAAACAGAACAAACGGCTATTAAAACTGTCCTTCCCCTCTCTGAACAGCAAATGTGGAAGGACACAAGAAGGTCAAGGTAAATGAGTATGCTTACTCTTGTTCTTTTTGATATTTATAAATAATTTTTAAAGATGCAATACCATGCAAGACATTTTCCTTGGGAAAAAAATTCTTAAGCAAAATTTAGTTTTAAATTGAAAATAAAATCTTGATATTCTCTTGATTTATGTATCAGCCCAATTAGAACCTGCTACAAGTTACTTGGTGCTTAGGCTTGGATTAAAGTGTAATAGTGATTATTAAGAAATTGTGCTTTTGATTTGATATCATCAATGTGTTCAGGCTACTGTCTCAGATACATTTGTAAGTAGTGGAAAATAGAATAAATTTCTCCTAGAAATCAGGTGTCAAAGTCCTCAGCAACTACTGTTTATTTGGTCTTAGTATAATAACATCCACATTCCTTGTATAGCAATTTACATAGCATAACCCATTCTGAGATCCAGTGTGGCTTTGGAGGCACGAAGCCTTGATTTTTTTCTGTGAAAGGGGAATATTCTGAGCATTAGATCCATGTTATTTCAAGCTCCGCTGTATTTTCTGTTGGCAGCTTCTGTAAAAACAAGTTGCACTGATTCCTTGAACTGAGAGTCCTGAGATTTTGCCACTAAGTAAATCTTTAGTATAAATCTTAACATCTTTTATTTAAAAATATGTGCACAGTAAAAGGGGAAAATAGAAACTGGCAACAGTAAGCTTCATTTTCTGGTGTCTATTTTGTGTCTGTGTTGAACAACGTGTGAAGATTGTGGGGTGGTGCTCAGTCTTCCATTTTTGGTCTGACATTTATTTGTTTCATTTTTAATTACAGGTGTGGAATAGCTGCTTCGCTGATTCATTGCTTCAACATTAGCTGCTGCTGGTGGATGCTCAATCCACTAGTTATCTGTCACAGTTTTGGATTGGGTACCCATTATCGAGATTGATAGCAGTTATCAAACCTCAAAATACATGTGTGTTCTCTTTTAAATATTAGCTGTCAGGTTGTGATAAGTTGTGGAGCTGTGCAGAGCCGGGTTCAACACATGAGGTGGTGAGTCTTAGGTTTAAAGGCAAACTCCCCTTTTAGCTGAAATCCATGACAAAAGAGAAAAGCACTCATGATACCAACCGGCTCAGAAAGCAAAAACCCGGGTCCAGAAGCAACTACTCTTGTAAGGAAAATAATGGGATTTAATCTTTCTGCTTTTATGTTAGAGCTTGATTTCTTTAAATTGTATACTCGAAAGAAACAGCGAGAGAAAGAAAGAAAGAGAAAGAAAGAAAGAAAGAAAGAAAGAAAGAAAGAAAGAAAGAAAGAAAATGAAAATAGATAGGTAGGTAGATAGATGATAGATAGGTAGATAGATAGATAGATAGATAGATAGATAGATAGATAGATAGATAGATAGATAGATGGATGATAGAGATAGCTCTTCTTTTACAAGGAAAATACGATGTTTTTTTAAGGTGAATATGTAAGAAACTTTGAAATCCTTAAATTTTCACTTCATATGAAAACATCTTAGGACAATGCAAAATCATTTCATTTTAGAGAGCGAATAGAAATTGGTTGCTGGAACCTAGAAGCTCCGTGTGAAAGGATCTGGGCTTGGTACCTCTTTATTCATATATGCCCTGCTCTGGAGTGCACGTCTTCTAAGAGATAGTTTATATCAGCCTGTCAAAGTCATAGCACATTTTTACTTATATTCTACATTCCCAAATGGTCCCTAAATATTCTGCTTTCATATTTTTCTGCTGAAATTTTCACATTAATCCTATGGACTGCAGAACCTCATGGAAAGTACTAATGCAAAAGAGCGCTGGATCAGCCAAAGTCAGCTACAGTGCTGCCTCGTTCATGGTCATCTTGCAATTAGACAATGGTCCCTTTGTTCACGCAGTCCAACACATTCTCTCCTCTCCCAACAAAGGATTACTGATGATTTTATTACCGTTATGCTTTATATCATTGAAATAAACCAGTAGGACTTTACGTTTAACTAACTAAATGTATTTTAATAAACTATAAAACGTGGGAAGCAAGGTTTCTCCAGAGAGGCTTAAATGCTTCCTGTGACGTTTATGAAAAGGGGCGGGGTGTTTAAACTAACCTCTGACTTTTATTTTCCAAGGAGAAAAATAATCTGTGCTACAGATAGCCTGCCCATTAGTCTTATAACATTGTTAGGCTTTTTCGACATGCTTTAGAAGCATATAGACTTATCATGAGCATCACCTTTGCATACATGAGCATGGCACCTGAAGGCTCTGGTGAAAGCAGGGGAATGTGTTAGCAGTAACTACGAGTAGCCTTTGGGGAACAATAGGCTTACCGTAGACTGTGCCTAGCTTTTCAGAAAACAAGTTGCTATATAATACTATATACTCATGTTAGTATTCTTGTAAGAATTGACCCAGTCTCATTTTTGAAGTGCCATTTTCAATTCTAAACTTCTTTCTCAACCCCTCTGGATGATTTAACTTGAGTATTATAGCATCTACCTATGTCCTAATTCTAGCGTGTGCATCCAATGGCCTCATGCACAAAGGCTTAACAGCTCAGATTACTGGATGTATGTTTCCCTTCTTTTCCAAACATTTTACATTTCCATTCTGTTGTGTCCTAACACTTAGGTATCATAAGTAATCATCTAATGAAACCTATGCTACTGAGAGCTGTCGATGTTTCCTTTTTAAAACAACAAATATATCGGAAATACTCATTAGGAAACACAGAATTGCATATAACCAGCTCATAATTTTGTTTCAACATTTTCTTTCATAATTAGTCTGCTTTATGCTACTATTATTATTTAATAAAATACCTTATAATGGCTTATTCATTATGCAAGTTGACCAAAAGAATGGGCTAGGCTAACATGCCTGTATTTTATTTACATAGAGCAGTGGCATAGCGCAATCACCTAGGATATTGTTGAGAGATTTGTTTTTTCCTTAGGTCAAGAAAGTCCCTAACTGACATACTTTTATAGAATTAGGCAAGGACTAACTGAGTTTGTCATCTAATCTGTTTTAGCCCATAGTTCATTTTCTTCTTTTTGTGCTCCACTGGGAGTCTAACTGCCCGCTATAATAGAGATTTGTGCTCATTTCTTTGTAGAAATGGCATGAAATTTTCTTTCAAATATGAAACTTTAAGTAAAATAGTTTACATTTTCACATGAAGAGAGTATACCACAGTAGATATTTACATTAGAAAATCTTGAAAGATATACAAACAAACACAAGCTCATGATACATTAACAGGAACAAAAACACATTAAATTTACAGTATTTAATACAGCTTTCAGAATTGTACTTTTATGGGTCACAGGTACATTTAACATATTTTACAGTGCTCATCAATTTTAAAATAAAAAACAACCTGTTAGTTTATTTTGTGCATGACATTAATTCTTTTCCACAGAAATAGAAAGAACTGTGACATGCATGAAAATGAGGAGTGTTGAAGAATCCCATTATTATTGCAAAGATTGGTATATATGAGTATAAATATAAAAAACATAGGGAAGTTTACAGAGAAAATATGTATGTATTATTTTTTCTCATTACATATGTCAAGTATTCCAAGTAAATACTCAAATTTTTTATGATTATTTTAAACTAAGGATGAAATATATTCAATTTATTTGAAATAAAATTTAGAGCAATAAATCTACCATATGCAATATTAACAAATATATGTGTTGAAAGAGATAGGTGTGTAAACCTACATAAATATTGTCTCCATACATTAATTTGGACATATTTAAAATAAAACAACAGAAAGAGATAATGAAGCTATCACTATACAAAACAAAAAGAAACATAAACCAAATGTTACTGGGGGCTTCAGAAACTAGTCTGGCATTTAACATCAAGGAGATGCATGCCTTCATCTGCTGTTATTTTCACCCACTGTACAAACCTCTTCAACTCCTCCACTGTGAAATTCAGGAAGGGGAAAGCACAGCAGTTGAATCTTAGCCACTCACACTTCACCTGTCTTGTGGATAAAGATAACCGTTCTGATCCTTGTTGCTTTCAGATCACTCCTTGAGATGACTTAATTTATCACAAAAAAAGGTAAGCAATAAAAAATGAGGTTGAAGCTCATGCTTTAGTATGAACATAAACGGAGGCTTATGGATATTCAAATTCATGTCTACTTGGGAATAAATATTCAAGACTAATATTAAACTAAGCCCAGAATTAGGCAAAATGCAAGAGACATATATTGAAGTGAGCATTTTATTATGTGCCGTGTCACTCAGATTAAAGAAGAGTGCATGGCACCGACAGGATATTGCATGTGTATCAAGCAATCTATTTATATGTGACAGGGAGGGTGTGATTTCTGGAAAGAGTGACAACCCAATGAAATAGCTGCTTGCCTTTTAAATTATTATGGTATAAATTCACATTTTTAATATGAAATTGTAAATTGTAATTAACAAAATGTAGACAAATGTGCTTAGGAATAAACAATGACATGCAAAAGGCAAGGCGTGTACGTGTGTGTGTGTGTGTGTGTGTGTGTGTGTGTGTAAAAGTCTGGATGGGTACAAAGATTTTCATGCCATCATTTTCAGTGTCTAACTAAGGATATTGGTGCTGTTTGTAATGGCTCTGCTAAGCTATGAAATTCTGAGCAGGTTAGCCTTGCTGTGTTACCCAAACAGAACTGAATGGATACAGAGAGGAAGAAAATTTCCAACTGCACAATACTAGAATATAATAAATAAACATTACTTCACTGTGAGCAATAACTCATCAGGAAATTATTCTTTTCATTTAAAATTGGTGCCATCTCCCCATACTGCCACTTTAAAAGAGAGAGATTTTACGCTTTGTAGGCCTTGTCCTGTTAGAAGTCTGCCGTCATTCAATGAGCGCCTTCCCTTCTTTAGTAATGGATGAGGATTAAAAGAAGACAAACCATATTCTAAAAATATCATAACTGCTTTTTAATATTCATGGGGATGACCCATGGATGTGAGCAATGAGCAGAGAAAGCATGGAAATAATGGATAAGGACAAAAGAGGGAGAAAAGGGAAACCAAAGTTGAAAACACTAACTTCCTTAGGAACTGTGATGGAGCTCAAGGAAAGAGAAATTCCTTACGTTTGCAGTCATTACCTTTGGATTCTCTCTGTCTGTCTCAGCACTGATAGGATAGAAAAAGCAAGCAGTGGTAATTAACTTTATTTCTTTTTAATATTATAATTTATCTGGCATTTTTGATGCTTCTAGAATGACCTGAGCAAAAGAAGTTAAATAAAAACAGCAGGTTGGGTGTGGCTTGTGAAGCTGGGCTCTGAGCAGCAGGAGGGAAGTGATGGCGAAAGTCCTGTCCCTGTCACTGCAGAGACTTGGCAATATCCAAGTGATGCATGCGGGGGAGCTGCAGGACAAATGCATAGAGCGGGCTTTGTGCATCAGTGATGGGCACTGTGCTTTCTCATAACCTCTCCTTTGTTCAGAGAAGGGCTTTCCATTTTAAACAATAATCTGTGACTTTTGAAATGAACCTTAAAGACTCTCGCCATCAATATATCTTCTGTTTTTTTTTTTCTATCCCCATTTTCGCTTTAAAAGAAAATCACTATGGCAGCTTTATGTGCAGGTGAAAGATGCTGATTGTTCAGGAGATAATTAAGCTTTCCCATTCAAAGGTACTGATGGGATAGATCTAATTTATTGGAAATGGTAAACAGAATCATGCATGGATATTACAGTTCAGTGGCTGTTGCCCTCTCATTCTCAGATAGTAAAATACTTTTATGTAATTCAGAGGCAAACCTTTGTTCCAATAGTTTTTGTTAATGCCATTTTAAACTGAATGAATATTTGATAATGTAACAGCAAATAATAAAACTCAGAAGCACAAGGTGTAGTAAATGTTGTTATGTGTGAGTGTGAACACACACACAATGCGGAAGTTAGGGATCCACGCTGGCTGACTTCCTTGACTGTTCTCTGAATGAACTTGGGAGCCATTGTGTCTCAAGGAACTTAGAGTTTACTGATTAGGCTGACCTGCTTGCCCATGGCCCCATTATTCCTCTAATATTGATCACCCTGCCAGTGCAAGGACTAGGGAGGTTCTTTTTATGTGGGTGTGTTGGAGATTCAATTCAACTGTACAGCTTCATCTGGAGAACACTTTACCAAAGAAACCATCCACACAGTGCCCAAAAGATGGGTTTTATATTTAACGGTTCATTTTGATAGTTTCAATGTAAGCATTTTACAAATTCACTAGTTTCTGATTATTTCTCTCTCTTCACCTTGTCTCTTCTCCTTGCTCACATTTTAGGACAATGGATTAGGTTTTGAAAAGTAGATCATTGCCCGGAATGATAACATAACATTAACACTGAGCACACACACACACACAACACACACACAGATACACACACACAGTTTCCAATATTTGTGCATCATTTTTAGACAAACATAATGTGAAGATTGAGCCTTTGGGAAATGTTAAATATCTTTATCTTAAGGAAATAGGAAGGCAAGTGGATGGAGGAAAATAATTTTTTAAATTCACTAATTGTCTTGGCTTCAGTGTTTTCTTTGAAGATGTTTAGAGGCTTCAAAATTGCTCACCATGTATGGAGTTTCACATCTGGTATATGGGACTTCCAAAAGGAAGCATTTATCTAATACTCCTATACTCCCACTATTGGTAGCCCAGAAATGCTACTTTAAATCAGAAACAGGGAAGTGATTATGTGCTTTTTGTTCCCTTTCTATCACATAAGAAGACACAGAATATTGAGGAATGAAAATAACTCTGATTGACTCTTCTGTAATGTATTTGCCTCCCCAAACACCATATTGTATCCTCCAAATACAATTATTTTCTATTTTAAATGAGAATAAATACATATTCAAAAGCATTCATTACAATAAAAGTCACCAGGGTACTCCACTTTCCAATAATTTGATTAGTTTGGAACAAAAACTAAACTAATGTCTATGAGCAATGTGAAATCAAATTTGAAATATGTGCACTGTATACAAGTGATGGTATTCTTAAGATACTGTCATAGATCTGATAACAAATGAACGTCTGGGCTGATGTGGGACGTGGCACACCCTTGACTATACTACCTAGAAGTGGGAATAAGACCACATACAGAGGAAAAAGATATGCCTGCTTGACACAAGATCCTGGATTCCAATCAGTGAGAGAAAAGCACTCTCATACACACACACACATACACACACACAAACGCACAACACACACACAAACACATATACAACACGAGAGGGAGAGAGAAGCAAAGATTCTTATTTAACTTAGATGCACTCCTTTAGAAAAGCAAAGTCAAAGTTTTAGTTAATAAAAATATTTAGCAACTAATATGAAGCAAAAGTTGTCATTGTTTTCACATAGTAACTTAGGACTAAGCAAGGGGAGTAAGCGTGTAACAAATGCAGTTTCTTCGTTTTCTGATATGATGTAATAACTTTCCCTTTGATACGAATTTCTTCAACAATTGTATTGTTTCGCTCATTATTTTATAGGTATCAATTATGAAGTATCTGTAATTACTTTGTGAGTATGTAGAAAATACATAATGATATTAAAAGATAGAAAACAGATTGTGAAAGGTCTTCCCTTTTCAGAGTATTAGTCTCCTCTATTATAGGGCCTGTGTGCCTCGCCCACCCGTCTTTCTTTCTCATATGTGTGTGGACATGCATGCACATTTGTCGCTGTAATGTATATGTACGTTTTCCAATATATATGCCTATGAAACTCATGCGTACGGTGCCCTTGTGCTATAGAAAATGATGTTGGATGTCTTATAAATGTAGGTACAGATATTTTTGACTTACCATATGGGTGCTAGGAATCATTCTTGGGTCCTCTGGAAGACCAGTAGGGCTCTTAAGCATTGAGCCATCTCTAACCCCTCTACTTTATTTTTCTGAAGCACTCTTCAGAATTAGGTCTCAATGGTTGGATATACTGGCTGTCCATCATACATTCTATTTCCCTGTCTCTACTTATCAGCATTGATATTACTGGCATATATATATACAGGATATAACAGTGAGCTGAAAATAAGCCATAGATATAAGGCCCTGTGCCTTAAAGTGACTGAATCTTTCTCTTTTTTCTTTCTTTCTTTCTTTCTTTCTTTCTTTCTTTCTTTCCTTCTTTCTATCTATCTATCTATCTATCTATCTACACACACACACACACACACACACACACACACATATATATATATATATATATATATATAATCACAAAATGCCTTCATGTACATACATGCATATATGTATTTTCAATTATTGGAATAGAGTTTCACATATTGCTTTGTTCTGTCTCTCTCTGTCTCCTTCTATCTTCCTGATGAAAACATCTTAAAAAGGTCTCCCATACTCACATTGGGGATTTTGTTAGAAACTAATTTCTACCAAGAACAGCATTACCTACCTGTTAAGGGTATTTTTCCTTCAATCTCTCATTCTTTAATTTTTAATATGGATGCTTGTTATGTCCTTCTTTTGGCCAACATCTGCCACATTCCTGATTCTTGACCCCATTAAAACCATTTCACCCCCAGTTTTTCACTCTTAATTTATTTTACTTTATTTTCTTATACCTCTCTTAATTAAGGTATATTCCACATATAAGTTCCTTGTCATCTACCTAACTTCCTGATTTCTGTAAATTTTGCAGGCAAATGGATGGAGCTAGAAAACACAATTTTGAGTGAGGTAACCCAGACACAGAAAGACAATTATCACATGCACTCACTCATAAGAGCTTTTTAAACATAAAACAAAGAAAACCAGCCTACAAATCACAATCCTAGAGAACCTAAACAACAATGAGCACCTTAAGAGAGACATGCATATGTCTAATCTACATGGGAAGTAGGAAAAGACAAGCTCTTTTAAGTAATCTGGGAGCATGGGGACCTTGGGAGCGGGTAGTAAGGGAGGGGAGAGGCAGAGAGGGGAACAGAGAAAAATGTAGAGCTCAATAAAAATTAATAATCTGGGTTAAATAACAACAAAACCTAAATGACAGATGCTAGGATAAACATATGAGAAAGAACATGAGGGAGTGTTCTTCAAGCATAAGTTTATCTCACTCAGCATAATTTTTTCTGTTCCAATCATTTACCTGAAACTTTCATAATTAAAGTTACCTTTACAGCTGAATAAAATCTCGTTATGTTTATGTACAACTCAAAGAATATTGTAGGATTTCTTACTGTTGCAGTATTAAATAGTCCCACACTAGCCCAGAATGTAGTATAATCAAGTTTTATTTATTAGGAGGTAAACAGGAAGAATAGTTATCTGTGTGCTCTGAGAACTGGAAGCAATCCAGCAGCCAAAGGCCCTGTGCATACTTTTACTTCTGGGTTTATAGTACCTGAGACCCTGCCCAAACTGAGCCAGTATCTTGAAGGTTATTGGCATAGGGAGTTCCCACAGCATCTTACCATACTGGATCTCAAATTATAATATAGATCTATAGTAACAAAAACAGCATAATACTGGTACAGAAAAAGATACATAAAAACATACACGAACCAGCTAGAACAAGTATTTTTATGGTTTTTGACAAAGATGCCCTAAACATACATTGGAGAAAACACCATCTTCAATAAATGATACAGAAGAACAACACAAGATCATTGAACATGATTATTCTGAAACTGTTGAAGAAAAAAGTGAAGAGCAGATTTCAATGTGTAGGAACAAGAAACTTCCTAAATGGGACTTCAGTAGCAAAGGAAATAGACTAACAATCAACAAACAGACTGTCAGGAAACTGAAAAGTCTGGGAATAGCAAATGAAACTGCCATCAGCAGCAGATCTCAGTCTGCGAGCCATGGCCCCTTTGATAAACCTCTATCTCCAAAAACATTCATTTTATGATTAAAGAAGGTATCAATATTACAGTTATAAGGTAGCAATAAAAGTAATTTTTGCTTCGAGGGTTCACCACAGTATGAGGAACTCTATTAAAGGGTAGCAGCATTAAGAGTGTTGAGATCAATTGCTCTAGAGTGATGCGGCAGTCCACAGACCCACAGGAAATCCTTACCTGCTACTACATGTGAGCTACAGAACTAAAGAAAATTCCCAAAAGAAAAAGAATGATTAGTAATCACTTTAAAATGTCCAACATTTTTAGTAACCGGGAAATATGATTGAAACTCCTTTCCCATTCTGTTTCACCCACGTCAGAATGCAAATGACAACAGGAGATGGTAGCTGGAGGAAATGAGTAACTCTTTCACACTGTTGGCAGGACTGTAGCGGAGACTCTTTCTAAATTAACGCAGAAGCTTTTCAAGAAAACTGGAAATAAAATTACCACATGACTAAGAGATAGCATTCCTGAGCATATACCCCAAAGACCCTATCTCCCTCTTCAGATATTAACATATGCTTCTCATTAACATATACTGCTGGTCTAGCACAAAAGCTAGGGGGATGGAAGAAGTGTAGATGTCCCTCAACTGAAGAATACTTAATAAAAATGCGGGACACATATAAAATGTGGGACATAAATAAAACTAAGTTTTCCTTTTAGTTTTTTAAAATAACTTGACATATCTATGAGCAGTATTGATTTTACCACCTATAAAGAATTTTCAAAATTTCTATGTTTTCTGGACTGATGGTTCTTTATGTCCTGTGTGCTGCATTACAAGGTAATGATATAAATACAGCTCTGATAGTTGACACTTTAAATTGCACGCAAAACACAAATTCTAAATATATATGCAAAAAATAAGTGACAAATGAAACATAAAAGAACTCGCTTATTTACATTTCACTAAAAACTATGGATTGTTAATTACTGTCAAGTTTCAAGAAGCTTTATATCCTTTGAGTTGAGCAAATTATATGTTCAAAGAAGACACCTTGCATAAGTGGATAAATTTCCTTTTGGAATCCAGGGGATATTAAATAAAAACCCTAGTCCTCGGTATGCTTATTGAGACTCCAGAGGGTTCTAAACTTTATAAATTATTGTCAATGTTCTTCATTCCCTACTACAACTATATCGTAAAAACCTATTGTTGAAAACACCCTACAGTTGGGCATTAAGACACTGAAAAAAAATCAGGACAGTAATGAATTGTAAGTTTTCATCCTATTGACTAGCTTTCATTGTGCTAGAAGGTGTTCTTCAAGTGCCTGGCAGAGAAAAGTTAACAGTCTTTCCTAGCTGTGCACCCCATGAGCTACAATAGCCACCTACATGACAAAATATGCCCATCAGTGAAAGTGATCCAATGAGGAAAGTGAGGGTAAAAATAGGTGGTCCTAATTAGTAAGAGTAAGGAAGATAAATGCAGAGTGGAGGAGGTAAAATAACAGTAAGGATGTCCAGAAAAAGTCAGAAGGAATAATACAATTAACTATGTATCTAAAAATTCCTATAACATTTGTGAATTTGAGTGAAAATATACATACTGAGTTTAAGGAAATTTTTCCATCTGGGATGATAATGTTCACTGCAAGAACTAACAACTGTCTAACTGGTGTCTTTTTTTGTGGTATACAGTACACACTTTCCAAACATTTTTTTTCTGGTTGCTTCAGTAAGAAAAGAATAACAGTATGTCATTGTCTTAGAAATTACAATATAGGGCTATACATACGCTTTGCTACATAATTTCTATCTAGATTATATGAGTTTTCTCTTGCATATTCATTATGAGGAACTAGTTTAAAGCCTATTTCACTTTGTAGCTGCTTTACTATGTAGAATTTTTGTATCATTATTAGACAGGAAAATACCCGTGGCCTGTAGCCAGTGTTACACACAGAAACACTTTTTTATTTGAGATGGAGTAGTCTCCTTCCCCACATGCTTCTCTTAAGCATCTGGAGCAAGGTGTTCTTTGTTCCAGTAATGTGGTTTAAGATTGGTTTTGCTCAAACACAATACTTTAAAATATGTTCTTGTACGTTTTTCTTAATCCCCAACACATTTTCTGAGCAGATTACATATCCCTCAACAATGTTGTATTTTGATAGATACATATTCTAAAGCATTTTACAGAGTCTATCTGATGAAAAAGCATAAAAGGAAAGAAAGTCATTACTCAAGCATGTTCTGTAGTTAATTCCAGGCATCTTTATGAGTACAGATAATGTTCTGTTCATTAATGTCCTCTATAATCTGGATTAAGCAGTATTAAGGGAAGAAAATTAAAGCTATTTTACATATTATCTGTTACATGTTATCTGATTTCAGGTATATTAGTTTGCATTTCTTCCAACAGTCCAACTAATTTTTAATTTGAAGGATGTTATCCCAATGTTTGCCTTATGCTTGGTATGGAGCATGATTGACAGTTTTTGACTTTTCCATATATTTATATGGGTTTTAATAAGGAACTGGGATGACACTCATCTGAAATCTTGCATCAAACCCAGTGTGAACTTTGAAGTTCCCTGAAAGCACTTAAAATTATTATAATTTTTGAACTTTCATAAAAATAAGGTAATTTAACTGATTGATATTGCTACCAATTATATTAAAATGCTATCAAGATTTTCACTCTTGCTTCAGCTTCTATCTTTCTGTCTTTAATACATGAAACCTTTAAAAAACAATTACAGAATTTATAAACTTGATATATAGTATAAAATAAAATATTTGCTTAATGTCTATGGAAATTTCCACTTAATTTTCATAAATACAAATAATTGGAATAAACTAATATGAAAGTTGTTAAACTCTCTGATTTTTTTATAATTTTGATTGACTTGCAACAGGATTCAAACAAAACCTATCTACAACCTTAAGTGTTAGCATTTTAAAAAAATGTAGATCAGTTTCTGTTTTTCAAGTGTCTCTTCATATAATGATTTTTTGAGTAATTTGGTAATTTGCTAAACTGGGCTTCCTACATTGACAAAGTTTCTACATTTTTTTATTAACTTCTGTATTTTACATGATGCCGTTTCTCCTAAACTCTGTACTTGCTACATAATGAAAGTTAGCCTTAGAACATTGAAAAGGCACATGATCATATTACATTACACTAAGTAGCTTTTGGGTGAGACTCAGCATGCTTCATAATTGCACCCACTTATTTTGCTTTCATATGTGTTGTTTCACATATGGCATGATGTCTGGTTTTCTAGCTGAAGTGATAAGAATCCTCACTGGGTTAATGCAGCACTGCCTGGTATCTACACTCAAAGACGCACGTTGTCCATTCTCAAGCTCTTCATCCTAAATTTGACTCCTTTATTAGATAGCCTTTTTGGGTAGTACAGAGGACTCGAAACCTACTTGGCTTTTGAAATTTATTCTTGTTATTTTTACATCCTATATTGTAGAGAGCAGCATGGAGCCACACCTGATAATCAGCTCCTAATATTGGCTGGGGTCTGATCACGCAATGATTATCAGCTGCTTGCATATGCGTGAACCTATAGGCAATGCCCACCTGGCAGTCCGGGATTGGCAGCCCATGCCTACTTAAGGGCTGGGAGAGGTTTGCCCGGAGAGAGAGAGAAGGAGAGAGAGAAAGTGAATAAAGTCCTGGAATAAACTGCAGTGAGAAGAGCTCCAGTGTGTCGTGCGTCATCCTTGCTGGACGAGGTGGGGCGTGACACTATATAAAAAGTGTTCTAGATGTGGAATTCGGTACAAGAGAATTGAGATGGTGTTGATGCAAGTCCAGGATACAAAGGAGCATCAATACACTCAGAGCTGCAGTGTGAGAACATGACCCATCATCTTAAAATGGAGAGGTTTGTAGAGCAATAGAAGGGGAGGGGTTTGTGGTTATATTTTTATTGGCTTGATGCATTTTCACTTCTCCCAGAAGTTGTCATTAGAATTTAACTTCAGTATTGTCTTTCCAAAGTCTGAAAATACTTGTTTTGGAATTTTGATGGGATTTGTGTTGAATCTATAGATTGCTTTTGGTAGGATGACCATTTCTACTCTGTTATTCCTATCAATCCATTAGCATGGAAGTTTTTTTTTTTTTTCCGTTTTTGACATCTTCAATTTCTGTCTTCAAAGACTTAAAGTATTTTCATACAAGTCTTTTTATTGTTTGTGAATATTGTCTTGTTGTTTTTTGAGACAGGGTTTCTCTGTGTAATAGTTCCAGTTGTCCTGGAACTAGCTCTTGTAGACCAGGCTGGTCTACCTCTGCCTCCTGAGTGCTGGGATTAAAGGTGTGTGCCACCACCACCCAGCTTTGTGGCTATTCACAAAAGGTGTTGTTTCCCTGATATCTTTCTCAGTCTGTTTGTCATTCATATTTAGGTGGGCTAACTTTTTTTTTAGTTAGTCTTATATCCAGCCAAATCACCGAAAATGTTTATCAGATGTTGGAGTTCCCTGGTAGAATTTGTGGGGTTGCTCATTATGCTATCGTAAATCTACACATCAATGGGCACCTGATTTTTGATAATGATGCCAAAAATATCAATGCAAAGAAGAAAGCATTTCCAACAAATAGTGATGGTCTAACTGGATGTTCACATATAGAATAATGCAAGAAGATCCACATTTATCACCCTGAACAATACTCAAGTCCGAGGAGTTCCAAGACTTCAACATAAATTCAGATACATGGAACCTAATACAAGAGAAGGTAGGAAATATCTTTGGATTCATTGGCACAGGAGACAAATTCCTGAACAGAAATCCTAGAGTGCGGTGCTCTTTAATAAATGAGACCTCATGAAACTTAAAAAGTTCTCTAGGGCAAAGGACACTATTTATAGAACAAAATGGAAGCCTATAGAATATGAAAAAGATTTTCACTAACTCCACATCTGACAGAGTTAATATCCAAGTTATGTACACAGAAGCTTTATTCATAATAACCAGAAACTGGAAACAAACTATATATCCATCCGATAAAGAATGGATAAATACAATGATAAAGATTTACACAATGTAATATTACTCTTCTGTTAGAAAAATGACATCACAAAATTTGCAAGCAAATAGAAATAAAAAGAAATCATCCTGAGTGAAATAACCCAGACCCAGAAAGAAAATTATAGCTAATAACTCTTTAAACTGGTTATTAGCTGTTAAACAAAGAATAATCACACTGCAATCCACAGACCAAGAGGCTAAGAAACAAGAAGTGCTCTAGGTGGTCGCATGGATCTTTCTCAGGGAAGGGGAAGTGGATTTTGCACATGGACTGGGGACTGGTTGTCATAGTAACAGGAGTCAGGTAGGGAAAGGAGGGGAAGATGTAGAAATTAAGGGAAGAGATGACTGGAATTGGGGGTATTTAGGGAGCTATGTAGAAACTTAGGGCAGTGGAAACTTCCAAGACCCTATGATGGTGAGCTTTTCAAGGACTTGTAGTAATGGAGATACGGCACCTGAACAGGCTTCCTTCTACAACCAGGGAAGTCTTCTAGTGATGGAACTGAGAAACAAACCTGTGTGTAAAACCTACAACCCATAGTTGTCCTGTCTACAATATTTGTTGAAGTCATGTTGGCTCAGAAATTGTGGGAACAGCTAACCAATAACTGGTCTAGTTTGAAAGACACTAGCCACCAAAGGGAACCCACACCAGACACTGCCTTTATAGCCAGGATACAGAAGCTGGATCGCTCAGAGAGCTAAGTAGAATGAAGCAGTATGAAATAAATAATAATACTCTGATGTTCTGCAATACTCATAGATATGTGCTTAGCCCAATCATTATCAGACAAGATTCCTCTGGCAGCTTATGGGAGTAGATGCAGAGACTCACAGCCAAGGTTAAATGGAGCTCAGGGATTCTCCATTGCAGAGAAGGAGGGAGGATTGTAAGAGCCAGAGGGGTGAGGACAGTAGGAGAACATGATGCACAGAATCAACTAAGCGCCACTCATAAGGGTTCAATGAGAATGAATCTGAAATCATGGAGCCTGCAGGGGTTTGCTCTAGATCTGCAGCATACATGCTATGGCTTTTAGCTTGGGGTTTTTAAGGGGCACCTTATACTGGGCTGGGGTGTATCTGAATCCCGTCTGCTCTTGGGACCTTATTTCTACTACTGGGTAGTCTAGCCCAGCCTTGATACGAAGGTTTGTGCCAATCTTTTGCCTTTTGTCATGCTGTGTTGAAGAAATGGAGGAGGGGTGGATCTGGGGACTAGAGGAGGTGGGGGGTTGTGAGTAGAGATAGGGAAAGATTCCTTTGGGAATTTCTTTTTGCATGCAAGAGGAATAAATAAAAAGAAAGAATAGCCAGGCAGTGGTGGCACATGCCTTTAATCCCAGCACTCTGGAGGCAAAAAGGGGTGGATCTCTGTGAGGTTGAGTCTAGGCTGATCTATAAGAGCTAGTTCTAGGACAGGCTTTAAAAATACAGAGAAACCCTGTCTCGACAAAAAACCAAAAATAAATAAATAAAATAAAAACAAGCAATTGATTTCATAAAAATGTATTCTGTCTCCAGTTCTCTTTTCTTTTTCTGATATGCCTAGTCCAGCTACCATGCTTGTTCTCTGACAACATTGTCTGATGCACAGTGTCCAGAGGTCTTGGAGGATATTCAGAACTTCCAACCATCTAACAATCCCTGGGTAGTGCCACCACTTAGAAGTTGGAGGCACTTCTTCCAAGCTTCAAGATTCTAAAATCTCCAACATTCTCTTTAATTGCTCCTTTAGCTGAA
Source organism: Microtus pennsylvanicus (assembly GCF_037038515.1). Lineage (NCBI taxonomy): Eukaryota > Metazoa > Chordata > Mammalia > Rodentia > Cricetidae > Microtus > Microtus pennsylvanicus. The sequence continues at coordinate 32,953,774 of NC_134583.1, read as the reverse complement.
GTTTGCAGTCTTCTGAATTATTTTTAATTTATTAATTCACTAATATTTAATTTGATCTTTTCAGTATTCATATGTCTTCATAATAAATACATTTTTAACTTATTACATACAATACTTAGAAATATTCTGTTCATAACTGAACATCAATGGGTACAGTCACTTAACACAAGAAAAGAGTCTTGGAAATATCTTCGAAGGCAGAGGTCTTAATTACAGTTGTCTTTTCCTAGCTTTGACTGCATTGCAAAGCACCTGACAATGTGTCATCACATAATGCAAACTAATTGTTATTATGTAGACACAAGACAGATTCCCCTTTTAGAACTCATTCTTAGTACTCGCCTTCTCTGGCTTAAACTAATAGTCCCCAGCCACCATCTTCTCTGTTATTATCCTTCTTTGGTAGGAATTTGCTTGGTTGTTATTCATGATTATCAGCTTGATAGGATTTTAGAACTACCCAGGAAATAAACTTATGGGTGTGGCTTTTAGAATATTTTCAGGAAGATTGAACTAAGATGGAGAGATACACCCTGAATGTAGGTCGCATCATTCCAGAGGCTGTGGTCCTAGATCAAATGCAAAGGAGAAAACCCATAAAGCAGCCACATCCATCTTTCTCTTTCAAAGCTCTGGTTTCAATAAGACGTCATGATATGAATGCAGTAAGACTTCATGCTCTTATTACACGCTCTTTCTTAAAATAAAACAAGTGACAAAAGAAATCCTTTCCTTAAGCTGCACCCATCCCACCACAGGTATTGTGTCATAGCAATGGAGAATTTAGTAATAGAGTTGTCTGTCTGAATAATCATTCCTGGGTATTTGTTGTATAAAGGTACTTAATTTTGAAATGGTAAGTCGCTATATTCCAAGGTTCTTCATTCTTTTTTATTTATTTATTTATTTATTAAAAATTTCTGTCTCTTTCCCGCCACCGCTTCCCATTTCCCTCCCCCTCCCCCAATCAAGTCCCCCTTCCTCATCAACCCAAAGAGCAATCAGGGTTCCCTGCCCTGTGGGAAGTCCAAGGACCTCCTATCTCCATCCAGGTCTAGTAAGGTGAGAATCCAAACAGCCTAGGCTCCCCCAAAGCCAGTACGTGCAGTAGGATCAAAAACTCATTGCCATTGTTCTTGAGTTCTCAGTAGTCCTCATTGTCCTTTATGTTCAGCGAGTCCGGTTTTATCCCAGGCTTTTTCAGACCCAGGCCAGCTGGCCTTGGTGAGTTCCCAATAGAACATCCCCATTGTCTCAGTGTGTGGGTGCACCCCTCGCGGTCCTGAGTTCCTTGCTCGTGCTCTCTCTCCTTCTGCTCCTGATTTGGACCTTGGGATTTCTGTCCGGTGCTCCAATGTGGGTCTCTGTCTCCTTTCATCGCCTGATGAAGGTTAATATTCAGGATGATGCCTATATGGTTTTCTTTGGGTTCTCCTTCTTATTTAGCTTCTCTAGGATAACTAATTATAGGCTCAATGTCCTTTATTTATGGCTAGAAACCAAATATGAGTGAGTGCATCCCATGTTCCTCTTTTTGGGTCTGGCTTACGTCACTCAGGATAGGGTTTTCTATTTCCATCCATTTACATGCAAAATTCAAGAACTCCTTGCTTTTTACTGCTGAGTAGTACTCTAATATGTATATATTCCATACTTCATCCATTCTTCCATTGAAGGGCATCTAGGTTGTTTCCAGGTTCTGGCTATTACAAACAATGCTGCTATGAACATAGTTGAGCATATACTTTTGTTGTATGATAGGGAATCTCTTGGGTATATTCCCAAGAGTGGTATTGCTGGGTCCAGGGGTAGGTTGATTCCGAATTTCCTGAGAAACCACCACACTGCTTTCCAAAGTGGTTGCACAAGTTTGCATTCCTAGACTGACTTACTAAGCTATGTACATTTCAAGTAGAACTAGTCTGAAATATTCACCACTCTTTATGACTTGGAGTTAGATTTTATGATTCCCAGGATCTTTCTTATTACCAGCATCTTCTTTTATTCTGACAAAACAGATTGCATTACTTATCCAATGCAGGTAAATGATAATCTATCAATAGAAATAACTGTGCAACACATGTACCCATATTTGTCTTATAAAATTATTGTAGCATCTTTTCTGATGTCTACATTGAAAAACTTTCATGCTCCAAGTATTTCATAATTAGTTCTGGTTTGAAGGACCTAGTCTGCCCTTAACTACTGAGTATGCAGTGCCAGGACTTTGCATTTGGAAGATATTTAATGGACATCAGCTAAAGTTAGTGGTACTTCCCTTGTGCAGTAAATTGAAGCAAGGGTTTTCTCATGATAGTGTAAGCACTCTACCCCTGGGCTATATATACCCAGGCCATTATATTTCCTTTGCTGAAAATTTCTAGCAAGTAACCCATCGTGGATCTTGGTACAAGATGGTTGTATATGGGTTCAATAATACTGCTGTAATTAGTATCAAGTGATATTTATCAAATAGAATAGAAGGACTTCTAGAGGTTTCCATATCCTTGACAGACATTGAAACTTTAAATCTTAAATTATGTGATTTCTTGCAGAGATTCCATAGATTTTAAACTTTACAAGATGCTTTATGACAGATATTATTAAATTTTGTAACAGTTTCCCTTAGCATGGTTTTTCATGTGGTTCAGGCATTTTATCTGAATGTTCAAAACAGAAAAAGTAAAGTATTTTTTATTATTGATACCTTCATATCTTTAAGCAAGAATTTATTACTTAAAGCTTTGAATAAAGACAAACTTTTAGTTTCAATTCTAAATTTTTTTCTTTTTATTTTTTTAATTTATTAGATTTAAAAAAAATACCAATTCAAGCTCCCATTTCCTCCCCTCCTCACATTTCCTCCATACACCCTTCCACCCTACCCCCATCCACTCCTCAGAGAGGATAAGGCACATTGTTTTGTGGAAGGTCCAAGACCCACCATACCCTATGTAGGCTGAGCAAGCTATTTATCCAAAGAGAATATGATCACAAAAAGCAAGTACATGCAGTAGTGATAAATACTGGTACCACTACCAGTGGCTCTTCAGTCTATCCCAGCCATGCAAATGTCCACCACATTCAGAGGGACTAATTTGGTCCTATGTTTGTTCCTTCCCAATCCAGCTGGAGTTGATGAGCTAATATTAGATCAGATAAACTGTTTCAGTGGGTGAACCCATCATGGTCTTGATCTCTGTGTGTTGTAAGGAGAGAGGGTCCACTTGTTCATCCTGTCCACCCAGAGCCAAAATAATCACACAGAAATTGTATTATTTAAATCACTGCTTGACCCATTAGCTCTAGCATTTTATTGACTAATGCTTACATCTTAGTTTAACCCACTTCTATTAATCTGTGCATTGCCTTGTGGCAGTGGCTTACCAGGTAAAATTCCCAGCATCTGTCTTCGGTGGCTCCATGGCCTCTCTCTTTCTGCCTTTCTTCACTCAGCATTAAATTCTGTCTTCCCCACCTATCCAATTTCTGTTCTACCAACAGGTGAGGGCAGTTTCTTTATTCATTAATGGTAATCACAGCACACAGAAGGGACCCACACATCACCTCCCCTTTTCTGTTCAAACAAAAAGGAAGGCTTTAACTTTAACATATTAAAATTACATATAACAAAACAGTTACCAAGCAAGAATTACAGTTACAATATTTATATCTACTTAATCTTTTATAATAACTAGTGAAAACTGTAACTATAACTATCTAGTCTTCAACTCCATCAAAAACTCCAAAAAGATATAATATTACCTAAGTAAACAGGGGGTGCATTGTAAGTAACTTCATAAACTCTAGAATTGACAGAGACATCTCACTGCCTGTACAGTCACCTGAAGTTTTTCTGTACTATTGGGGCATCGATCTTCAGGCTACAGGCCCATAGTATCCAGCAGATTTTGCAATGAAGCATGAAATTTGAAAGACAGTTCCACCTATAGTGGCAATTTGTGTGTCACTTTTTTCTTTGTCCTGCAGAAGGTCTAGCAGACTCTCATGAAGCAGGAACCCCGAAGGATTGTCTCACCTTTAGGCAAGTTTAGCAGTCATTTCTCTGCGGGTCCTGCATGTCCAGATAAGCAGTCCAGGCAAAAACTGTTTCTTGCCCAAATGGTTAAGGAGCCTCTTCAATGCTCATCTTCCTCTCAAAGTAATTAGTGCTTCCAGGAGCAGACGTGTCTCACTGTCATGAAAAATCCTAAGCTATTAAAACATTTAAAATGCCATATTCTGGATGATTTGAAGAATACCCATCTAAATGAAAAATGTCTTTATACATCTAGAAAATCTAGCTAACATAACTACAAACTTGACTATTATGGATGACTCTCTATTTACCTATATTTTTAATTATATATTACAGAAGCTTCTCAGTTTCTGGAGGTCCTGTTTATTTATTGTTGCTCTCAGTTATATTTAGGAAGTGATTTCCTGTGGCCAATCATTGAAAATTATTTCCTACTTTCTCTTCTATCAGGTTCAGTGTGGATAGATTTATATTGAGGTCTTTAATCCATTCGGACTTGAGTTTTGTGCTTGATGATAGATATGGATCTATTTTCATTCTTCTACATGTTGACATCCAGTTATGCCAGCAACATTTGCTGAACTTACTTTTTCCATTGTATAATTTTAGATTCTTTGTCAAAAATCAGCTGTTCATAGGTTTGTGGGTTAATATCTAGTTCTTTGATTCAATTCCATTTGTCAACCTCTCTATTTTTATGCCAATAACAAGTTATTTTCATTACTCTAGCTCTATAATAGAGGTTTTATTGCTATTGCTAAAACTTCAAGAACTATGTTGAAGAGATATGGAGATTTGGACAGCCTTGTCTTATTCCTTATCTTAGTGAAATCACTGTGATTTGCTCTCTGTTTAATATGATGTTCTAATACTCAATAAAATATTGGTAAACAGAATGGAAGAACACATCAAAAAAATTATCCACCATGATCAAGTAGGCTTCATCCCAGAGATTCAGGGCTGGTTCAACCTATGAAAATCTATCATTATAATCCATCATATATATAAACCAAAAAAATATGATCATTTCATTAGATGCTGAAAAAGAATTTTACAAAATCCAACACCCTTTTATAATAAAGTTCTTGGAGAGATCAGGGATTCAAGCCTAAATTTCTAAACAAACCAGGAAATTGATTTAGTTATTTAATCACAGTCACCCCATATGCTTTAAAATAGTCATTTTCTGCCTCCAGTCTGTTTACTTTATTGTAAATCTTTAATTCAGTGATGAAAATGTATGTTGACAATTCTTGGCATAAAATGTCCACAGGGGCTCATAATTCATAAACAATCCCATTTCTACCTTCACACCAAGGTTGCCTAAAGAAATTAGACTCTAAGTACTTAAGGTGGAATATCTATTAAAACATTCACTATTTTAAAGTTTGGAGCTATTTAAGACAGTTGACAAGGGGGCTTAAGGAGATATCTTTGTGCTGAAGAGCACTGAGCCTAATGGCTGTTCCTCCATAAGACCTGGGTTAAATTAATAGGACTCACCCATGCACAGAAAATATTTTCAAAGAAAATAAATAAATGTAGTGACAGAATTTAGACAATATTTTTTCCAGACTCCTGTTTACAGATATCACAGATCAATAAAACGTCAGTGAATTTTATCTCTGGCATCTTTTGCATATGGATATTTAAGATAACAGTGGGAATCATCAGCACTGGAGGCTACTGGGAGAGGCTGCAAGCACATATTTGGTATATGCATTGGCTAATTTTGTGAGTTTTAAATGTCTCACTTCCTATACATTTGCTCTGGTTCCAGTAGACAAGTCTAAGAGAAAAACTTTGTCTCTAAAAATGTTTCATTTGAACAAAAATGGATTGGAAAGGTGGTAAGTAGAATATTTTGTGACCTGCTGAAAGTAATTTAGGTAATTTTGAGAAATGTTTATTCATCACAGCAGTTTCAGAGATGTATATCATTATCAATTGGCCTGCTCCCATGGTGAACAGGAGAGAACGAAGGAGCTTTCTGAGAGTGAAGAGCTTCACCACAGGGACTCAATTAACTCTTTATGAGCAGTGGGTCTTGAAGATCGGCCACCTCCTCTATGGGGCAAAATGGTTTCCTGCAGGCCAGATGAAGTTAACTTATCACATCGTTGATACAATAAAAATAATAACATAATTTCCACTTGCTTCCATTTATTTCTGGACCATATTTTATTTACATATCCTACAAACTTTAAAGCACCTATGCATGTTGTGCATGCAGTGTGGAGTACTTTCAGAAGAATGCAAATGGAATACTTTACTGGAATGAAGAGTTAGCTTCCTGCATGGTCTGTTTATTACCTGATGTGATGAAGGGAGTCTCATTTCATTTTAAAGGAAGGACATCTGAGTAACTAGCTATTTCAACAATTAATGTGAAGAAAGACCAAGTTTTTAATAAGTGAAGAACTTTGCTGCTCTTCATTTAAAATTCAATTACTAAGACAAAGGAACACATAGATTTAGTTGAATGGAGTTCACTATGACTAGAAGAAAGATATTCACACGCTTCACTGGTTTTCTTAAATTATTTTTGAGATTTCTAAGTGGGGGGTGCCTCACTTACTGACATGTCTTGTCTAACAAGCAGTAACCATAAACCTGTGTCTCCTGGCAAGATTAAGGCTTCAAAGAAAGTTTATAGAATATGTTACCTTTCTAATGATTGTCCTCTTTTCCATTGCAAATATACCTATTATTTTTCAGGAATATGACTCTATATGGAAAATACTTAACATACTCATATTTAATTATGTATGCCTATGTAGGTACATACACAGATGCATATATGCACATATCTAACTATGGACACATATATCAGTATTGGGAAAATGAACAAGAGTCACTATGCTCGCATTTAAATGGAAATTATTGGAGAATTGAGCCCATGAAATTGTGTGTGCGTGATGTTACCAAAATGGCCAATTAAGCAGTTTTCATAATCTATGTCTTGTATAACCTGCATTACTAAATTCTTAAAAATTAGTTTCACATGCTATGTTCAAAGTCCTAACAACTACATAATCAGGTTTAACATCACAATGCCAGATTTCATTATTACTACATATGATTGCTGTGATCTAAAATGTGAAAGAAACAACTTAAGAAAAGAAAGAATTATTTTAATTCACATTTCCAAAGTGTTTAACCCAGCATGGTGGGGTAGGCTTGACAATGAACATAGCAGAAGATGATCAGATAGCCAGAGTTATGATACAATGGTGGTAAGGAAGAGAATAAAACAAATTGGTGCAAGAAGTTGTTAGAGCCTTCAAGTACCCAGTTTCCCCCAGCTATTTCTCATCTCCAAAAATGTCTATAGTCTCAAATTAGTGTTATCAACTTGGAACAAACAACAGAAGCATGAACTTGTAGAGGAAATTTCTGAATGACGTAATAATAATATCCTACATTTTTCAGTGTGTCGGTGCTTTCTCTCGTGTTAATATGAGGGAAAGTTCCTAATGATGCATTTAGGGGACACTCGTTTCTTTAAGTGACAAATAGCTGTGTTCATTTTGGTTTATAAAGTACTTGATAACATTTCTTCATTTCAGTATTGTGAAGTCATGAACAAAGATTGGAGAAAGTTTAACAAGGGAGATGAGTGATGCCCAGGGATAGCAAGGGAAAGTTCTAGTGTATGTAGGTCAATGCATTCACAATTCTACATTGATCTTATAAATATCACGATAATCAATTTACAAGTTTTTACCTGATACAATTTTGGTGAACTCAGTTCATGATTATTTGTCTGGTCCTATTTCTTTGGGCTTGTGGTAATACTGCATGTCAGAAACAGGTATTGGGGCAAAACTTACTACATTTAGAACATGGAGTAAATAACAAAAGGGATCTGTCAGTGTCTCACAATCCCCTTTGAAGGAATAGACCCTAAGACCCTAAAGACATCCATAAGGCCTTGTTTCTATAATCTCTGTATCAACCCAATATCATTACAGTGAGGAGTAAACCTTTACCACATGTGACTTTTATCTGTACTTAAGGACTAAACTGGATGAAATACTTTGCTAAAAGTACAGGAATTGTTTGTTTTTTAGCATGTATATGACACTGTGCAAGATGACATCATACTATATTATCAACCATAAACTAAACCACATTGGTTTTTCTTCTGTAAATTTATATTTGTACCCTTTGTACCTTTGTTTATATACATTTTGAGATTCTTTAATTGGGACATTTCAATTACGATTTATAATAGTATGGTTCATTTTAGTAAATATCATTGCTCTAGAAAAATAAGCTACTTGTCAGGGCTGTTACTTTCCAGGGTAGGTGACTCTACCACTGGTTGTGCATGTGTTCATTAGCTAAATTCATGATTCTTGGAGATTATTGAATCTGTGGTTTCATGTTTTTTAACAATTCTCATAATTTTTGATATCTACTCAACCGCAATTGTGTTCCTTGTCCTTGTCTCTCTCCAGCTTCATTGCATATGTTGTTTAAAGGGTCTATTCTCCATGTTATGTCCCTGCTGTGTGGTCATTGTCCATATACTCTCACTCCCTCCAGCTTCTTTGAAGCTAGCTAATCCTCTCTTTATGCCTCATTTCCTCTGAATCTTTTTTAGATTGTTTCAGTTTTTGTTCTTTCTTTATATTGTATTATGATTCTTATTTGTTCGAGAACTTCATGTATTAGTGTCATGTTTACATTATCTTTCCCAATCCCTCCCTCCAAATCATTCTTTCTCTTTTTTGATGTTATTTTTATTTTTGACATTAAAATCTAATTATATCATTTCTCCTCTTTCATTTCTTCCTTCCAACCCTTCCCATACGTAGTCACATGTTTTCTTAAGTTCATGGACCCCATTTCTTTAGCTGTTGTCTATTTAGGGTATTTAGATATATAGGTATAGATATATAGATATAGGTATATTTAGATATTTAGGTATATAGATTAAATATAATTGATTAGTTCCTATAATGTTATGTGAACATATATGATTCAGGGATGATACTCTTTCAAGTTCATGGCATCGTTTAAAATCATTGCTTTATTGTTTTATATGTATATTAATGCATAAATGCATATATATATCCATATGTATGCGTACATGCATTATTTTCCTTTTGGGCTTATTTAGTTTTGGATACACACACACACACACATATATATGGTTAAATATGTATATATACACACAAATATATACACATATACATTTGATGATTTAGTTTGGATAACCTATCAAAGTTTTTTTTTAGAGCAGACTGATTCTATTTCTCTCAGCAGTTATTAATTAGTTATAACTCTTTATATAGGAGTAAGCCATTGTTTGATTAATCCCACCAATGTTATATAACACCTGATGTTTTCAGTGTGCAGGTCTTGGTTTAAGTATTCATATTTTTGAAATTCATTATTCATGGATTCATCTTCCTTGACATACACAGAAGGCACCATCTCACACCATACCTCTTGATCTTCTGGTTCTCACTATTGATCTGTTCGCTCTTCCACGATATTCCCTTAGCCTTAGGTATAAAAATTTCATTTCAGGTGAGTCAGTTGAAGCTGAACACTATAATGTCACATACAGACAATTTCTTTTCAGTTTGTTAGTCAGTGGAGTCAAATAAACTCCCAAAATTGGATAGGGTAGTGCCATTGCCTTTGGTTTACTTCCAGGACTTGTATATTGACATAACAATTGAAGTGATCAATCTGGAATTGATTTGGAAGAATCCTCCCTGAGGACTAGCTTTGAAAGATCTACAATGTTATGTAAGGTATCAAGGATGAAAATTCAATCAATAATCCTACTTAGCTTTAAAGCCTATGAACCACAACAATAACCAGCATGTCAAGAGATTCCCGAGGGTACAATAGTGGCCCTGTGTCTTATAGGTAACTGATGGGCATCTAATTGAACTTAAAGACCACTCAATGTGTGGGAATTCATGTCTGGTAAGATAAACTTAGCCAGTTTCCTGTGGTTGGTGAAATTATGGACACTAGAGGAGAGAACCTACTACTATCAATTTCCCAAACCAATACACTTTCTCAGGGTATCCTAAGCACACTTACCACCACATAAGTACAGATATAAACCTCCTCAGATGGTTTCTTATTAACAGATGGAGACAGTTACAAAATTCCATCACTTGTCAAAGTGCAGAGAACAACTGTTGTTTGGAAAGAACTACTGCAGTGCTGAATATCGAACCAGGGTCTCCCTTATGCTACCCAGGAATGTTATTCCTACGTACCAACTCAATGTTTATAAGACTTGCCACTTAGCACATTGCTTATTAAAGAGCTGATTCCTAAAGAAGATTGAGTCTCTTTCTCTCAGTAGTGACTAACTGGCTATATGAATTTCTATCTATTTTAATAATTTAAATTTTGAGATTATAATATAATCACATCATCACATTCTCCCATATGTACTTCGTTGCTGTCTTTCAAATTCATGGCTTCTGGTTTTTTTTTTAATTTATTTATTTATTAAGAATTTCTGTCTCCTCCCCGCCACAGCCTCCCATTTCCCCCCCTCCCCCAATCAAGTCCCCCTTCCTCCTCAGCCCAAAGAGCAATCAGGGTTCTCTGACCTGTGGGAAGTCCAAGGACCGCCCACCTCCATCCAGGTCTAGTAAGGTGAGCATCCAAACTGCCTAGGCTCCCCCAAAGCCAGTACGTGCAGTAGGATCAAAAACCCATTGCCATTGTTCTTGAGTTTTCAGTAGTCCTCATTGTCTGCTATGTTCAGCAAGTCCGGTTTTATCCCATGCTTTTTCAGACCCAGGCCAGCTGGCCTTGGTGAGTTCCCGATAGAACATCCCCATTGTCTCAGTGTGTGGCTTCTTATTAAATTGATTATTAATTTCAAATATGTACATAAAAATATATTTATAAAAGCTGAAATATACACTGATAATTCTGTATAGTGTTACTAGTATACATTTTTTTCAGTGCTATTTGCTATTTTCTATCTAGTTGTTGTGCCTTTCCCCAGATAAGACTATTTCTCCCACTCTATTCATTTCTTAGTTTTCTGTATTTCTTTCTAAAGGGTCAAGGCCTCATGGGAAATTCTCCTCATACTTTATACTTTAGCATGTCTATTTTTATTTTCTGGTTCTGCTTCCATTTAGAGAGTTGTGTTGGTGAGATTTTAGAGAAGTAGCTTCTGACAATAATAAGAATCATAATCTCACAGGAAACTTTCTGAACTTCTGGCTCTTACAAGCTTCCACTCCCTCTTCCACAATGATCTCTGAGCCCTAGTTATGCAATTATCTTGTCCTAAAATTTGACAATATTCTTTCCATAACTTTTCATTGAAAATATTTTTTACAATATATTTTTATAATATTTTCTCCTCCTGCTTCCACCTCACCCAACACAACATCCTTTTTTTTTTCATTGTTTAGAAAGCAAGTAGGAAAACAAAACTGAAGTGACAAAAATCAGGATAAACTTTATAGAAAGAAAGACACACAAACCACACAAGAAACACACAAACTCAGTTCCTAGTTTGAGTGACAATTTTTTGCACACATTGCTTCACAATGTTCCTTGAACCATGAGTTTCGAGGTTGCTTATAGCCTTCACTCATCAACAATGAAACTTCTATTTGCAATTATGTTTTTTGACATTTTATATTTTTTAGTTTAATCTGTTTAGAAACATATTTATCAGAGATATTTTATATTGCACAAGTACCACTTCTGAGAATCTTATTTCCATCGTTCGTTTTCTTATAAATTTAGTGGAAAATTCATAAAATATAGTGCTGCCTATGATTCCTCCTCCCAATTTTCTCCCAGATTGTCCAACCCCATTCAATACAATATCTTCTTTATTTCTCTTGAAAACATATATTCAAAACACAAACAAATGCGCAAGACAATGGAAAATCAGGATAAACACACAGAAACAGAGAGGAATAAATAAAACCCATAAACACATGAAATTGGAAGCCATGTGGTAAGTCCTAGGTCCTCCCCCCTCCGTCCATATCTAGGAAGGTGAACATCCAAACTAGGACTTACCACAGGGCAGGGAACCCTGACAGCTCTTTGGACTGGAAAGGGACGGGGAAAGGAGTGGGGGGAGGGGGAGAAGGTTGGGAGGAGGGGGAGAAGGGTGGGAGGAGAGGGAGGGAAATGGGAGTCTGGGAGGAGGTGGAAACTTGTTTCTTTCTCATTTTCTCAATAAAAAAAAGATTTTTTTTTTTAAAAAAAAAGAAATTGGAAGCCATGATATACAAGGAAAAAATAAAACAAATGTCCAGAAAAGCTATACAAGACAAAAAAATCTCACAAAACACCATTGAGCCTCTTTGTGTTGGCTGACTACTGCATGGGGCCTACCTGTATTTGGTTTATATGCATGCACAATGTGACTCTATTGAAGAAAACTTATTTTTTTCTCTGTAAGTGGTTGTAGTTTCAAGAATAGGTTGTTGTTGAGGAATAGGAGTTTGTGTCCACTTCCCTCTCACCTTTTGGACATTTTCTGTCTTGAACCTTTACAGGCCCTGTGCATGCTTCCACAAACTATGAACTAATATATTGCTGCAGCCAGTGTAGCCTGGATAGCCAAGACTGGAGGTGGGGGGTGAGGGTGGGGGTGTGCCAGGATTGACACACGGAAGCTTCTTTTCAGGTGGAGGGACAGCAATCTTTATTTTGCCCAGCAACCTTTTTATATCTTTACTTTTTCTGTGGAGACCCACCGGCCAGAAAGAACACAAACATCCTTGTCAATTACAGACCACAAGGAAGTTCTGCTGTCTGTAAGGGGGAGTGAGGACAGCTGGATCCCAACAATATTTGAATCAATCCTGTTGTTTCTGGGAGACAAGTAGTTGCCATGCCCTCTGACTTTTCCTATCTTTCTTTCACCTTTTATACATAGCTGCCTGACCCTCAGGAAAGGGTTTATTAAAGAATTCCCATGTAGCACTGAGCATTGCAAGGACTCTAGCTCTTTTCATACTGTCCAGTTGTGGGTCTCTGTATCAGATCCAGTATACAAGAAGAGGATGATGATAGCTTAGCTAGTACTGATCTATGGGTACAGCCTATTGTCATTGAGTCAATATATTGTTGCTCTTTTATAGGAGCAAATGCATTTGGTTTTCCCTTATACCATACCTATCTAGAATATCTAGATATAAGGATCTTGAACCTATCTAGAATAAGGTTCTTGGCCATCTGAGCAATGCCAGTTAGGGTTTCCATCTCATGGAATAGGCCTTAGAACCAATTAAGCGTTGATTGGCTACTCAGGCAACATTTTTGCAGGTATTGCAACAATGTATCATGCAGGCATGTCATCTTTGTAGATCACATGGGCTGTAGTTATACCTTCCTCCTTTGATAGTGTGAACAGTACCTTCCAGTATGATGAATACTAGTCAGTAGGTTTGAAGGGTCTAGTTAGGCACCATCTCAGCTTCTCTGTGTCCAATGATATATGTAAGCATTAACTTCAGCAATAGGTTTACCTATCAGTTTGTGGAGAAAACCAATAGCTTTGACAGACATGAGTCGGTTGGGGGTTTCTGCAAGGTCTCTTTGGCTAACAACTCAGTTATATGTAACACAATCCTGTTGCTGGAAGTTTTTGGTGGTGAAAGATATCTAATTAAGACATTATTTCTCCATTTTTGGTAACTTAATTTAGATTTATTTCCTATCTGAAAATATTTTTAAAAATTTATTTATGGTAAATAGCTACTTTATATTTTTCTCTAGTTTTTCTTGGCTCTAAAGATTTGAATCTCCAAGAACGTCTTATGAGAGTTTATGCAAAGACTTCATTCAGTAAATAAATCTTTGGGGTATAATAATGAACAAAGCTAGAGTAAGAGGCTATGCTTAAGGAGGGAAAATAAACAAGCAAAAAAATATCTCCCCACTGATTTAGATTCTAGCAACGCAAGACTTAGTTCATCATAGCCTCATGTCCATATTATCTAATATGGATTAAACAATTCTAGATGTACTTAGCCTTGTGTTTTCCTCACACGAGGTACTTCCTCTTATAGTAAGTTCTCAACAAGAGATAGAATATAATTCTGTATCATTTTACCATGCTCTTCCAGAGATTTTTATTAGATTTTAAACTCTTTTCCTCTACAGCTAAAATTGTGTCTAAGCAAGGCAAGGTTTGTGGATGCCTATAATGTGAAGACTTGGGAGGGTGAGTCAGAAAGAAATTTCATGTGAATCCATCCCAAAAAAAAGAGTAAGATTTCATTCCCACCAGCAATGGATGAGTTTTCCCCTTAGTCCACATCCTCTCCAGCATAGGTTATCATTGGTGTTTTTGATTTTAGCCATTCTGCAGGCATAGGATGGTATCTCAAAGTTTTAATTTGCATCTCCCTGATAGCTAAAAAAGACGAACATGTCCTTAAGTATCTTTTGGCCATTTGAAATTCTTCTGTTGAGAATTCTCTGTTAAGTTCAGTATCCCATTTTTTATTGGGTTATTTAGAATTTTAATGTTTAGTTTCTTGAGTTCTTTATACATTTTGGAGATAAGGCCTTTGTCTGAGGTGAGGTTGGTGAAGATCTTCTCCCATTCAGTGGGTTTCCTTTTTGTTTTAATGACTGTGTCCTTTGCTATACAGAAGCTTCTCAGTTTCAGGAGGTCTCATTTATTCATTATTGCTCTTACTGTCTGTCTGTGCTACTGTGGTTATACATAGGAAGTGGTCTCCTGTGCCCATGTGTTGCAGGCTACTTCCTACTTTCTCTTCTATCAGGTTCAGTGTAGTCAGATTTATATTGAGGTCTTTAATCTATTTGGACTTGAGTTTTGTACATGGTGATAGATATGGATCTATTTCATTCTTCTACAGGTTGACATCAATTATGCTAACACCATGTGTTAAAGATGCTTTCTTTCTTCCATTGTATAATTTTAGCCTCCTTGTCAAAAATCAGATGTTCATAGCTTTGTGGATTAGTAACTGGATCCTCAATTCAATTTCATTGGTCAACATCTCTGTTTTTATGCCAATAGCAAGATGTTTTTAATACTGTGGCTCTGTTATAGAGTTTAAATCAGTGTGGCGGTTTCTCAGAAAATTGGGAATCAATCTACCTCAGGATCCAGCAGTACAACTTTTGGGAATATACCCAAGAGATTCCCAATCATACTACAAAAGCATTTGTTCAATTATGTTCATAGCAGCATTATTTGTAATAGCCAGAACCTGGAAACAATCTAGATGCCCCTCAATGGAAGAATGGATAAAGAATGTGTGGCACATCTACACATTAGAGTACTACTCAGTGATTAAAATAAAACAACAACAACAATGACATTTTGGATTTTGCATGCAAATGGATGGAAGTAGAAAACACTATCCTGAGTAAGACAACTCAGACCCAAAAATATGAATATGGTATGTACTCACTCATTAGTGGATTCTAGCCATAAACAAAGGACATTGAGCCTGTAGTTCGTGATACTAGAAAACCTAAGTAATAAGGTGAACCCAAACAAAAACATATATAGATCTTCCAGGAAATTGGAAGCAGACATGATCGTCAGGCAAGAGTTGAGAGTATGGGGGTGGGGGTGGGATGGGGGATGGGAGAGGGGGATATGGGAACAGAGAAGAAGATATCTTAATTAAGGAAGTCATTGTGGGATTGGCAAGAGGCTGGACTCTAGAGGGGATACCAGATGTCCACAGGGATGTCTCCAGCAAGGGCCCTGGGCAGTGGAGGAGAGGGTGCCTGAACTGGCCTTGTCCCATCGTCAGACTGATGAGTATCTGGAATATCACCATAGAACCTTTGTCGGGGAAAAGATGGAGATAGAGACAGAGACCCTCATCGGAGTACTGGAATGAGCACCCAAGGTCATGTTGAAGAATAGAAGGAGGGAGAACATGACGAAGGAAGTCAGGACCAAAAAGGGATGATCCACCCACTGAGACAGTGTGCCTGAACTAATGGGAGCTTATCAAGGTCAGATGGACTGAGACTGAATGAGCATGGGATCAAACTGGACCCTCTGAATGTGGCTGACAGTAGGGACAGACTGAGAAGACGATGATAATGGCACTGGGATTTGTCTCTACTGCATGCACTGGGTATTTGGGATCCTAGTCTAAATCGATGCACACCTTCCTAGGCCTGGATGCAGCAGGAAGGGCCTTGGACTTCCCACAGAGCAGGGTACCCTGCCCTCACTTAGTACTGGAGGGGGAGGTGAGGAGGGTGAGTGGGAAAGCCTGAGGGAAGCAGGTGGAGGGAAGTGGAAATTTTTATTCCTAGTATTAATAAAGTACTAAAAATGAATATGAGCATGACTCAACAGTGACCAATGAATTCACCTAAAATTTACAGTATTGTTGAATCTAAGATTTACTAATGGAGATTTCTTTAATTCACTATTTGTTGATAAAACTGGATTGTTTTAATAGAACTGTTTTCTATTGTTTCATTTTTTTATGAGCACCACTATTTTGTTTCTTAGAGGTCATTTAAAGTCTTTTTCTTGTCTGTTAAGGAGTCAGACAAAGTTGTTGACCAGCAGCTATGGAGCCTCCATAGGACTGAAGTAGGCCCTCCTATGTGGGAAACAGTGGTGAAGCTTGGACTGTCCGAGGGGATCCTGAAAATATGGCGAGGATTTATCCCTGCTGCATAAGCTACCATACTGGAGCCTGTTCACCATGGTGGGATACCATGCTCAGCCTTAATGCAGTGGTGATGGGCTTGGTTCTGCCTCAACTTATTGTGCAAGATTGTGTTATTTCCCCATAGGATCCCTTGAAAGTGGGTGGTAGATGGCTACAGGGGAAGGAAGGGGTGGCAAGACAAGAGTAGGAGGGAGAATTGTGGATGGAATGTAAAATAAATAAAAATAAACAAAACTAAAAAACCCTATCTACAAAAAGAAGACAAAAAGGAATCAGAGAAGACATTTAAACACAATTCATGTTTTTTTTTCATATATACATGTATATTTGTAAGGGAATATGCAAAGAATATTTAATTATTTTTGAATACATACTTTATTTGATATTTCTTTGATAAAGAGTAACTATGTTTTCTGTATCTTGTCTAAAGTCAGCCGGGATTTCTTTTGTGATTTTTTTGAATAGTTTGTAATTGTGCTAGGAAAAGACACTAAAAATTTGATGTGCTAAAGAGTGGGAGCAAGGATTTCTTCAGGGAAACTTATGTGTAGGCAAAACTGAATGATATAAGGAAGACAGAAAAATCAATTGAAACTTTTTTCAATAATTTAATAATATCTTTCATTTGACTTCATAATTATCAGAGTTTAATAATAATATTGTAACACATTATAGAGGATGTAGCCTATTATATCTTTTAACAAAGGTAAGTCTGTTTAAATATGTATTAACACAGTTCCTAGAATTCAAAAGTGTATAGTATCATGATGCATTTGATTCATGGAATTAAATTTATAATTTATAATCAAGTCTATAATTTTCAGGTAGATTCACAGAGTCAGTGCTTTCCTCTGTAAGCTCAGTTTGCACAAGGCACAATAAATACAAACTATGAAGAGATGTTCACTGAAAAATTTCAAGCTATATAATTCTGTTATTCTGATTTATAACAAGCAATTTCTGAATACCAACATTCTGTTTAAATCTTTTCTTTTATTTGTTCCTAACAACAGAAACACCTTAACTAGAATAGATACACTATAGTTCTTTATTTGCATATATTTTATTTTTATTAAAACAGTTTTCAAGAAATTAGAGGTATGTACCAATTCTATACATAAATATATAGTATATTTAAAGTTTAGATCCAATTTTTGTTCATAATAATGAGCACATAAAAGAATTATAGCTTATACTTTTCCATAAACAAAATAATAAAATAATCAGAGTGTCTGCTAAGATAGGACATATTGCTGTCATATATTTATTTAGGTCTTAGTATCCTCATAGTGTATACACTCACAAAATACTACATAAGGTCATCAGGGGCAAATTGTTACTTTTTGTGTCACCAGACATAGATCACTTGTGAATTCAAGTCTCAAATTGTTTTCAAAGTTAGTGAGCAGACATTTCTGCTTTCTGATGGTTCATGTCTTTATATTTACCATATGCTTGCATGCATGATGATTGTCATTGAGAAGCAAGTGAGAAATAACAAGGCAATAGATTGAATACAGTTGTGAAAACACATAATTTTCCCCAGAACATATGTTTAACTTGTGTGAATTCCAATTTTTTTAAGCAGAAGTTACATTAACTCTGTAAATCTATGTCTTGAATACTGTCCTAACTGTCTGCATTATATTAACGTGATTAAGTAAATGTTAACTGAACTCTGATCAGCCTGGATGATTTCCCATTAAATAATGTCACCAAATGTGGCTTACAGAACAGAATTGAGCAAAGCACATCTCTTCTTACAAAGATTATCATAAAGAATTTGAGGAAGACAGTTATGTAGATTCTAATGCCTAATCCATGGTTTTATTACAGGTTGAGACTGCTTAAGATAGACTCAGTATTCAAAGTTTCCTGTGACATGAACATGAATGGAAAATAATTATAAAGTAAAATTTACGTGCTGAAGTTTGTTAATATTTTTTGCAAGGTTCAATTTAATTTTAATAACTTGCATAGTTCTGGCAAGACAAAGACAAAAGATTGAAGACATGAATAGGTCAGAGGGAAACTTTGCTTGCCAAGGCAAGTCTGGTAAAATATTAACTAGAAAATTAGGCAGGAAAAGAAGTTGAATAAAAAAGTACTGTATCTTTGATCATCAGTTGGTTGAAAAGAAGTAAGATGACAAACAGGAAATTACAAAGGATAACTATTTGACTGCAGTGGAAACAGCAGCTTAGGTAGCCATATCTCAAACCCCATGAAGACTGCTTTCCTAGAACTTCAAGAAAAAGTATCCAGATGTTTAAACATTCTACTCAATGAAGCTTTTATTTGAAATTTGGCAAACCTTCAGAAAACTAGTGGTCAAGTTTAGCTGGAATACTTTTTCCAGCCTATTTACATATTTCATACATATTTTATGCTTCTGCAAATGTTTTTAGCAGTAGTCATATTTAATTTCAGATTTCCTGAAAATTTTCTATTTGCTTGCATGGATTATTTTATTGCTTTCCAACAAAATGTTTTGGGAATAAACCCAATATTTATACCTGTGAACAAATATTCCACAGAATGGTGAAGAAAAGCTCACATGCTATCATTACACCCACTTTTTCCACATAATTGTATCATTCTTCTCTAAAAATATAGCTTAGAAAAGGAAATTAAAATACTAATTTGTTACTATTTTATGATTTAAAATTGTGAACTTGTAAGGAAACATATTTTCATATATACTATAGCATGATGAATATTTTCTGTAAGTCAATTATGTGATAAAAGCCTTCCTTAGAAGATAGTAATTCAAAGATATATATGAGAGACAGATGAGGAGAGATAATGTGAGAGTACTTCCCTAACAAGAACAACACCATGTATTTTGTCCTCAGCAGAGTGCAGCAGTGTGTGTGTGTGTGTGTGTGTAATACATACACATTATAATATATGTATAAAATGAGGAAGGCTAAAGAGGATGATGAGCACAGCAAACAAAATAACAAATTTATGCTTTATTTGTAGTTTTACATTATAATGAGTAATTATGTTTGTATTAGTTGATAGGATTATGTTGATATCAAATGTCTCAGAGTATTATGGCTAAAGTTCTAAAGTTGACTAAATTCTAACTCACATGCCTGATTTACAGCCCGTGTCTCTAACTACTCTATTAGAGAGAAAGTAATAGTGGATAAAAATAGGAAAATAATCACAACAATGAAAATCATCAAGAAATTATTAGCACAAATTAGTTCAGTGAATAACAACTGTAAGAAACACATTTATTCATGAAGGTACATAAAATCCTTTGAAAATATTGGATAAAAGTTCCTCTCTGGGTGACTGGGACTAAGTGGATTTGTAGATTTGCTTATTAAGAGAAGAAATGACTTTAATTTTAGGTACTTGGTGTCTTTCACAGATTACATATGGCTAATTAGACTTTGGCATATGACATGATCAGCCTGCAGGGAAACTATACAGACATAGTAATATTATGAATTAGTCCACTATGGATTCTCTACTAGATATCTTGGACCACTAAAGCTGTGTTGTACACCGTCAATCCTATAGGACCCTGAATGATGGTGGATAGAATTATGCCCTAGTACAACTGTTATTAGTGTTTTATCAGAGAAAGATACCCAGTGTTTCTTCTATGAACAACTAGTGCACTGATGTGGAAGCTTCAGTAAGTGAAGATATGGAATAATTATATGGAAGTCTGAAAAAAATATTGGTAGGGATTTAGCAGAGGGCACTTACAATAAAAAGTATGTGTGTGTGTAAACTGGTTTTTATAGTTGGGTTGTGAGCTGAAGCAAGCCAGAATATACACTGTCCCCAGGAAGGACAAACCTATGGAAAGGGAAACAATGAAGCTTTGGCATTGTTTAGAATTTCTAAATCTCAAGGAAAACCAACTATCTCCAAAGCACATTAACAGAATCAATAAGACCAAATCAGAAGACTATTTACTTTTATTAATTTAAAATTGATTCATTTAACACATTAATTATATCAGTAGATTATTCCCAGTAACATCCACTAAGGTTATTGCGTGCATTAATATGAGTTTTATATAAAAGCTACATGTGGATTTTTTTTCTGACTGAAAAGGAAGGAAGAATGAATAAAGTTGAAAAGAATGAAGAGGGGAGGAGACAGGAGAGAAAAGGAAAATAAAGAGATGGAAGGGAAAACCTTCAAATGGAGAGGAAAGGGAAGGACAACAAAAGAAAATAAGTAGGAAAAATATGTGAGGAGAGGAGGGGAGGAACAGGGAGGAAGGGAAAAGAATAGGGGAATACAAGGAAAAGTAATAAAAATCTACGGCAGAACAAATCAAACTGTAACTGCAGAGATCAATGCCTAAGAATTGGAAGGATCAAATGTAGGGTGGATGACCTGAAGTGAAGGAGTAATAGAAATTAAAATCACAAGGAAATCATTACGAAAATGTTTAGTAGCTACAGAAATAAACTCAACCCCTTAGGATGCTTTAAGATATCAAACAGTACTTCCAAAGTAAAGCACAGAGTCACATTAAAAACATAACTGAATAGAAAAGTAAAGAAACAAGCAAAACCAAACCTGGCAGACTGGGAGACCAAATGTAGAAGTTTGAAAATACTTGGAGGGAGGAGAAAAATAAAATAGTATAATCATGAAAGTGGAGGAAAATGAGTTCAGGAACAAATATATGAGTGGAAAAAATTACAGGTACGTGTAAATTACTTATCAATAAGAGTTCTAATGAAAATGAACTTGTAGTTAAGATAATACTCATATACTGAGTTATAAGGAAACAGTCATTTTTAAAAAGTATATAAGAGTGAACATTGTGGTATTTGCATATATAAGTACATATACATATATATTCATACTGTTGTATAATTAAAAATACATTATGCAAAGACATAAGGAGTATAAAAGAAGAAATTAATTATCTTTGAAAACAGAGAGAAGGGATAGAGAGTTTTAGGAAGGGGAGATTCAGAAAAGAATGACCACCAAGGAAGCACGTATCTCTTAATAATTAGCATGGGTAAGTAGTTTATAGAAAATGTTATTAAGTGTAGCCTGCTATTATGAGGTGTTTTCTTATACATGAAGAAATAGAGTGTTACTTGAAAGTAAATGTAAATTTATGTGTACTAGCTGATCTAGAGAACCCAACAAGGCTTTAAAATAGGAAGTGCAGTTGATAACTTAAGAATGTAAGAATGGAGAAAAGTAGATTTATATAGAATACTCAAAATACAAAGTAGAAAAGGTATACTTGACAACAACGGGGGAATATTGAGGGACTAAATAAAGAAGAGAAACAAACATATGACATATTGGTCCAACTTCTACCAATTGCTACCTAGTATGTCAGTAGGTTAGCTTCACCTAATGAAAGATGGAGAAAACTTCAAACTATTTGCTATGTGAACTCTAAATTTGAAATATAAACACAAGGGTGCATTTAGCATTGAAAGATCGATTTGTTCCTTTCACAGTGTCAAGTGTTTTCCTTCTTAGTTAAAATGGAAAAAAAATCAACTTTCAAATAATATCTTTTTCACTAAGTGATAGATGAAAGATCTTGAAGTAGCTCTGCTTCTATGTATTTTCCCAGTTCCTGCTTTGGGACTCTGTACTCCATTGTTTAAACCTACCTGTGTTCTACCAATAGAAAGAATACCCAGGTTACTTCAAAAACAGAGACTATGATATACCCTCATTTTTGTTCCATGTTTTTTTCACATGGTCACAGCTAGATCCTGGATATATTTGCTGGGAGGCAAGGCTGAGGTGCCAAACCCCAGTAAGAGTGCTTGCTTCACAATAGGCATTCAGACATAGGATGAGGTAAGCTGTGACTTTGTGAGCTAACAGCCAGAACTGGCCAAGCGCCAGCTCAGTCACTAGCTGATATTGGTGAAGTAACATCTTTGAAGGGTATCCGGATAGATGAGAAGAAAGCTTCCTAGCATTTTTTTATGTCAGCCCAAACCTCTTCCCCTGGGACTTCATCCATCTAATCTTCCCAGTCGCATTCATCTTTTGCCTTCTCAGGCTGCCTGCATTCAGGCTTGTCACCAGGCCAACCCCCTTTCTGTCTTCTGCCCTATCTCTTTCCCCCCTCTGAAGAACACTTCCTACTACCCCACCTTAATGATCTCCATGCCTAGCTTTTCCTGTCTTACCAAACTGTCCTTGAAGCATAAGGTTCCCTTTCAACCTCCTTCCTATTTTCCCTCCATCATGGCTACCTCTTGTTCTAATAGAACCACCCCACTGACCCGTTCCTAGACTTTCATCCTTGCCGGAAGATAGGCCCCTTTAGCCAGATTGGGTAAGTCTAAAATCTCATAGTTGGGTATGGTCATTTGTATAAATGGGTGATTTCAGTAAGCTTTGCTGGAAGCCTTGCTCTGTGGACAGGGAGAAGAGAAGTTTGTAGCCTAGACCTATTCAGTTTTGGCATTTGCATGAGCTTCTCTAGTCAGGATGTAAATGAATAACAACCCATGTTTTCTGAAATAAATCAGCCCTAAGAACAGAGCTTCCCAGGGTCTTTGGAAAGTAGTCTCTTTTCTTTAGGAATTAGTAAATGGATTCTTATAGAATTCTCCATATCTTTCAGGGTTTGAAAAAGATTCATCTGAACTCATGGACTGACACTCAAGGAAATGGGCAGATTACAGGGCCCAGGGTAAGTCTGGCCTAGTAGTGGGAAATGCACAGCAACTATGGAGTCGATATCTAGGAAAATGGAAAGAAGCCATACCTCAGTCAGTTTTTTTCTGAATTCCATTTGTGAGTGGTTTATTTTTTATTTTATTTTTTTTTTTAGCTTTTTAAGTTTTTCAAGACAGGGTTTCTCTGTAGCTTTGGAGCCTGTCCTGGACCTAGCTCTTGTAGACCAGGCTGGCCTCAAACTCACAGAGATCCGCCTGCCTCTGCCTCCCGAATGCTGGGATTAAAGACGTGTGCCACAACCACCCGGCTTTGTGTTTTTGATTACAGAAAAATTCTTTAGCTATTTTATGATTCAGTTTCCTTCTCATGAAATGGAAGTACAACAGAGATATGCCATGTATTCAGAAAAGCTGATGACATAGTACATGAAAGGTACGTGCTGAAGAGAAGTATTTGATCAAAGAAATATATATTTCACAGAGACAGACAATATTGCAGATTTAAAACGAGTTAATTATGTAAATTTTCAAATAGATTATTTTGCTATTACCATGTATTACTCAAGTCAAGAGAATAAAGTTTTACAGTATATTTGCACTAGTATTTACTGTATATGTATATTATGGAAAGAAAGAAAATTTTCACAGTGAAAGCATAATTTATGAGAAAGGGAGAAAAAGATAAATGCAACACAAATATGAAAGAATTGTGATTAGAACAATATACAGCAGGAGAGTAAATGTTTAACATCATCAGGTATGATGCTGAAGTGCCCAAAGAATGCAAAATTAACAACTGTATAAATCTTATTTAAGGGCTTGCAAATGGTTTAGTGGGAAAAGGTGCTTGTTCTCCAAGGCTAAAAATTGGCATTTTATATCTGGAAGTCACAGTGAGATGAAAGTAGAAAACAGCACAGAGTTTTCTTCTGGCCTCCACCTGTGTGCTGAGGCACATCATCATCCCATCATGCACACACTCACATAGGGAAAATTATTTAATTGCAATAGGGTCATATTTAAAGTAATTTAAAATCTGGCATGGATAAGTAAAGCAAAATGTTATGACTGACTTAATTGTTGACAATGAGCAAACAGGATTAAAGGAAGACATATGCATTCATATCAAAGAATGGGTCTTTCTGCTGTGATAGCTGCTTTGTTACTCTATAAGCTCCTTCTTGTTACCAAAAGGTACTATCTCATCTATACTCAATTAATTAACAATTTTATACAAATGATAGGCTTCATGAGGTACCAGCTTCTTGATATTTTCCTAGCTACTACTTCAGGAAAGGTCTCCCATGTTCTAAGTATGTGTCCCTATCTCTGCCTTTAACTATCTCTGCCAAGTGAGAGAAAGATCCATAATGTTTCACGACAGCAAAGTATGTTGCAGTTGTTTGCCTCTTTTGCTGTTTTCTACAATTGCTCTTAGGGATACACCCTTGGACCATTTCCTTGGTTAGTAAGGTTATTGCCAAAGACCAAAAGATAAAGTGTTGACGCTTCACAATAGGCATTTAGTCTTGAGATGCAATAGAGTCCTTTGAGGTAATCCCTGCAGTAGTTGTGGGCAAAACCAACCATGGACTTTAGTGAAGATAAAAGCTTGAAGAATCTTCTGGAATAGTAACAAGTAAGATTTTCTGGATTTTACATGCTAAACACAGTTCCCAACTTGATTATTTCTCTCTCCCATTACTCAGTCCTCCTTACTCCACCTCCTACCAGCCTTATAGGCGGCAGTGTCCTTCATAGACCACTGCTTCATTTTTTTTGTTTTCTTTCCCACCTTTCCCTCCTCTAAACAATCAATACTTCTTTACAATCACACCATGATTTCCATGTCAAACTCTTCATGCTTTCTCAGCTTTTCTCTAAACTACATTTGCTTTCTTTAACGTTCTTATACTTCCCCATTAATATGAACTCCTCTGAAGAAGCCTGCTGAGTAGTTCTCCATTCTTTTTTCTACAGAAGGACAAAACTAGCTGCTTTCCCAAGACTTGACAGAATGAGTTTCAGAGCCATGATTTTCCTCTCTACCATTGGAGTTGAGCGGTGCTAAGACCTGGATTTCTAGCATCCTGACTTGGTTTAAAGAATGAAAACAACATAGAGCCATGATATGCATTAATCTATTTGATCTACTTGCTCTCTTTCTGTATATGACCTCCTCAAAACAAGACAAAACAACAGAGATATGAATAAACTAGTGTCCTAGAGATGGTAATTTTGTTGTCACCTGGAAACTTAAGTCTTCACATGATTAAGTTTGAATCTAATTCACTGAGCCATTCAGATGCCAGGAAACACCGAGAGATACTGACTGGAATAACTGAAATGGAAGAGATTCAAGTTCTCAGCGTGTAAGGTTTCTTTACTTAATAAGCACTGGAGAGCACAGTAGCAATGGAGCTGTTGTCTTAGAAATACAGGATAGAGTTCCACTTACCTGGGTTCGAATGAACTCAGTTCACTAGTTGTGTAACCATGGTTGACTTGGTAAGTAATTGGATGACTTGGCATCCTTATCATAAATTGGAGACATAACCACAGTTATGAGCTGCTTAAAGCTTGTTATAAGTTATCTTTTGTATGTGCCTATAGCAGTTCTTTGATACTGAAATTCCTTAAGAAATGTTGACTTAGCTAGTAGGTATTAGCTTATTATGACTGAACTCAGAGGTGAGCTTAACAAATCTAAAGCACTTCCTGTCTATAAAATGATTTAAACAGCATGAATAGACTTTGGCCAAGAACACAAGCATTGGGGATTGGAAAGAGGGCTTGCTCAGTATTTAAGAGCATGAGTTTACCTTTCCAGAGGACTTGGATTTGATTCCCAGTACCTGAACATCAATTAGATTATGAACTTTATAACTAGTGGTCTATGGAACCAGGTGACTTCTTCTGGCCTCCATGGGTACAGCATTCATAAGAAGCACAAATGCTTAGGCTGAGTAAGCATCTATATACATAAAAAATAGAATAACAATAAAAGAAGAAAGAAGTTATCAAAAAATGAGGAATATTTAGAAGAATGGGGCCTTGAGAAAGAAAATTCTGTCCATCAGTGGAATACAAATACTTTTAAAAGTGTACACACACACACACACACACACACACACACACACAATGTGTGTTTTGCTTTTCTTGATTTTTGTTTTTGTTTTCACTGGGAAGGAAGATCTGGTGTCTTTAGATACAAGTTTGCTTATGGCAATGTTGAACTTCCCAATATTTTTCATGGCAATTTCATATGACAGAATACATTGGTGTAGCCAGATTACCTTTTGAATAATTAGAAAAATGAATTTGTACATTTTGCCAAGTAGTCAACAAATACTCTATGTTCACCTTATAAATGTTATTCAATGCCAGCAGATTATTTTGTTAAAGTCAGGTTTTTTTTTTTGTGGGATTACTTAAAAAGGATCAATCATTAAATACATAGGAAAACAAAATTTCTGCTATGAGCAAGTTATTATTTTGAATCAAGGGCACAAATAAGACCAATTCTGCAAGCCTTCTGAGCCTTTTCCAACAGATCTCTCTTGGAGCCAGCTTTATCCTGTAGTGAAAGGGAAAATGACTCAGATATCCATAGCTTGCTCTCTTTCAGCTCTTTGAAATTTTGTGTCATTTAAGTTTGGAATTTTGTTTCTGAGATAATATTGAAAAGCAAATGTTGTGGCATGATTTAGGCGCAGCCCCAGATAATTTTAAATAAGAACTTTCTACTTTAATTCAAGCTTAATTCTGATACTATTTTCTTCTCTTTAGGTGAACTCACAATACCAGGACTGCAGGATGTCTGAAACACTACAATATCCTACATAACATCATTGTTTACAAATTAAAATGTTGAGTCTTGGAGGTAACTACAAATAGTCTTTCTCTTGTGTAGAGATTTTTGTGTTAAATAAAGTGAATAGTGTCTAAAGAAATCAAAGCTTAGTTTATAAATAAATAATGTCAGAGCTAACTTCAAGTAGTACTGATTTTAAAACAAGGGAATCCCATGCTTTTTCAGTCATAGTCCAGCTGGCCTTGGTGAGCTCCAATAGATCAGCCCCACTGTCTCCGTGGGTGGGTGCACCCCTCGTGGTCCCGACTTCTTTGCTCATGTTCTCCCTCCTTCTGTTCCTCATTGGGACTTTGGGAGCTCAGTCCAGCGGACTCTCTGAATAAGGCGGACAATGAGGGCTGCTGAGAAGCCAAGGACAATAGCACTGGGTTTTGATCCTACTTCATGTCCTGGCTTTGTGGGAGCCTAGCCAGTTTGGATGTTCTCCTTCCTAGACCAGGATGGAGGGGGGAGGACTTTGGACTTTCCACAGGGCGGGGAACCCTGACTGCTCTTCAGCCTGGAGAGGGAGGGGAAGAGGAGTGGGGGGAGGGGGAGAGGAGTGGGGGGAGGGGGAGAGGAGTGGGGGGAGAGGAGTGGGGGGAGGGGGAGAGAAGTGGGGGGGAGGGGGAGAGGAGTGGGGGGAGAGGAGTGGGGGAGGGGGGAGGAATGGGAGGCTGGGAGGAGGCAGAAATTTTTTTTCTCAATAAAAAAAAAGAAACAGCAAAAAAAAAAAACAAGGGAAGTTAACAGCAAGGAAGAAAACTATATTATAATGTTAAGATGTCAGTATTTAAAAGAAGAAATAAGATTTCTAAATGTCTCTGCATAAAAAATGTGTTAAATCACTTGATGAAAAATCATGGTTAAAATGAGAGTGGAGATAGATCAATATAATTTTTTTTTAATATTAATTTTTTTCTCTTCTCTCTTTCCCCATCCTCTCCCTCTCATTCCCTCTTTTTCCCTCTTTTCTCTTTCTCTGTTCCTCTCCCCATCTCTCTACCTCTTTCCTTGCCTGTCTGTCTGTGTGTGTGCATATGCACATGCATGGTTATTTGTGTATACCCCTTTTATGCAGCTACTGATAGTGGTAAGAAAAGGGCATTGGGTTGCCTGGATGTGAATTACAGATCCTTGTGAGACACCTGTTATAGTGTTAAGAACTTAACCAGGTTCTTCTGCATGAGCATTGAAGTGTTATTCATTATATGCCGACCCTGCTTGTTCATTCCTGATGCCCAGACCCAAAATAATTACACAGAAACAACATTTGCTTGGCTTATTAGCTCATGCTTCTTATTGGCTACCTCGTATATATTAAATTAATTTTTATTAATCTGTGTATTACCACATGGTTGTTGCTTACTGGAAAGGCTCCATCCTGCATCTGGCTTCTGTCTCTTGTGGCAGCTATATGGTTTCTTCCTGACTCTGCCTACTCTCTTCCAGAATTTAGTTTAGTTTTCCCACCTAGCTCTACTATGCCCTGTCTATGACATAAGAAGCTTCTTAATTCATTAACCAATAAAAGCAACACATATATAGAAAGACTTCCCACATCATCTTTCCTTTTCTGTCCAAATAAAAAGATTTTAACTTCCCTCTGTGTTGTGCAGAATGTCTGGCAGTCTGTTTCATGGTGCAGAAACCCTGAAAGGACCACCTCATTTTTAATCAAGTTTAGCAATCATTTTTTCTGTGTGCCCTGCATGTCTAGTTCATACAGCAAAACATCAAGCAGTTCAGGCAAGTGCACTTTCTTGCCCAAATGGCTAACCAACTCCATAAGGAGACTCTTTGATGCCCATCTTCCTCTTGAAGTAATTGATGCTACCAGGAGCAGATGTGTCTTATTGTTGAGAAAAGTCTAACTTCTTAAAACAGTTTAAATGTCATATTCTGTAGGGTTTTTAGAAAGGTTTGAATAATATCTCCCCATCTGAAATATATCTCTAGAAAATCTAACTTACATGGCTACAAGATTGACTATTATAGATGACTATCTATTAACATGTATTTCTTAATTATACATTACATTTTTAAATGAGTTACACAAACACAACACCCTAATCAAGAGCAGAAATATACATATAACAAAATTGATTTTAAATTTGTATCAGTATACCAAGATCCATATCAATGAAAAGTATTCATCTTCACAGCATATCCCAAATTTAAATGTAAACAAACAATTATAAGCAATTATTTAGGGAATTTGGGCAAAGTTCTCTCCAAACTGCTTCCTATTTTTTTGTTGGAAAAAGTAATTATGAGGTTTGCAGTCTTTCAGGGGTTCTGGGTCCATCAAATGGCATTAGTCTGGAAGAAATTCACAGGTTCTCATTCTCTGTGGAAACAAAAGAAAAACCTCTTTTCCAAAACATATCCTTAGACCCAAATGTTGAAGTCAAGATTCCTTTAAAATATATGTGTTGGTGTAGCTTAGCAGCTCGCACAATGAAAGGTCTCTCTATACTCTGCTTATTCATAGTCACAACATTCAAAGAAAACACAGTAATATACATAATCCAGACTCTCTGTGGATATTCCATCTTTTCGTGGTTTGTTTTTCTTTACTTCTTTAATCTATGACTGAATGTACTCTGTTTTGTCTAATACTTTGTTTTATTTTTTTAAAAAAATATACTTCTTTTTTAAAATTTTTTTATAATTTTTTTTTATTGATAAAGGGAGAATAAAAAAAATTTCCACCTCCTCTGAGCCTCCCATTTCCCTCCCCCTCCTCCCACTCTTCTCCCCCTCCTCCCACCCTTCTCCCCCTCCCCTCACACCTCTCCCCCTCCCTCTCCAGTCCAAAGAGCAGTCAGGATTCCCTGCCCAGTGGTAAGTCCTAGGTCCTCCCCCTTCCGTCCATATCAAGGAAGGTGAACATCCAAACAGGCTAGGCTCCCACCAAGCCAGCACATTAAGTAGGATCAAAACCCCGTGCCATTGTCCTTGGCGTCTTATCAGCCCTCATTGTTCGCCATGTTCAGAGAGTCCAATTTTATCCCATGATATTTCGGTAACAGTCCAGCTGGCCTTGGTGAGCTCCCAGTAGATCAGCTCCACTGTCTCAGTGGGTGGGTGTACCCCTCGTGGTCCTGACTTCTTTGCTCATGTTCTCCCTCCTTCTGCTCCTCATTGGGACCTTGGGAGCTCAGTCCATTGCTCCATTGTGAGTCTCTGTCTCTATCTCCATCCATCACCAGATGAAGGTTCTATGATGATATGCAAGATATTCGTCAGTATTGCTCTAGGATAGGGTCATTTCAGGTTCCCTATCCTCAGCTGCCCAAGGAACTAACTGGGGACCTCAGCTTGGGCACCTGGGAGCCCCTCTAGGGTCAAGTCTCCTGCCCACAATAAAGTGGCTCCCTTAACTAAGAATTGTGGTTCCGAGCTCCCCTATCCAACCTTCCTTTATCCCAATCCTCCTGTTTCCCCAAGTCCCCCCCTCTTTCCCTTCTACCTTTTTCTCTCCCCATCTCCCCTTACCCCCATCCCACCCCACCCCCAAAATCCCAATTTTCTCCCCGGTAGTTTTGTCTACTTCCCTTAGCCAAGAGGATAACTATATGTTTTTTCTTGGGTTCCTCTTCTTACTTAGCTTCTTTAGGTTCACATATTGTAGACTCCGTGACCCCTATTTATGGCTAGAAACCAATTATGAGTGAGTACATCCCATGTTCATCTTTTTGGGTCTGGGATATCTCACTCAGGAGAGTGTTTTCTATTTCCATCCATTTGCATGCAAAATTCGAGAAGTCATTGTTTTTTACCGCAGCGTAGGACTCTAGAGTGTATATATTCCATACTTTCTTCATCCATTCTTCTATTGAAGGGCATCTAGGTTGTTTCCAGGTTCTGGCTATTACAAATAATACTGCTATGAACATAGTTGAACAAATGCTTTTGTCATATGATAGAGCATCTCGGGTATATTCCCAAGAGTGTTATTGCTGTGTCTAGGGGTAGGTTGATCCCGAATTTCCTGAGAAACCGAAACACTGATTTCAAAAATGGTTGCACAAGATTGCATTCCCACCAGCAATGGATGAGGGTACCCCTTCCTCCACAGCCTCTCCAGCAAAGGCTATCATTGGAGTTTTTGACTTTAGCCATTCTGACAGGTGTAAGATGATATCTCAAAGTTGTTTTGATTTGCATTTCCCTGATTGCTAATGAAGTTGAGCACAACCTTAAGTGTCTTTTGGCATTTGAACTTCTTCTGTTGAGAATTCTCTGTTCAGTTCAGTGCCCCATTTTTAATTGGTTTAATTTGCATTTTAAAGTCTAGTTTCTTGAGTTCTCTATATATTTTGGAGATCAGACCTTTGTCTGTTGCGGGGTTGGTGAAGATCTCCCAGTCAGTAGGTTGCCTTTGTGTCTTAGTGACAGTGTCCTTTGCTTTACAGAAGCTTTTCAGTTTCAGTAGGTCCCATTTATTCAATGTTGCCCTTAATGTCTGTGCTTCTGGGGTTATACCTAAGAAGCGATCACCTGTGCCCATCTGTTGTAGGGTATTTCCCACTTTCTCTTCTATCAGGTTCAGTGTTTTCAGGCTGATATTGAGGTCCTTAATCCATTTGGACTTGAGTTTTGTGCACGGTGATAGATATGGGTCTATTTTCATTCTTCTACAGGTTGATATCCAGTTGTGCCAGCACCATTTGTTGAAGATGCTTTCTTTCTTCCATTGTATACTTTTAGCTCCTTTATCAAAAATGAGGTATTCATAGGTTTGTGGGATAAAATCCGGGTCTTCTATACGATTCCATTGATCGACTTCTCTGTTTTTATGCCAGTACCAGACTGTTTTCATTTCTGTAGCTCTGTAATAGAGTTTGAAGTCAGGGATGGTAATGCCTCCAGACAATCCTTTATTGTAAAGGATTATTTTTGCTATCCTGGGTTTTTTGTTTTTCCATATAAAGTTGATTATTGTCTTCTCCAGATCTGTAAAGAATTTTGATGGGATCTTGATGGGGATTGCATTGAATCTATAAATTGCCTTTGGTAGAATTGCCATTTTTACTATGTTGATCCTCCCAATCCAAGAGTAAGGGATGTCCATCCATTTTTTGTTATCCTCTTCAATTTCTTTCTTCAATGCCTTAAAGTTCTTGCCAAATAGATCTTTCACTTCCTTGGTTAGATTTACCCCAAGATATTTTATGCTGTTTGTAGCTATCGTGAATGGAGAAGCTTCTCTGATTTCCCTCTCTGCTTCCACATCCTTTGTGCATAAGAGGGCAACTGATTTTTTGGAGTTGATCTTGTATCCTGCCACATTACTAAAGCTGTTTATCATCTGTAAGAGTTCTTTGGTGGAGTTTTGGGGGTCGCTTATGTACACTATCATATCATCTGCAAATAACGAAAGTTTCACTTCTTCCTTTCCAATTCGAATCCCCTTGATCCCATTATGTTGTCTTATTGCTATTGCTAGAACTTCAAGCACTGTATTGAAGAGGTATGGAGAGAGTGGACAGCCTTGTCGTGTTCCTGAGTTAAGCGGGATGGCTTTGAGTTTCTCTCCGTTTAATTTGATGTTAGCTGTTGGCTTGCTGTATATACCTTTTATTATATTTAGTTATGAACCTTGTATCCCTAATCTCTCCAAGATTTTAACATAAATGGATGTTGAACTTTGTCAAATGGTTTTTCAGCATCTAATGAAATGATCATATGGTTTTTTTCTTTCAGTTTGTTTATATGCTGGATTACATTGATAGATTTTCGTATGTTGAGCCAGCCCTGCATCTCAGGAATGAAGCCTACTTGATCATAATGGATAATTTTTCGGATGTGTTCTTGGATTCGGTTTGCCAGTATTTTGTTGAGGATTTTTGCGTCGATATTCATGAGTGAGATTGGCCTGTAATTCTCTTTCCTGGTTGAGTCTTTGTGTGGTTTTGGTATCAGAGTAACTGTAGCTTCATAAAAGGAATTTGGTAATGACTCTTCTGTTTCTATATTGTGAAATACATTAAGGAGTATAGGTATTAGCTCTTCTTGGAATTTCTGGTAGAATTCTGCATTGAAACCATGTGGTCCTGGGCTTTGTTTCGAAGGGAGATTTTTGATAACAGTTTCTAATTCTTCGCGACTAACAGGTCTATTTAGATCATTCACCTGGTCTTGGTTTAATTTTGGTAAATGGTATTTATCTAAAAAAGTGTCCATTTCTTTTACTTTTTCCAGTTTTGTGGAATACAGGCTTTTGTAGTAAGATCTAATGACTCTCTGAATTTCCTCTGTGTTTGTGGTTATGTCCCCCTTTTCATTTTTGATCTTATTAATTTGCAAATTTTCCTCTGCCGTTTGACTAGTTTGGATAGGGGATTGTCAATCTTGTTGATTTTCTCCAGGAACCAGCTTTTTGATTCATTGATTCTTTGGATTGTTTTCTGTGTTTCTATTTTGTTGATTTCAGCCCTCAGTTTGATTATTTCAAGTCTTCTACTCCTCCTAGATGAGTCTGCTTCTTTTTTTTCTAGAGCTTTCAGGTGGGCAGTTAAGTCTCCAATATGTGCTTTCTCTGTTTTCTTTAAGTGGGCACTTAGTCTATGAACTTTCCTCTTAGGACTGCTTTCATAGAGTCCCATAAGTTCGAGTATGTTGTTTCTTTATTTTCATTGAATTCAAGGAAGACTTTAATTTCTTTCTTTATTTCTTCCTTAATCCAGGTATGATTCAGTAGTTGACTGTTCAGTTTCCAAGACTTTGCAGGCTTTCTGGGGGTAGCATTGTTGTTGAATTCTAACTTTAATCCATGGTGGTCTGATAAGACGCAGGAGGCTATGAATATTTTTTTGTAACTGTGGAAGTTTGCTTTGTTACCGAGTATGTAGTCAATTTTCGAGAAGGTTCCATGAGCTGCAGAGAATAAGGTATATTCTTTCCTATTTGGGTGGAATGTTCTATAGATGTCTGTTAAGTCCATTTGCTTCATTACCTCCATTAATTCTCTTATTTCTCTGTTAGGTTTCTGTCTGATAGACCTGTCCATTGGTGAGAGAGGAGTGTTGAAGTCTCCTACTATTACTGTGTGCCGTTTGATGGCAGCTTTGAGTTTTAGTAATGTTTCTTTTACGTACGTGGGTGCTTTTATATTAGGGGCATAGATATTCAGGATTGAGACTTAATCCTGATGAATTGTCCTGTTATGAGTATAAAATGTCGCTCTCTATCTTTTCTGATTGATTTAAGTTTGAAGTCAACTTTGTTAGAAATTAGTATGGCCACACCTGCTTGTTTCTTGGGTCCATTTGCTTGATAAGCCTTTTCCTTGCCCTTTACTCTGAGTAGGTGCCTGTCTTTGTGGTTGAGGTGTGTTTCTTTTTTTTTTTTATTGAGAAAAGGAGAAAAAAAAAACAAGTTTCCACCTCCTCCCAGTCTCCCATTTCCCTCCCCCTCCTCCCACCCTTTGCCCCCTCCTCCCACCCTTCTCCCCCTCCCCCCACTCCTTTCCCCCTCCCTCTCCAGTCCAAAGAGCAGTCAGGGTTTTCTGCCCTGTGGTATGTCCTAGGTCATCCCCCCTCTGTCCATATCTAGGAAGGTGAACATCCAAACTGGCTAGGCTCCCACAAAGCCATCACATTACGTAGGATCAAAACCCCGTGCCATTGTCCTTTGCATCTCATCAGCCCTCATTGTTCGCCATGTTCAGAGAGTCCAGTTTTATCCCATGCTTTTTCAGTCACAGTCCAGCTGGCCTCTGAGGATAGGGAACCTGAAATGACCCTATCCTAGAGCAATACTGACGAATATCTTGCATATCATCATAGAACCTTCATCTGGTGATGAATGGAGATAGAGACAGAGACCCACACTGGAGCACTGGACTGAGCTCCCAAGGTCCCAATGAGGAGCAGAAGGAGGAAGAACATGAGCAAAGAAGTCGGGACCACGAGGGGTGCACCCACCCACTGAGACAGTGGAGCTGATCTATTGAGAGCTCACCAAGGCCAGCTGGACTGTGACTGAAAAAGCATGAGGTGTGTTTCTTGTAAACAGCAGAATGTTGTATCCTGTTTTTGTATCCAATCTTTTAGCCTGTGCCTTTTTATAGGTGAGTTGAGTCCATTGACATTAAGTGATATTAATGACCAGTGGTTGTTAACTCTGGTCACTTTTTTAGTAGTAGAGTTTGTGTGTTTCCCTTCTTTGAGTTGTGCTGGTGAAGGGTCTCTAGATGTTTGAGTTATTGTGGTCATTGTTGGACTCCTTGGTTTATGATTTTCCTTCTATTACTTTCTGTAAGGCTGGATTTGTGGCTACATATTGTTTAAATTTGTTTTTATCCTGGAAATTTTTGTTTTCTCCATTTATAGTGAATGAAAGTTTGGCTGGGTATAGTAGTCTGGGCTTGCATCCATGGTCTCTTAGTTTCTGAAGTACATCTATCCAGAACCTTCTGGCTTTCATGGTTTCCATAGAGAAGTCAGGTGTAAGTCTGATAAGTCTGATAGGTTTACGCTTATAAGTAACTTGCCCCTTTTCCTTTGCAGCTCTTAATATTCTTTCTTTATTCTGCATGTTTTGTGATTTTGATTATTATATGGTGAGGAGATGTTTGTTTGTTTGTTTGTTTTTTTTTGGTCCAGTCTATTCGGTGTTCTGTATGCTTCTTGAACCTTCAAAGGAATATCTTTCTTTAGGTTGGGAAAGTTTTCTTCTATAATTTTATTAAATATATTTTCTGGACCGTTGAGCTGTACTTCTTCTCCTTCTTCTATCCCTATTATTCTTAGGTTTGGTGTTTTTATTGTGTCCCAGAGTTCCTGAATGTTTTGTGATGAGAATTTGTTGGTTTTGCTGTTTTCTTTGATCAGTGTGTTTATTTTCTCTATGGTATCTTCAGTGTCTGAAATTCTTTCTTCTATCTCTTGTAATCTGTTGTTAGTACTTGTCTCTGTAGTTCCTGTTCATTTACCCAGATTTTCCATCTCCATTCTTCCCTAGGTTTGTGTTTTCTTCATTGCTTCCATTTCATTCTTCAAGTCTTGAACCGCTTCCCTAACCTGTTTGATTGCTTTTTCTTGTTTCTCTTGGTTTTCTTGCGTGTCTTTGAGCGATTTATTCATTTCCTCTACCTTTTTGTTTGTAATCTCTAATTGTTTATGGCAGTTTTTCACCTCCTGTTTAAGGTCCTCTATTATTTTCACATAGGTCACTTTTGAGTCGATTTCTTCTATTTCTTCTGGAGTAGGGTGTACAATTCTTCTTATTTCGGGATCCCTGGATTCTGGTGGTGTCATGTTGCCTTTCAGGTTGTAGGAGGAATTCTTGCCTTGGCGCCTTCCCATCTCTTCCTTCAAATGGAGCCAGGAGAGGCCTGGTGTCTTGGTCCAGTCTCTGCTGTGATTGACTCACTGGGTGTATCTCTTCAGTGTAGGAGCAGGAACCGTTCCGGTCCAGATGGGATTCCTCAGCAACTAAACAGGGCCGCTCAGTAGTCCAATGATCTGGGGGCAAAAGGATGAATGGAGCAAGGGGGTGGGGTACCCAGAAGAGCATAGGAGAGCCTGGTGCATGCACGAGCTGAAGGTGCCTGGGCTCCCTTACAGGGGACCCTGAGGCCTGCTCGGTAGGCAGGCACTCACCACTCTGGGTGGGTAGCCTTAGTGTAGGAGCTTAAAACTGTTCTTGAGCACTGGTTCTAGCATACAGCAGGGCAGGGTTGGGGAGGGGTGCTGGGAGGCTGGGTCGTGCGAAAGAAAGACAGCCCTGCAGAAGGAGCTGGGGGAGGGGGGTTTGTGCTCTCTCCCGGACAGTCCACCCCTGGATAGCACACACTCACCCGTCCAGATAGAATTCCTCAGCAACTAAACAGGGCCGCCCGACCGTTACAATTTTTAAGGTCATTAAAGAAATTCTAAGATGTGCATGGATCCATGTTGGTGGATCTGTCTACGATACTATTTTCTAACTTATTTTTTGTAGGCAGAGGCTGCTTCTTGTTTCTGGTCTCCCAGACCTGAAATAATCACACAGAAATTACATTAAATTCAACATTGATTGACTAATCAAGTGTATTGCTAGCTAAATATTATATCTTAAATTAACCCATTTTCATTATTTTGTATTATACTGAGAGGGTTGTGATTTACAGGTAAGAATCCTGTGTGTCTGTCTCTTTGGTGACTATATGGCATCTCTCTAATTCCACCTTCTTTCTTCCTCTATATGTTTGGAATTCCCACCTTACTCTTTTCTGTCCTGTCATAGACGAAAGAAGTTTTATTTATTAACCAATAAAAGAAACACATATACTGCAGGAATTTCACACCATTTTCCCTTTTCTGTTAAAATAAAAAAGTTTTAACTTTAAAATATTAAAATTACATATAATTACATATAAATAGGTATCAAGCAAGAATTATAGTTAAAATATTTTTATTTACCTTATACTTTACTAAGGAAAACTATAATTATAACTACCTATTTTTCAACTCCATCAAAGACTCCAGAAAAATATATTAACTAAGTAAACAAGAAGTATGTTATAAGTAACTTCCAAAACTCTAGAATTGACAGAGACATCTCGCTGCCTGGAGCATCATCCAAAGTTCTATTGTAACATTTGGGAATCCATCTTCAGCCTACAGACCCATAGTATCTTGCAGACTTTTCCATGAAAGAGAAAACTTGAAGATCTATTTTATCTTGTGATGGTAAAGTTCATCAATTGCTTTCTTCTGTGTCCTGTAGAATTCTTGGCAGAATATTTTATGAAGCATAAATCAGAAGGACTGTCTCACCTTCTTTAGGCAACTTTAGTAGTAATTTTTTGTGAGGCCTGAATGTCCAGTTTATACAGCATATCATCAAGCAGACCAGGCAAGAGCATTTTCTTGCCCAAATGACTAGCCTTGTAACATTGAGGGCAAATTCCATAACGAGTTTCCTCAATGCCCACTAAACTCTCTGAAGTAATTGGTGTTGCCAGAAGTAGACACCTCTCTCTGTGAAGAAAAGCCTGAATTCTTAAAATATTTAAATGCCATATTACATAAGTCTTTGAAAGATTTGAAGAATAATTCTCCATCTGAAATATATCTCTGTACATCTAGAAAACCTAACTTACATGACTATAAAAATGACTATTATAGATGACTATTAAACTGTATTTCTGAATTATATATTACATTTTTAAATGAGCTGCACAAACACAATACCTTCATCAAGAGAAGAAATATACATATAATAACATTAACTTTAAATTTGTATCAATAGACCAAGATCTATACCAATGCAAAATATTCATCTTTATAGCATACTTTTTTTTCTGAGGACTTTGCAATTTTATATATGCTAACTATAGGAGAAGATTTCAGGGCAATGTGAGAAAAAATGAGTAGTTCTGGGGAGTTGGTTCAGTAAATGAAGTACCTCCTAACTGGAGGATGTTACTTTAGATTGCTAGCACCCAAAAATAGAGCCGAGCACAGACATGTACTCACTATCCCAGCATAGAGAGGTAGTGATGGGAGGATTCTTGAACAACCTCTGAGATCAGTTAGTAAACTCCAGGTTCAATAAGAGACCCAATCAAACAATAGATGGGGAATAATAGAAGGCATTGTTAACCTCTGTTCTCCAAAGGTACATACATTTCCACATACAAATCCCACCATAACAAAAAAAAAAACCCAACTGAGATTATGAGAAGGCAATTGTTTTGTCTGTTTACATTGTAAGGTTGTTTAGTTCGGTAGGGCTATCACTTTAAACACACTTTTGCTCTGCAATGTCTATTTGATGGGTTGATTGTTGGTGATTATCAAAGTTATATGCTTTTGTTCACATTTTCTTTTTAATTTAATCAAAACTTTATATGACTGCTGTTTAATTTTACATGTCTCAAATTTTCAAAACAGTAACACCAAAAGGTAAATTCTTGGTTCTAAAGCCCCTCATTGCCATTAATAATGTAGAATAAACTTCAAACATCTGAAACTCAGAGATGATTATAAATTACCAGCGAACATGCCATTTTTATAGATATTAGAAAATACAGAAAAAGTTGTGAGCAATATCAGCACACTGAACATCATATTTGTCATTGCTGTCTTTCACATAAAGTTCCATGGCAACATGAGACATTGTCTTTCTTCTAAACTAGATCAGACATCCAAATCTTCTAAAGCATGAGTGGTGTGGGTGTTCCTTCTGTATATGTGTTGCTTTTATTGGTTGATGAATAAAGAAGCTGCCTTGGCCTGTGATAGGGCAGAATGGAGCTTGGCAGGAAAAACTAAACTGAATGCTGGGAGAAAGAAGGCAGAGTCACAAGATGCCATGTAACTGCCACAAGGGACAGATGGGAGAGCCTTGCTGGTAAATCACAGCCATGTGGCAATACACAGACTAGTGGAGATGGGTTACTCTAGGATGTAAGAGCTAGACAATAAGAAACTAGAGATAATAGGCCAAGCAAGGATATAAATAATACAGTTTGTGTGTGTGTGTGTGTGTGTGTGTGTGTGTGTGTGTGTGTGTGTGTGTGTGTGTGTTTTCTGTTCTGGATGATTGGGAATGAACAAGCTCTCCCTATAAAAATGGTGCCAATGCGGACAAATACATCCACATAAAACCTGAGAGACCTTGGAAAGTAATTCTAGACACAAGAGAACAGAGTTAAGCATGGCTTCTTGATATTTTCTCAGTTGGG
The DNA here is from genome assembly GCF_037038515.1 of Microtus pennsylvanicus. Taxonomy (NCBI): domain Eukaryota; kingdom Metazoa; phylum Chordata; class Mammalia; order Rodentia; family Cricetidae; genus Microtus; species Microtus pennsylvanicus. The sequence goes on along the minus strand of NC_134583.1, from coordinate 32,913,888 downwards.
CTATTTGCTAGAGGCAAGTATGTCTCACTTAAGAGAGGCTACTTGACTCAGCGTTAGCTGCAAAAACCCTGCAACTCTTTTAATGGGCCCTGCCCCATGAGTCAAGCCAACCTTCCTTACTAAAGTGCCTTATCTATACAATTTCATTACTCTGAAGCCTCCTTATTAATGTAGTTTGAATTGTCTTCCTCTAGTGTTTTTCTTTATTGACTGGTATATCTTTGTGGAATTAGAATGCTATTTCTGACTTTCTAATCATCTTTTGTTTTTATGGAAGCATATATTTCTGTTACTTAGTCTCTTTTCAGTTGTACTTAGTATCTAACGATACTTGCCTCTGTGTCCTAAGTCCTTGAATGCCCTGTTCTTGAAACAAAGCGACATATATTGTCTTGCCGTTAATGGCAAAGTGTCCTATGTTTCCCACTAATTCACTTAAATATTGAATTAAGTTAAAAGGTGTTTGGAGGTTTTGTCTACATAGAAATTCTTGCTTATAATATGAATGGTTATATTTTTCTTCTACTACTTGTACAGTCTCAATGTTCTTTTCACATTTCTTTCATTAATTCTCATATGTTGAGTGGATTTTTGATGTGGCTATAAAGAATTGAGAGTTTTAATTTCCCCAAATGCATGTCCTCTTTAGCATTCTTGTTCTATTCATGTATAGGTGGCTCTATACACTCTCTGTATTGCATAAAAATCACATTTTAATATGTGCAAAATGCTTAATGTTATAATGGATTTAATTATCAAATATGTGTATATTAGAACATAGATAGAAAATGGATCATTTTCTAAAGATATTGAATAAACTTAAAATGTTAAACTTTCTGGATTTAAATACTTAGATTTTGTAACCCAAAAGTTACATAGTTTGTATAATTTATGTTCAATCACAAGAAATTTTTATCTACTTTAAAAGAGGAAGTATATCATATTTTATTATTTTTCTAGCCTGGCTTATCATTATTATTTTTATTTGGATTAGTCCTTAACATAGAAAAAATGTATATATATATATATATTTTAACATAAAAATATATACTGAATACATATATATTCAATAATGATACTTAGTGTTTCACATTTCCTTAATATTTACTGAATTCTCATGGTAGTTTAAATATTTCTAGTTTACTTCTCAAAGTGTTCCCAGTAGAATACTCAATAGATGAAAATTCATTAGCATATATTATCATACCATTTTACTATCTGATTTCAAAACAGAAACTAGTTCTGTATATGATGATGAACACATTTGTTTTAGAGTTTTTGATAATGACTATTTCTCTCATAATACTCTTTATACCTTTAATTAATGCTTTTAAAGATGTACACTTGCCTCAGATTTAGCTGCATATTCTTTTTATCTATTTTTGTTTTAGTAAGAATTGTAGGGACAATTCAGTTCATCCAAATAATTCTTTATTATCCATAAAACAGTTCATTATATACAATCATTCACAATCCAATGTATTTTAAAGATGATAGACCTTGGTCCTATATCAATGCAGTACTACGTTATTGGTTATTGTAAAATGTACTTAAAATGTAGAATCCATTTGACTGAGCTCTAAAATCCTTTTAATGAAAACACAATTCATGGAACAAAAAAATATAAGCTAATTTATTCTAGTGTTAAATATGAGAATTTCTGGCCTGACAGCACAGATTTGGGTTTCCCTAAACACCTGGTTCCATTATAGAAGAGTTTATACAGAAATATATTGGTTCTAGAACAAAGAAAGTCCTATATCAAAATGTTTACCAGATTCATTAGTGGGGGACACAGGTAATAGATTACAGAAAAGCATGAAAAAGTCTTACATAAATTTTCAGTATCTTTGATATTCTTAGCTCTTGAACTGGTAAAATCTAATGGTAGGCTAAAAATACATTTTCAAGTTTTGATAGAGAGATGTTAGATGAGATACCCTGGTGGGCAGCAGATAGCTTTCAAAGGTACTAAAAATAGGCCAAGATTATTTGGCTCTGGTTTGCAACATAAAATTTAACTATTTGTGATCTTAAAATTCAGTCATTGACCTTCAGCTTTTCCCCTTTAATTTTTCTTGCATTTCTTTTGTTAATGTTTTGGAGACTTTTGTCGTGCCCTTAAGCTAAAACTTATATGCCACATATCTCATCTTTAAAAGATAAATGATGAACTGAAAATCAATAACTCCCCAAATACCTTATCATTCAAACAGAAGAGAAAATCTTGAAGACATCAGTGATATAAACTGGTAAAAGTGAAAACACAAAAGCAAACAGGCAAACAGACTTAGGGCATTAAAGAGAAACAGGTGGAAAGAGCAAAAGAACAAGAATGTCTGCTGTCAGTGTGTTCTAGATATGACAGGAAAGCTGCATCTGAGAAATTTAGAATACATGCTTGCCTAAAGAAGACCTATATAATGAAGCACTTGTCTATATGCCAGTGGGGCTGCGTAACATTGCACATGTCCTTACTCCTAAAGGAATTGCTAAAGAAAATCAGTGGTTACTCTAAGAGGAGAGAAATCATTTTTATGCACTGAGGAGATTGCTTATGGGGAATGTATTCCCAATGAATAATCCTGAACACAAAAACAGTTTATGTATGTATGTGCGTATACATGTATGTATGTATATATGTGTGTATATATGTATGTATGTTGTTGTTATGGTTTTCTACCCTAATGGAGCATGCTTCAGATTATAAATATATCACCATTTGTAAACTTATCAACCATTTCTTCATTATAACTATATATAACCATGTAAACATACACATAGAAATATATTTGCCTCTTTGAATATCCATAACTAATACATATTTTGGTATTTAGAGTAATTAAAGAGGGAAAATAATCTCAGTGACTTTTTTTGAATTGGTTGTAGTTCTGGAAATGATTTATGAACATTAAACAGACTAAAGATCTATTCACAGTACTTGAAAAGGCACTCAGCTTATGACTTGATGACAGAAAATACATATGAAATGTTGCAATAAAGACACTCTTAATTCAATAACTATTAGAAGGTTGATCTGAATGACAATATTTATACTATCTTCAAAAGGATTTTTATCAAACTAGTATTACATGTTCTAGTTGCTACTAATATTTCTGGACAAAGACGGTAATAAAAGTATGCCACTTATGCAATAATTATTAGATCATAGGTCTATTTCTTTAAGGGCTTGGTCACTCACAAGTTGAAGAAATCAGGTAACAATGTCTGAATCTCCTTTCATGTGACAGAATTAAAAGGCCAGGCTCTGTTATTGACACTTCAGCTTCTTATTTATGAAACTTGTGTCTTCCAAGATCTTTGTCATGTATGCTATGCTAAACTAAATCACTTGGTGTAAAAATTTCTTTCAGCAGGCCAAATTTTGTACATGACAAATATTCCTTTTATTCATATAATTGCCATGAAGGTTGTCCTTGAAGCCTCTGGCAGAGGCTGTCCTTGATAGAGCTATCTCTTACTATTACTTCGATTATCACTGTTAATGATGTTCCACTCTGCGTTTTAAAAGGAAGTCTGTCTTTCTCCTAAAGACCCCACACATTTTGTCTGATTTAATGTATTGATTATTTTCTAATGCCTTACTTACTCAAGGTCTAGTCTTGATCTCAGGGATCTTTTCTTAATAAATCTCATTCCTAGAAGGTAAGCATGTATGTATCAGCTCCTTTCAGAGGCCAAAAACTGTGACCCTCCTTTGTATATATGTAACTAAAGCACTCTGTATAAACTACAGAAACATGTTGCTGTCTGACTTAAAGAAGCCTCAAACTGTATCCCTTATTTGTCTGTGTCTTTACTGTAAGTATAAATAGCTGTTGTGAATTATTCCAGTTTGTGGCTTGGAGGAAGAGGAAGATCATAGAAAATTACTCTTCAGATAAATATTTCTTAGAAGATAGTCTTGTGACTATGGATATCGGTTATGGCATGGACTTGAAAGGGTTCTAAAGGAAGAGAGAGACTTCTCTTTACCAAATTAGAAAATAGTTCTATTAAAAGAGATAAAGCAAATGAGTAAGAGAGTCATAGTCATGCAAAACAGAGGTGACAAAGACCATAAAGAGAGAGAGAGAGAGAGAGAGAGAGAGAGAGAGAGAGAGAGAGATTAGAAATAACGGGAAATTCTGACTTCTATAACTTCTAACACTTCTATCACTAGAACAAGAAGCATGTTCATCCAATCTGAGAGAACTGATCCTCACTGCCCAAGGAAAATGTAATAGTGTCTTTGGGGGTATTGCAATAATACTTCTCAGAATCTGTGTATTTTCTTTGCTTCCACATTCACAATTATTCAAATCCCAGCAAGTTCTTGTTGATAGAGGTGTCTGTCCCACCCTTCAGTCATTAAGTCCCAAAGAAACACACAGACATCTACATGAGTTATTAACTGGTTGGCCTAGTAGCTCAGGCTTCTTATTAACAAACTCTTACATCTTACACTAACCCATAGTTCTTTTCTGTCCTCAGCCTTTTATCAGTGAGGCATTCTCATCTTATTTCCTCTGCATCTGGGTGATGACAGCAGACTTACCCTTTTGTATTTCTAGAATTCTCCTATTTTGGTCACCCTGCCTACACTTGCTGCTTGACTTATTGGCCAATTTGAATTTTATTAAACCAATACAAGTTACAAGTCTTTATAGAGTACAAGACCATTGTCCCACAGTAGTTCCCCTGGTTATTTTTTCAAACAAGAAGTCTAAATCTAGCAATCTTCTCTACTTCCAATATCCGGGAGGATAACTATATGTTTTTCTTTGGGTTCACATTCTTATTTAGCTTCTCTAGGATCATGAATTATAGGCTCAATGTCCTTTATTTATGGCTAAAAACCAATTATGAGTGAGTACATCCCATGTTCATTTTTTTGGGGTCTGGATTACCCCGCTCAGGGTAGTTTTTTTCTATTTCCATCCATTTGCATGCAAAATTCAAGATGTCACTGTTTTTTTACCACTGAGTAGTACTCTAATATGTATATATTCCACACTTTCTTCATCCATTCATCCATTGAAGGGCATCTAGGTTGTTTCCAGGTTCTGGCTATTACAAATAATGCTGCTATGAACATAGTTGAACAAATACTTTTGTAGTATGATAGGGCATCTCGGGTATAGTCCCAAGAGTGGTATTGCTGGGTCCTGGGGTAGGTTGATCCCGAATTTCCTGAGAAACCGGCACACTGCTTTCCAGAGTGGTTGCACAAGTTTGCATTCCCACCAGCAATGGATGAGTGTACCCCTTACTCCACATCCTCTCCAGCAAAGGCTACCATTGGTGTTTTTGATTTTAGCCATTCTGACAGGTGTAAGATGGTATCTCAAAGTTGTTTTGATTTGCATTTCCCTGATTGCTAAGGAGGTTGAGCATGACCTTAAGTATCTTTTGGCCATGCCAGGCAAAAATTGGGAACTGGGGGTGGAGTGGGATGGGAGAAAGGGGAGATGGGGAGAGAAAAGTGAGAAGGGGAAGATGGCGAGAACTTGGGGCAACGGGATGATTGGGATAAAGGAAGGTTGGATAGGGGAGCAGGGAAACACATATCTTAATTAAGGGAGCCATCTTAGGGTTGGGAAGAGACTTGGACCTAGAGGGGCTTCCAAGTGCCCAAGGTGAGGTCCCCAGTTAGTTCCTGGGGCAGCTGAAGATAGGGAACCTGAAATGATCCTATCCTATAGCCATACTAATGAATATCTTGCATATCACCATAGAGCTTTTATCTGGCAATGGATGGAGATAGAGACAGAGACCCACATTGGAGCACTGGACTGAGCTCCCAAGGTCCAAATGAGGAACAGAAGTAGGGAGAAGATGAGCAAGGAAGTCAGGACCCACCCAGTGAGACAGTGGGGCTGATCTATTGGGAGCTCACCAAGGCCAGCTGGACTTGGACTGAAAAAGCATGGGATAAAACCAGACTCTTTGAATATGGTTGACAATGAGGGCTACTGAGAAACCAAGGACAATGGCACTGGATTTTGATCCTACTGCATGTACTGGCTTTGTGGGAGCCTAGCCTGGTTTTATGCTCACCTTCCTAGACCTGGATGGAGGGGGGAGGACCTTGGACTTCCCACAGTGCAGGGAACCGTGACTGCTCTTTGTACTGGAGAGGGAGTGGCAAGTGAGTTGGGGTGGGGAGTAGGGGGAGGGAAAAAGGAGGCGGGGAGGATGCAGAATTATCTTTTTTAAAAGAACTCTAAATCTAATATTCGTTGTTTAGCTTTGGTCCTGACCATTATCCAAAACAGGTTGTAACAAACACTCTAAACAAACACCAACATCTATAATTCATCTTTTGTGGGGAATGGGGGTGAAGTTTTCTAAGCTACCTTCTGCTGCTTGGGGTTGCTTATAATCTTATGGGGACTTAAAATTTACAGTAATCGTTAAGTCCTGACTGGAGCATTCTATGAGGCTTATTATCTCAGCCATAAGTCCTGAGGCTGTTCTGGTAGTAGAACTCAGGGAAAATACTAACAGATGTTCTCTGAAGAGTTGAATCATCTGGGTCACCTGCTCCTTTCAGAGATTTTTCACGGGGTCTTCATTGATCATGACTCCACAGCCTCTCATTTTCTGTGGAAACGTGATGCGGAGAATTGTCTGTATTCTGTCAATCATGTTTTAAATAAATGCTGATTGGCCAGGCAGGAAGTATAAGCGGAAAAACCAGACAGGAAGTAGAAATGATATAATGAGAACAGAATTCTGGAAAGGAGGAATTTGATTCCTCCCACTCCTGCCTAGACCACCAAAGCAGCAGGAAGTGATCTGCCCCACTGAAAAAGGTACTGAGCCACATTGCTAACATAGATCAGAAAAATGGGTTAATCAAGATTTGAGAGTTAGCCAGTGAGAGGCTAGAGCTAATGGGCCAATCAGCTTATAATTTATGGAGACATTTGTGGGATTTTCTTTGGGGCTAAACAGCTTTAGGAACCGGGCAGGACAAAAAAATAAACAAACAGGACCCTCCGTGTTACAGAAACAAAAGCAAAACCTCTTCTCAAAAATAACATATCTTTTTTAACTTAAAATTTGAAGTCTAGGTATTTTCATCAAACCTTATTTTACTTAACTCAAAATGAATCCATAGCCTCTCACTTTCTTTGAATACAAAAGCAAAATCTTTTGTCCAAAGTAAGATATCTTTTGAATTAAATTTTGAAGTCAAGGCATTTTCAAAATATGTAAAATGGATTATTTAAACAGCATAAATAATCAAATGTCTTTTAGCAGCTGTTGCTCCTTCCTCATTAGTCAAACAATTCAAAGTCAGCACAATAACATGCAGTATACAGATTATCCGTGTATTTTCCATCTTAACAAGGCTTTTTTTAAAACTCTATTCTTTAATTTTTATTTTTAATTTCCTGTTTTTTAGACAGGGTTTCTCCATATATCTTTGACTGTTCTGGAACTCCCTCTGTAGACCATACTGTCCTTTAACTCACAGAGCTCTGCCTGCCTCTGCCTCCCAAGTGCTGGGATTAAAAGTATGTGCCACCATACACAACTGCTCTCTCTCTTTTTTTTCTGGGAAAGAAAAGTCTTTACTTTGACTTTGTATCTGATTAGATCCAGAAGCAGGTTTGTTTAATTTTTTTAATATTTTTTATTGAAAAAAAAGTTTCCACCTCCTCCCAGCCTCCCATTTTCCTCCCCCTCCCTCTCTCTCCTCCCCCTCCCTCTCTCTCCTCCCCCTCCCTCTCCAGCCCAAAGAGCAGTCAAAGTTCCCTGCCCTATGGAAAGTCCAAGGTCCTCCCCCCTCCATCCAGGTCTAGGAAGGTGAGTATCCAAACTGGCTAGGCTCCCACAAAGCCAGAACATGAAGTAGGATCAAAACCCAGTGCCATTGTCCTTGGCTTCTCAGCAGCCCTCATTGTCTGCCATGTTCAGAGAGTCCAGTTTTATTCCATGCTTTTTCAGGACTTTATCCTTTTTCTTTTCTCTCCCAAGGGAAAAAATATTTATAAACCCACTGTAAACCATGTAGATGTTTATTTTTTTGCCTGAATCTATCTTTACTTTATATTTCCCTTTTTCTGACCACATGAACCTTTAATTTGTTAAGCAACATGATTAGAATTAAAGCCATGATTTTGACAGCTGGATTCACCCCATTCCTTAAACTTCTGGGAGTCTAGCTTCATGGAAGAGTTACTGGCAGGAGCTATTTTTATTGAAAAAATTCTGGGGAGTTTCAAGGTCCCTGCCACCACCAAGAAGCATGCTGTCAGTTACTCATAAACAACATTTATGCATTTGGTGGTTGGGCCTCTTAAAAGAGTTGCAAGGTTTCTGCCGCTAAAGTTGAGTCAGGAAGCCTCTCAAATAAAACTTACTTGCCTCTATCAAACCCTAGAAAATGCTGCCATCAAAAAGCCGTGTTTCTAGAATTACTTCCCAAGCTCTCTCAGGTTTTATGTGGATGAAGTTGTCCATGTTGGTAACATTTGTTGACAGAGTTTTCTGTCCCACCTAGTCTCACAGCTGCTCAATCCCAAAGAAACACAGAGAGGTCTACATTAATTATAAACTGGTGGGCCTAGTAGCTCAGGCTTTCTTATTAACTAACTCTTACATCTTACATTAACTGATCATTCTTGTCTGTCTTAAACACATGGCTTGGTAACTTTTATCAGTGAGGCATTTTTATCCTGCATCCTTTGCGTATGGTTGATGACTGCAGACCGAGCCTTTCCTCTTTCCAGAATTCTCCTATTCTTGTCACCCTGCTTAAACCTTCCTGCCTGGGTAGTGGCCACTCAGTGTTTCATTAAACCAACACAAGTGGCAAGTCTTTACAGGGTACAAGACCATTGTCCCATAGTAAGTTCTTTAATGTATACAATACTACCAAAGAAGAGCTGTATTATATTTTAAAACAACTGCTTCATAAGCAACTGTTGTGATATTTTTATGTAGAGAATGAACAAACATATATTCACTCTGTATAGTGCCTCTTCATCCTATATAGGGAACCTAGAGATCAAATAAACAACCCTAGTTTGCCTTCATGAGAAAGAGTATATTAGTATTGCTTATGAAGCATGGGAGATTTAACAGAGCAGCATCTCTGTGATTGGAAAGTTCCACCAAGCCTGAATGACGATTTATGAAGGCTAGACTAATATGGAAACAATTCAAAGTTCTTTACCTTTCATGTGCTCTAGAATTACAAATACATACAGGCATCTGTGTGCCAAAAAGTAATGGCAGGTGAATCTCAGGTACAGTTCTGCTGGCACCTCTTCCTTTTTTCCTATCAGATTATTTAATGTTTCTATTGCTACTATCCTTTGCCTATCATAGTTTTTTCTTGCTTCATGGCTATATTAATGTGCCATTGCTGTAACAAAATAACTTAAAAGATAATTTGAAGTAATAAGGGTTTATTTGGGCTCACAATTATTTGAAGATACAGTCCATCATAGTGTTTCAGGCTTGACGGTAGATACCTGAAATGCCAAATGCCTGTCCAAATTGTGTTCACACTCGGGAAGTAGAGACAGATGAATACCATTTTTTTTTCATTTCTTTTTATTTAGACTTGGACCTTCAACTCATGAAGCAGTGTCCCTTACATTTAGAATGAGCCTTCTAACCCTAGTTAGGCCAATCTGGAAAATCCTTCAGAGAAAATCCTAGACTTTTGTATCCTAGGTGATTGTAGATTTTTGTCAGGATGGCAATGAAAGATAACTGTCACAGTAGACAAGGAACTGTGCTGGGTTTTTTTTTTTTTTTTTTTGGTTTTTTGAGACAGGGTTTCTCTGTGGTTTTGGAAACTGTCCTGGAACTAGCTCTTGTTGACCAGGCTGGTCTTGAACTCACAGAGATCCGCCTGCCTCTGCCTCCCGAGTGCTGGGATTAAAGGCGTGTGCCACCACCGCCCGGCTTTTTTTTTTGTGTGTGTGTTGGTTATTAAGGCATTATCTCCTTCATAATAACTGATGTTCATATGATGCCCAGAGGCAATTGCTTTACATTAGTCTTGTTAGTCATAGATGAGAAAGAAAAAAAAGAAAAATAATGTAATCAATCAATAAATCAATAAATCCAGGGAGTTTATGGAGAATGTGCATTAAAGGTGGCATAATGTTAGGACCAAACATGGAGCAGATAAAATTTATTGAAAAGAATCCCTTGAGCACATATTCTCCAAAAAACGTTGTAGTGTAAAGCTGTGAAGATGGCTCCCCTAGTAAGAGTTTTTATTGCACTTTAGTGGTGATCTAAGTTCAGTTTCTGGACTAAGTAGGTAGAATGTGGTGATTAGTATGTGTAGGTCCAGCATGTCTAGGAAAGAAATGGGTGAGGAACAGGACAAATGTCTGTCCACTTGGGTAATTTTCAAACCAGAAAAGTCTGCCTCAAACTAATGTGGAATAAGAGACCTGACTGATATCCAAAAGGTCATCTTTTGATCTCCACAAACATACATTGGACAACATATGTCTACACACACACACACACACACACACACACACACACACACACACACACACACACACTGTTTTGTTAGCTTAAATGCTATCATGAATGGAATTAGAAATATATCTAAAAATTTCTTATATTTATTAGCTGAAAATGGACCAGAATGTATTCTATATCAAGGCAACCAGAAATGCCAATCCTATCGTGGTGACAATAAAAGAACAGAGTCAAAGTTGTTTTTATTTCTTTATTGCAGTAATGTGACAAGATACCTGACAAAAGGCAACCTAAGCACAGAAAGATTTATTTTGGCTCTGATTTTAAGAGAATAGATTTCATAACTTTGAAGTCACAATGGAGTTCATGGAGGCAGGAGCAATGGCTGTGGACTCCACACTCATAACATCTTGCAAAGCCATAACACACAAGAAAATGTGCTACAGCTCCTTTCACACCTATTCCTCAGTTCCTTAGTTGCTGCTTATGATCCACATAGGAAAAGGTCTCTGCTGACTCCTTTGTGGATAAGAATCCAGGGAACATGTTCAAATTTTTAGACTCTTGTGAATTATTTTGGGATATACAGTAAAGTCATTAAAATAGTGATGATTTATTAAGGAAGAGAAAGATACTCCTGTGAATGGGATTGGGCTAATGAGATAGGGTAAGTCACATACATATCCTTTTATTCACTCGATGACTAAACCATTTCAAAGTAATCATCTGTGAAAACATCAACAATTGGTATATTCCTTCAAAGTAATTTAAATTCACTATTTCTTCAAGTTTTAAAATTAAATTCTCATCATATACATCAAGAACTAGTTCTGCTTCTCTGAATGTCACTTTGGGGAGTGCTGTGCCAGCTATTAAATATGAGGCACATCTTGTTGCCACCTACGTTCTAGGACCACCTATATAACAAACACTGTAAGCTTACTTACTAAAGCCAGTCTGGACTTTGAGTTGTTTGAAAAAAAAAAGAAGTGATTGTTGGAGTTTATCATCTGTAGAAGAGAAAGGTAAGGATACGATGGTTGGGCACAGGAAATACTTCTCTTTGCCTCAGGAAGGCACTGGATACAGAGAATTTAAAAAGGAGAATGATCCTGCACATTATGCTTTTCCACAGTTGCATCAAATAGTGGAAAACACTGCCAACCTGAGGCTGGGGTAATGTGGCCTTGCTTCAGAGGGACAGATGTTTCAAATTGCACCTCTGTGTCCACAATAACATTCCACATATAATACTAATTTACACGGTCAGTTAACTTTTGTGTATACATGATTTATCCCTCTGATTATATTATGTGTTTTCCAGAGACAGGATATATATATATGTATATTTTGTGTAATGAGAATAAAGTAAATGATTACTTGAGTAATGACTTTCATAGAACCTGTGTAAACCATCATTTCAATACAATCCTTTCTCTCTTTTACTTTCACTGTTAATTCTTCCATAACTAGGTAAATAAGAAAAATATTGTGATAAATAATAATCTCAAAATGATAAAAATAAATTAAATTCTAAATATTGAAATAGGCACACACAATCTATACATAGAATTGTTGAATGAATAGTTAAATGACTAATTATTAAAAATACTTTTATAAAACCTATAGCCCAAAATTAACACTGAAATGTATATTTATATCTAATAAAAGTTTGTCTTTCCAATATTGAAATACTTTCTTTATTTATGTTCATTCTCAATCAACTGAGCTATTACAGCAATAAAAAAAGCTATACTAACTTCCTTGAACATTAATGTTCAAACTAATTTGCATGAAATTAGCCTCTTTATTTATAGGTGCATATATTTTAGGATCTAATGAATCTTTGAACTATCCTTATAATTTATTTCTATCATAATTAAATTCTGTTCAGACATCAGCTATTACCAGTTGTTATGCTGCAACAAAATGCAGAAGGACAAAGTTAATTGTAAAAATTCAAAACAGCAAAAGCTAAGACACCTAGTCATCTTAATTTGAGAAACTAAGGCAAATCTACATTGATTAGAACATGGAGAGGTCAAGAAGGTCGCTACACATAACATTCAGCCCCTGCTCTAGTGTCTTTGGCACAGAAAGGTACTTGCAGGTTACCAAAAGAGAAACTTAATACCAGGTTAGTCACAAAACCTTTGATCTATAATGCTAGCCTGCCTGAAAGATATACTAAAGAAATGAAGGAACGAAGCCTGTGGGTGCAAACAACCATTCTCTTATTTGGCTTAAGGCCTACTCTACAAGGTAGAACCCAAATCTGACCCTTTTTAGGTGAGCAAGAACTAGATATTAGATAGCAAAGAGTCCTAGGGTAAAACCAAATATGAATGGTCTTATTTTTTATAGCAAAGGTAGTGATAAAATTATTCCTAATGATATTCTGCTATGCTCATAGTTCACGTGTCGTATAATCATCAACAGAGAGGCTTCCTACCGCAACAGACGGCATTGTACAGAGATTTGAAACACACAGTTCTAAATGGGATGTCTCCATCAACTCCCTCCCTAACAGAGCTCAGGATATTCAGTGAAAGAGGGGATAGGAAAAGTGTAAGAGTCGGGTGGATTTGAGAACACCAAGAAAACAGGGCCTCTAAAATCACCTTAGCAAACTCATATAAAGTTAAGCACAGGTGCTGCCTGAAGCTTCATCATGTCCTCTGCAGAATGACAGAGGTAGAACATCAGAACAGCCATTATGAAAATCATATGTAGAAACTAAAACCCAAATTTAGAGTTATGCCATATAACCCATCAATTTCACTATTTTTTCTACATTTAAAGGAAATAAAAACTTTTTTAAGTGATGCTGCTTTATTGTAAGGTGTAAGATCTGTATGAATGCAGTTCGACAAGGGATCACAGATTAAGGGTTAACTTACAGGTAAAATCTATCTACCCATCCAATGTCAAGAATAAGACCGAATAAAAATTACTGAAGCCATAATCATAACCTATTAATCTGTAGTACTCTTCATTTTTATTCTCACTAGAACATAAAATTCCCAAATGGAAACATTGCTTTCCCTTAATGGTTTAATGATACTGCATTTCACAATAAGTTGAGAAGCATATTCATCAAATCCTATTGATCTTATATCTAGTTAGATGATATTATCATCTTAGATATATTCACATAATACTTAGTAAACATTTATATGTCTATTATATAGGTATTTTTCAAATAAATGTTAATCTTCCAAAACTATTGGATCAATGTAGAAGTGTGTTGATAGACAACTTTATAAGATATAAAATTTGTATTTTGGAAACTCATATGAATAATGAAATATTTATTAGCAAATATTAATTAATTTAGAAAACATAAGAAAAGGTTTATTTTTACTTTTTCATGTTCCTAAAATAGGTAAATATTCAATTTCCTTTCTCAGAATTCCAAATGCTAAATAGAATATTTCACTCATTTAGAAAGAAAACATAATAATTTTTGCCTTGATTATCTTTACATGATATTATTATTAATTTTTTACTCTGAATTTTCTAAAATATAAAATTACTTATATCTAAGTAACTTCTTTTAAATCATTTTCACTTTTTAAAAACATTGGTAGATTATATTTCCTGTACACAAGGTTCTGCATTTAGTTTAAGAAAAAAGGAAGAAGAAAAATAAAAGGACAGTTGTTAATATTTTTAAGCTTCAGAATTTACATAAACTATTTTATTTTTTCAAATTTTACTCCAAATTAAGGAATTCTAAATTATTAATGATTTACTAATCAGTGAGCTTTGGTTGTGAAGAGACATGAGGACCACAGCAACTCTCAGAAAAGAAAGTAATGTGAAAACTTGCCTACAGTTTCAGAGTTTTAGTCCATTGTCATTGCGGTGGAGAGCGTGGTGCACAAAGGCAGACATGGTGCCGGAAAAGTAGCTAAGTGTTCTACATCTGGATCCATAGGCAGCAAGAAGAAAGAAATTAGGGGCTCAGAGTGGTTTTTTTAAAACCTCAAACCACACCCCTAGTCACCACTAGTCATTGCTTCATTCCAAACTCTTGTTTGTTTGTTTGGTTTTTCCTTGCACGGTGTTCAATTCATGGTAATCATAATCTAATGAGTTCAGGGATATTCACTGGAGGACAGGCAATCCATCAGGGTCCATGATCTTAAGGAAAACTGATTCTCTTTTCGCCACCAGCTATCAAACATCAAAGCTCTTCAGACCTAGGAGCTCATAAGCCCTTCTCAGCTACAGGTTGGAATGGTGACTGACTTGATCCTTGTGCAGGTTGACTGCAGGCAAACATAGCTGTGTTGAGTTCACGATTGAATGACACTGTTTCATACATTTCTGCCTCCTCTGATTCTTCCATTCTTTCTGCTCTGTCTTCTGTGATGGTTCCTAGGCTTTTTGTGGTGATAATACCGATTCCTATTTATGGCTGTCCACTCCAGAGACATTTTGACAGTCTGAGATTTTTGTTAAATGATGTGGACTACTACATAAATTAATCTGATGAAGTCCCAGAGGCACAATAATGTATGGAGATAGAGATACACATTTAGAGGACATAAGAATATGTTCACACTTGGGGCACATTAGCTTCCTATCAATACACTCTTGGCCAAATTTACAATAACAAAAATGTGTAGGAGGAGGCCACTTGTTCGTCCCGGCCACGAAGAACCAAAATAATCACACAGAAGCTATATTAATTAAAACACTGCTTGGCCCATTAGCTCTACCTTCCTATTGGCTAACTTTTATTAATTTAACCCTTTTTATATTCATCTGGATATCACCAGGTGGCAGTGGCTTACTGGGAAAGATTTGGCATGTCTGACTCTGGCTTCTCCATGGCATCTCTCTGACTCTCCCTTCTTCCTCCCAGCATTCAGTCCAGTTCTCCCTATCTACCTAAGTTCTGCCCTATCAACACATCAGGGAAGTTTCTTTATTCATTAATGGCATTCAAAGCCCCCAGAGGGGACTTCCACATCAGAAATGTTTTTTTTCTGTGGATCAGTCTTACATTTAACCCGTCCCCAAAAGTTAGTTATCTCCAAGGCCTGCACAAATCTGTTGCACACGAGGAGCTTTCTTACTAAATTGGTCCTTATTGTGCCTTCCATGTTGCACAGCTTGTGAAACTGTGTATGACTTCTCTGTCCCCACAGACTATATGGTGCCTTTCAATACTATAATAAATAGTCCACAGGGACAAATATTTCTGGTGAGTACCAATTTGATATCTCTATATCTAGTAACTGAAGTATAAGGTATCTTAAGCAAAAGTATTTTGTCACTAAGTTCTATTGGAAACTAATAGTAGTTACTATTAGGTTGGAAAAGCAGCTCTGGGATACTTCCAATAAACAACACAAAGAAAGATATCTTCCTCCTGAAACTGTTGTTTGTTGTTTATTTTGTTAATTTGGTGATGTAACATTTCTGTGAGAAGCATTTTCTTCTCATGCAGAACAATGCCTGTCAAAGACATTTATACACACATTCGATCACAAATATATGTTAATCTATGAAAGTTATAAAATAGATTACCATATGGCAAACAAAACATTTTAGCTCTTAAATTGAGATGACTTCTAACCCCAATCTTTTGTCAAACCTTCAAATAAACATTTTTTAAATACTCATTTTTAATTGCATGTATGTGGAGGTAAAGTACAAGTGTCACCAGAAGCTGCTGACAACAGATCATTCTACAGCAGAAGTTACGGGTGCTTAAAAATGGTCCATCATTGTTCTTGAAATCAAATCATATCCTCTGTAAGAGTAGTTCATGCCCTTGACCACTGAGCTATTTCCCCATGCCTCTTCATTAAAGAATCAAGAATGCATTTTGAAATTAAATTTCTGCTTCAACTTAGAATTCAAACAAAAAAGAACAAAAATGTATAAACAACTTATGCAAATGAGATATATAATCAACATCAACTGTCTTTGATTTCCTTAAATTAGCAGGTGCCATTTAGGATTAAAGATTTAAAAGTAAAGATTTAGGATACATTAGAATACAAACAAGAATGTTCAGATTTATTTAAGGAAATAATGACTCTGATTTTCTCAGATGCAATTTTATTAAAAAGGATGGCTTGAAGTCAGTGGTGGAACACTTTAGATATATATTCTTATAACTGGATATGTTAAATTACAAATAATCTGTTGTGTCATATGGACTCATTTATAATTAGCCTATCCTTAATATTATTGTGAAATGCTAATTATAAATGGCAAATAACTATTTTATAGAGTACAATTAATAACTGTTTTATGTCTTACTATAATAAAGCAAACATTTGTCATATTTTAAAGTGCTCATTAGTAGCTATATGTAGAAGTCATATGATAAAAAATTATTTATTTGATATAATAAATACTTTCATTCAAAACAGGCTTGTACAATTATGTCTGTGCTCTGTTTAGGGTGCAATTATATTATCAGCAATATGAACGCATATTTCCAGTGCTATTCCAATTAATACTGATAAGTACCAAGAAATTCTTTTCCAGAATTAATAATTTTGCCTGTTCTATTAGCAATGACCTAATTATTGAGATATTTTGCTGGTGTTATAGAATTTCAAATCTGCCTACAATCTTCAGTGTTGCTATATATACATTAAACTCTATCACCCGAGCAAATAAACTCATGATAGTCACCATTATTTGTAGTTCCTATTTTTCCCCAAATATCTTTTTAATTTTATATTGTAATAATTTCATGTAAAATAAACTGCAAGGTCTTTGTGTAATGAGGTTCTTAGTATTTATTTAAATTGTTTTCATGGGACAGGGTCTTAATACATAGCTCAAGCGACCCTGTAATTCATTATATAACCTGGTCTGATCTCTAATAATCCTTTTTTAGTCCTCTAACTGATATGGTCGACCTTGAGATTTTGGGTCTGGGTTTTCTTGTTTTCATTGTATTTATGTTATTGTATTTTTAGTTTATTTACTGTATTTTAGTTAATTTGCTTATTTTGAGAGGACAAATCCTCACTATGTGGACATATCTGGTTTCTAATGCTCCAAGATACTTTTAACTCAGAATCCTGAGCTACGACTGAAGCTGTACACTACCAATGAAACCAAGTAAGACTTTTCGATTTCTTTTGAATTTTTATGTGTATATGTATGTGTATGTATTTGACAGTGTTTCTTTACATACTTTTATTGCTCATATTTTTATGTTCTTTTCCTTAGCTGAAATTTACATTTTTATATTTTAGCTAAATCTTTTGATCACTGCCTTTATCATTCTCAAAAAATTGTCTCTTAGAAATCTTTGATATTTGTATTTGATTGACTGAGTCCACAGTGGGATGCCCAGACTGTTGGTAAACACTGTTGCTGAGATGTTTAAAAGGTATTTATAGGTTATCATTCAAACCTCTACATCTAATGAAGCCTAGAGTCATTCTTTGTCTCTTCATATTTTTACCTCCTCTCCTGCAATGACCCTCGAGCTCTCTCTCTCTCTCTCTCTCTCTCTCTCTCTCTCTCTCTCTCTCTCTCTTTCTGTATGTGGTGTGTGTGTGTGTGTGTATAGAGAAGTATGTTTCCTGTCAGATGGCATTTTCTATTTTATCTTTGTACTTTTGGCACACCTATTTAATCAAAAGATAAAAAGCCTGAATAGATTTTTTTTAGACTGATGTTTACCATTCATAGATTTTTTAATTTTCCTGTATTGGCCATTTTATGTTCTTTTTTTTCATTTCCATAGTATTTATCTTAAGTGCCTTCAAAATAGAAATTTTCAAAGATATTTTGAAAATAAAAAAAAAATCACTTCTGGAAACACCCATGTACTTCTTAGGTTTAATTATTGAAGGCAATATTGGTAAAGAAGAAATCAGGAAAAAAAAGTGTTTGACAGATTGAATAAACAAAACATAGGAAGAACTCCAGAACTGTGAAAGAAAGCAGAATTTATGAAGTCAAGTGGATAAGTTGTCTGTCTCTCCAAAACACAGGAAGAGATGTCCTTGTTCACTTTTCACTAACCACATGATTTCTAATGTTTACTGAAAATCACTCTGACTCCATGACTTTACGTTCTTAACTAACTTGTGTCATTTTCTAACTCAACTTACTAACATCATTCATTGGATGACTCCTGTATCTCCTGAAACAGGGCTGAATGATGGTATCGAAGAATTGTTTTACATCTGGCACGTGACAATGATATTTGAACATGTACTTCCTAAGAAGTGTGGCAGATGTCGACAGATAAGGCTAAGTTCCCTCACACAGTTTCCAACATTTTCTTGTTGGCCATTAATAGTAGTGAAAAACAGAAATATTGGTCTGTTTAGACATTCACATATAATTTCAGGCAAGATATGCTACGTCCTATATTCTCAAATATGCCCAGGAGGAACCTTGTCATATTACTCTTTTCTAAACCAAAACAAAACAAAATAAAGTAAAACCACGGTATCAAAAAAAAAAAAGGAAAATTTATTAAAAGTGATGTGATCAGTCACTCCATTGTTTAAAATGCTTAAACGTAGAGCTCCTTTGTTGCTGTTTAACATGTGTCTTCTAGTCTTAGGTTAGGCAAAAATTGCAAGCATCTGGTTAGTTGTTTCATGTAAGAGGTTTTAAGTTTTAGAAGTTGGTAGTAAAAGAAGAAATTCTTTAGCTAGGCGTCAATGTAGTTCCAAAGGCTGCATTGAATGTATTGTTGTAACTTGTCCAAAAGCTATAACTAGGAGTTTAAAAACATAATAGTTCTTTATTGTTCATTGTGTAACTAATTATTTGATTAATCCTTTTCAGTGAATTTCACAACAAAAGAATTTCCTCAAGCAACAGCAATAGGAGAGAAATGCAGGAAATAAAATAAGAAAGGCAGAAATGCAGGGCTTTATCAGAACACTGACATGTTTGGTATGGAAAAAATATACTGAAACAAATAGAAGGTTGTCTAAAAATGAGCCTCTGGAAATGGCAGTATAATAATTGCATGCATTGTAAAAGAATTAGCATATAAAACAATATAAAAGATTTCTTAATAGCTAAAGAGTCAGTTTTGTATTTTGACTAATAAATAATCATCTTCCATATTTCCTTGCACATTCCTTTTAATTAGATTCCATTTCTACACTGAGAATAAGAAAACAGAACATGGGAAGTAAACATGGTATATAGTCCTTATGTTGGATGCAATATATGTTTTGATGTGTGCTTGTTTTTGTGTGTATATCTATTCTGAGGAAAGATATGTGGATATTGGATGAGTATATATATATATATATATATATATATATATATATATATATATACATATAAACATGCATACATACATAAATACATATATAATAAACAAATAGCAAATCAACAAATAAATTATCGGATTCTACCTGAAAGCATTATTAAGATCACAAATTTAAAACTCTGAGTATTATATGGCATGATATGGTACTATATGTATCCATCTCCGTTCTTCATCAGGAAACAAAATATAAAATTACAAACATATTTCAAGCTTACATAGAATTATAAAGAGAGTTTTCTCTAGGTATTGATAAAAATCTAACTATGACACATGGTGTCTTAAAAAAATTCTTTATCTTTTGTATTTCTGGAAGCCTTAAATACCAACGATAACAAATTAGGGGTAACAAATTAGAAACCAAAGAAAAACATTGTTGAAATTTGATGAAAATAGTCTGGCAGCAAAATAAAAGCCAGTTTAGACATGGGGAAATTAACGTTTATATTACTAAATAAAAAATAGTATAACTAAGAAATCCTTTTATGCTTTTCAATTATGTCTTTATACAAAATTATACACCAAGTAATGATATGAAAATTTACAGGAAATCAGCATTTAGTATCTCTATTGTCATAATATGTTGAGTCATACTACTCTATAGATAAAACAACATCAAAACAAACCAAAAATTATTTTAATAAAAAAGTGAAACTAATAAGAAAAATAGGTTAATAATCACTAGAGGTTGGATCTCTTGAGACTGTTTAAGATATAATTCCAATCTATCTTGATCTTTTTCGTTTAATCTCTCACTATTTTCATTTAAATTGCATGATCACAAATGAAGCCTTTAGCTTAAAGATCTATGTTCTGATGAAAACTTTGCTTTTGATATGTAATGGGTAGTTTAAACATGACAATCATGTTGAAATATTATTCATACTTCTTTATAAGTTCTGAGTTTTGTTATGTTCCTAAAGTTATGCTACTGGTAAGATACTGAAAAGGAATGCAAAACAAATAAACCAGCAAAACAAAACAACAAAAAAACAGTGACAATGGACAATTCATGGTGAGAAAAATCTTGTTCTGGGGATTTGAGATAGAAAAAGAAACCATGGTGATGGCGGCCACTGAAACTGCAGAAAGTCTGGGGTCAACTATGAATATGGCCTGGATGAGTGGGAATTTACAGTGAAGGATTAAAGCTGGCACACTGGCTACAAAATCACTAAAATGAAATTTTGGGTATATAAAGGGTAATTCCTACACTGAGTTAAAATATTCTTGCAAAAAATAGATGAAGGTGAATAGACATCCCATGGAATGTGGAAGATGAAGGAGTCTAATCAGACATCAGGGATAACTAAATATTGGTAAAATGCCTTGCTAAGGTTTATATTTAGGAATAACTTTCACAACGAAGTATACAAATACACCTATGCATTTCAAAAACTCAAGTAAACTTGGGCTCAGCAACAGCCTTTGTTTTTACCATCATATGGTCAATTTCAGAACAATTTCATAATTTTAGCCCACAAAGAAGCTCTGCACTGATTAATCTCTAATCACCCCGTAGGTCCCTTTGTACATGAAGCATCTAACTTCTCTTTCAATGGATTAGTCAACTCTAGAAATATCATACAAATTGTCACACTACATAGTGTTTCATAAATAATTTTTTAACTGACTATACTATCATCATTGTTCATCCACGTTACAACAAATATCTGTATATTATAAGATAGTGAATTTACACTATTGTTTTATTCTGTTTGAAGGTTGATGGACATTAGAATCCTCTCTGGGTTTGGGTAATACTGAATAATGCCACCATAAACCTCCACAGTTTACACAAATCTATGTTTGTGTTTATTTAGAATCTATAAAATACAGAAAAGTGAGACTTATGTAATAAATTTTTATTATAGTTTTAACATTTTATGAATTATGAAACTATTTTCCTTGCAAAACTATAATATCCCCTCAGAAATACATTAGGTTTCCAATTACTCCACATTTTCATCAATACTTGTTATTATCTCCCTTCATTTCAATAAGATAATTTTTTTGCAGTTCCCATAGAGATAATTCCATTGAATATATTTTGATATTTTATTAGCCGAACATGGGGTTAGACAACAGTTAGATTACGCTTAATGGTAATTTTGCTTGATTTACTGGTTTTCACTTCATGGTGTGGAAACTCATGAATGAGCCAGGGAAATTGTTTTGGAACTAGTATTCTCACTCCATCAGATCTATGAGTGGAAAGTGGTTTGAAGAAAAAGTGAGTTGGAAACTTTTCTGCTTCTATCTATTGAACAGAACTTCTGGTGTGTATGCAGCTGTTGAGATCTGGTTTTGATAATGTTCCTCCTGGAAGAAATTTCATAGATGATCTTGATGTGGGAGTCTGCTGTTTTGTGTTGATTTCATTGGTTAAATAAAGAGACTGCCTTGGCCCTTTAAGAGGACAGAAAATTAGGTAGGCAGAGAAAACAGAACAGAATGCTGGGAGAAAGAAGCTGATTCGGGAGTCGCCTTGATTCTCCTACTGGACACAGACGCAGGTTAAGATCTTCCCTGATAAGACACCTCGTGATGTTACAGGGATATTAGAAATGGGTTAGACTAATATGTAAGAGCTAGCCAACAAGAGACTGGAAATAATGGGCCAGGCAGTGTTTAAGAGAATACAGTTTTTGTGTAATTATTTCAGGGCATAAGCTAGCCATGTGGGCGGCCGGGTGCCAGGGACGCAGCCCGGCTGCTCCTATTACAACATGATCTGGGATGTGAATAAAGAGGGACCTCTTTTGGTGGTGAACCCAGAAGTAAAACATCAATCTCACTGCTGTAGGAAGGGAGGAAAGCAATTAACTTTGGTCCATGCCACATTGTCCTGATCTTGTTAGGACATCATAGATTGTTCTTATATTAATACCTTCATGTTTGTCATATCCTGTTGATGGAGACTGCTTGTTTCCTGGCTGGCCAGCAGCTCAGATCTGAAATAATCACACAGAAACTATATTGTTTAAATCAATGCTTGGTCCATTAGCTCTAGCTTCTTATTGACTAACTCTCTTACATATTAATTTAACCCATTTTAATTAATCTGTGTATTGCCATGAGATAGTGACCTACTAGGTAAAGTTCTAGCATCTTGCTATGGTGGAGTTACATGGCTTCTCTGGAGTCCACCAGTCTTTCTCCCAGCATTTAGTGTAGTTTTCCCTGCCTAGCTCTGTTCTACCCCCATCAGGCCAAGCCAGGTTCTTTATTCACAGCATACAGAGGGGAATCCCATATCAATATCCCTTTAAGACAATTTCAGTAAACAATGATGGCTAGTTTTTCAAAATAATATTAAAAATTTATGGATACCCTACTAAGAAAAGGCCTCCAGCATGCTTTGCATTGTTATTTCATAGTTGGACCCTTTGATGGGTTGTGGATTTTGGAAGTTTGCTTCTGCCACGAGAAAGATTAGCTTTCATAACATTGTTACAAAATAAGAGTGTAGTTTGACACATGATTTAACACAGTGAATCCTATTATATAGCAACAAGTTCCCCTTCCTAATGATAGTCCAATACTTGAAGCAAAGAGTGAAAACTGCAAAAATTAACCAGACCCTAGAGATTTTGGAGCTGAAGTTATCTGATAAATTTAACACTCAGTCAATACTAGTGTGAATATGTACATACATACATATTTGCATACAAATTTAAAAGACTGTATAACCTCCTTTGTGGATATATTTAACCATAGGATTTTTCTGTTTTATTTCCTTCCTTCCTTGCTTCCTTCCTTCCTTGCTTGCTTCTTACCTTCCTTCCTTGTTCTTCATTCCTTCCTTCCTTTCTTTCTTCCTTCCTTCCTTTCTTCCTTCCTTCCTTCCTTCCTTTTTTCATTCCTTCTTTCTTTCTTTTTTTTTGTGGGGGATTGATGTAGGAGAGTCTTCTGTTTTGTGTTAATTTCATTGGTTAAATAAAGAAACTGACTTGGCCTTTTGATAGGACAGAAAATTAGGTAGGTGGAGTAGACAGAATAGGATGCTGGGTAGAAAGTAGTGAGGCAGATGCCATGACTCTCTGACCCGAGACGGACGTAGGTTAGAATCTTCCCAGTAAACCAGGACATCGTGGTAAACACAGATTAATAGAAATGGGTTAATCAAGATGTGAGAGTTAGCTAGTAAGAGGCTGGAGATAATGGGTCAGGTAGTGTTTAAATGAATACAGTTTCCATGTAATTATTTTGGGTAAAGCTAGCCAGGAGCCAGGTGGCAGGAAGCAGTCCAAAGCTCCTTTTACAATGCTGCTGTGTCAGGAAATTCTCTCTGCGGCAACTCTCTCTCTCTCTCTCTCTCTCTCTCTCTCTCTCTCTCTCTCTCTCTCTCTCTCTCTCTCCTTTTTTAAGCCCTCTTGGGTTTTATGTGGAGTTAGTAGACCACATTGGGCAGCCAATCTGTTGTAAAAGGAGCAAGCATCTCTCTTCCATTAATTGAGGACAAAGAACAAAACATATTCAGAAAAGTGACATCATCAGAATTATTTTCTTGATCCTCAAACACAGTACAATTCTGTTTTTAGGAACTTCAAGAGGAGTGCTTCTAGAAATGTTTTGTGGTGTTAAGGGATTTATGTGTAGTGTTATTAGGTATGTCCATCGTAATTCTGATATGTCATATATCATTATATGTATTTTTCTTTTTGTTTTTAAATCTTGTTAAAATTTAAAATGCACCCCTCGTGGTCCTGAGTTCCTTGCTCGTGCTTTCTCTCCTTCTGCTCCTGATTTGGACCTTGAGATTTCAGTCCGGTGCTCCAATATGAGTCTCTGTCTCTGTCTCCTTTCATCACCTGATGAAGGTTAATATCCATGAGGATACCACGAGGGGTGCACGCACACACTGAGAACATGGGGATGTTCTATCGGGAACTCACCAAGGCCAGCTGGCCTGGGTCTGATAAAGCCTGGGATAAAACTGGACACGCTGAACATAGCGGACAATGAGGACTACTGAGAACCCAAGATCAATGGCAATGGGTTTTTGATCCTACTGCACGTACTGGCTTTGAGGGAGCCTAGGCAGTTTGGATGCTCACCTTACTAGACCTGGACGGAGGTGGGTGGTCCTTGGACGTCCCACAGGGCAGGGAACCCTGATAGCTCTATGGGCTGACGAGGGAGGGGGAATTGATTGGGGGAGGGGGAGGGAAATGGGAAGCGGTGGTGGGGAAGAGAGAGAAATTTTAATAAATAAATAAATTTAAAAAATTTAAAATGCACTATTTCTCCCTCTAAAATTATGAAACAGTGCTTTTTTTGAGAATGTAGCTCTGAAATTTGCATCCTGATTATGAAGAACTGCATTTCTTAGATCTCACATAGTTAAATATAGGAATCTATATGTTACAAATTCTATGTGTTAACATATGTGTTAATATATGTTAATATTTGTCTTGAAGACAAATGAGTAAAGAAATAAGAAAATAGCAGCACTAAAATCTATTCTAGTTGTTCTTTTTCTCTTGTCATCATTTTCCTTATTGACTGTTGCTGTCAATCAAGAATAATTGTGAAATTGCTTCATAGATGGATATAAATTGAGAGTAGTTTGAAACCTATTTTCTCTTTTAGCTCAGTCTAACATTTCAACTCCATGCCGTTTCTGGCAATACACCCTTTATTTAAAGGACATCTGGTCATCAATATAATTTGATTCTCATCTACAAGACACTATCGGTGTGTGTATTCAGATTAATATTGAAGACTTAAGCATATGAATGATCATCAGCAGGAACAGTAAAAGAAGTTTAATGAGGAGATTATAATCAGAAAGTGCAATAATGGGAAACTTGTTTAATGAGGACATTGGTGCCAAACTACATTATTCATAGGGCATTCTGATTACAGACAAATGCACAATGAAACATATATTCCTTGGTGCATGCTTTTGTCATTTACATTTCAAATAAGTACTATTACTTTAACCTTTGGCTAAGAAAATGAGCCTTCATACTGAATAAGTAAAAACTCCCCCCAAAATAATAGTGTACCAAATATATTGTTAAAAATTGAATTATGAATTTAAGTATATTTTTTTAGTTTTGGAATTATATCTCATTGTAGATCTAATGCAAGACATATTTTCATTGTACTATCAAGTTTCCTAAATTTAGGATGTGGTTGTGCAATAACTAAAACAAACAATATTATACATTACTGCATCATACTGCATTGTAATATCTCCCATTCTAAAAAGCCATCATTTCAACTGGTTTAAGAGAAATGAAAATGAGACATGGAATCTGAACAGTAAAATTTCACATTAGAGTTCTTGGCTTTGCATAGCAGTCTTTCCTTAGCTGTACATGTCACAAGTATTGTAAATTCAGTATGAATTATCTAGGAATTATGGTTCCAATAAACATTCTGTGAGGACCTTTATTGAAGTGCATGTATATGCTAGAGTAAATAAAGTTTCTTTGAGCCATGAACTTCAAGCTTGGATTGGCATTATTAGGTGATATTTTTTTGAAGGATTTCATGAGAGCTAAAGACCAAGCAGTAAAGAGGAGGGTCAAAGTAACATAAAATTCCAAACATTGATTACATGTAGTATATAATACTCTTATCATAAATGAGAATTTACAAAGGAAGAAAATATATTCCAAAGATCTGTAAATTAATGGTTGGATAATTGATTTGGGAGTTTTCTAACTTGAACTATTTGGAAAAAAGTTAAGTATTAGAACTCCTTTTTTTTTCCCGAGGCTTTGGGAATTGCAGCAGATGACAATTGTGTTCAAATGTCAAACCACCATAGGATTGATTCTCTGACAGAGGAAAATCTCATCTATGCAGGGCTTATGGACAGCACACTTTGGAAACCGCTGCTCCTGTCTATAATTTCACATTTGTTTCATCAGCTATATTGTCTCCTCAATATCTTCTGTACAGTAGTGTGTAATTTCATAGGGTATGCATGTGCAATCTCATGATTGCGTCTCAATCTATGGGCACATATTTTCATAGAAGGTCAGGAAGATGACTTCTCATGTAGCTGTACAATTTTGATGTATAGGAAATATACTAGGATATGCTTCATAACTATATCTATTGCTTCATGGGGACTTAAGACATTTAATATCCTGCTTTGTCCCATTTACTCAGACTAATATAAAAAGCAACAATTTTTCCCCAGTCTAAAACAAGCTGCACACAATTAGCTCGTTTTTATCTCAGAGCAAGTTCAAACTAGACTAAATGATTCCGTAAATGGATCATGAGGTAAAATCTTTGCAGACATGACCAAGGTCAGAGTTGCACATGTCTAACCAAGGTTATTAACACAAAGCAACCTAAAAAGACATGCCAATTCATTGCTTGCCAAGCCTAGTGGATAAAAGCCTATGTCTTGCATCTTGTCTCACCAGGTACTGTGTCCCTGGCCTCTGGTTACAGTCTTACACCAGAAAACTTGAAACCTCCTGTTACCATGGTAAAGGGCTCTGCCTTTATTATTTACCCAACAAATGTGCTATGACCAATGAAATAAAAACCTCCTGTAACTTTTTTATTATTGCCCCAAGCCTACTGTAAAAAAAAAAAAAGTCTTTAAGCTACATGAACAAAGAAGCAAGGGAGAATTTGGAACAGAAAATTGAAGCAAAGGAGAACTAGAAAAAATTAGAACTTAGAAGAAAATTATAGGGCATAAAAATAGACAGAATAATAAGGAACATGATCCAAACAACAGATGAGTGAATTTATTCTGTACCCCTGATTAGAAATACCATAAGTTATTTTTTTTCTACACAGTGAAGTTTTTTTTCAAACCCTGGAAGTAGACTTGAGAGCTGGTCTATTGGGTTAGTAATACTCTTTCTTTTGATGAGACATCAGAAAGCCATAAAATAAAAATTAATATACACTCTGAAAATGTAAACTCATTAGAATTTAATTATTTGGACTTTCCAGGAAAAGATTAATTTCTACAGAATAAGTATTCTCTAAATAAAGGTAATACACATAACTTTGTGAGGAAAACACATGCGCACACACACACAAATACACAGAGAGAGACATCCATGAGGAATTTGAGCTCATAGTCTTGACAAAAGAGAATAAGTGGTGAACCTAAGTGGCTATATTAGAGAGATATGTGACAGCTCTTCAAAAAGAAAAGTCACCTTCGATCCCCACATAATCCTCGAATGAGGGAGCAGGTAGGTTAGTTCTATTACAAATCCTAAATCTTACAAAATACCATACTATATTAGGGATGTACACACCTATAGGCACAGATAAGACAGTAAAATGTGTGAATATAATGTAAGTCTTTAGGTGTTCCTTTTTTGAAAAAGTTTTCTATTTTCTGACTAAATAGAGACTAGGCTACTATGAAAATATGCATTCTAGTATATGCAGTAGTTAGAGTGAATATAGTTTCTGAAAAATTATCCAATTTATGCCCCAAAGATTTGAATGGTACTTCGCACTGTATTTACAGTCATAGTCATAAACATGTGTTATTATTTTAAATTGCAAATAGTCAAAAAAGAGACATCCTGCAAAAAGCAGGATATTAATATTAACATTAATATTAATATTCAGTTAGCAAGTAGTTTTATCTTATGTACCTGGAAGTCAATTGTGAACACAATGATGAAGATCTGAATCTAGTTATTATTTGTTTTCCAGAAGGCACCTCTCCAGAAATGAGATTAAGAATATTTCAGTGTAAAATCGTATGTGTTCTTCAATTTATGATAGTATTATATTCTGGTTAACACATTTTGTAATGTAAAAGGTTGAAAATATATTTAATTCAACTAATCTATAAACATCATAGACTAACAACAAATAGTATGAAAGTCTATGTAATATACCTGAGTACCCAGGTAAATGTTAGAGAGCTCCATGTTTGTCCTTAAACATCTCAAAACTCGTATATTAAATATTATTTCTGCTAAAGGTGCATGTATTCTAGACTATCTTGAATGTAAAACTCAGAAGCTAGTAACCATAGGGTCACAATCACCTGTATTTTATTTCCTTCATTCCTAGAAGGCTAGCAAAGAAATATTCGCTTAGGCTTGAATCGTGGAGAAAAGGATTAATTAGTCCTTTTGTCCTCACTTTTTCAATGAAGTTCATTTTAAGATATAACATTATATAGAATGCAACCTTTTAATGTTTAGGACTCCAATGTAAGTAAGTTATTTTAAGGCAGTTAGGAGATTTATACTAATACATCTTGGAGGAATCCTTCTGAGTTTGAAGAGGGTAGAATGGTCTAGTTTATATTTGAATTTCCTATAGGCAGATAAACAACAGACTTAGGTGGTGTCTGGCCATCTTTGAAGGACTCAAATATATTACATCTTTTTGATGGTAAATTTATATAAGATCAAACATATTTACAGAGTATATCTAATACAGGTTTATAGAATATTTTTGCCTGATTCATCATCAAAGAAATTTTTTTTATTTCTCATTCTTCAAATCAAGAGTGCCCAGGGTAATTTAACTATATTCATAAACACACTAACGCATGAAGAAATTTGATGCATATATCTTTCCTGTAATTATTTATAAGACATTGGATGATTTAGCAATTAAATAAAACTTTCATTTCAAACTATGGATCAATAGATCTATAGATAAATTCTAACACTATTTTTGGTTGATTGTTTACTCATTCTAACTGCGTTCATCTCATACTAAGAATACTAAAGGCTGTATTGACAGACCAAATTATAAAATATGATACATTTGTCTTCATTTATATATGCTGTTTTTCTTTTGAAAGAGTAACTCATTTTTTTCAACTACCCAGGAGATGAGAACTCTGCTCTTGTGGATTACAGCTTTGCTGGAGAATCATTGTTTATATTTCATGCAAATTGCACTTCAAAACAGGAGAGAAATACATAAATGAAATTGAAATGAACATTCATTCTTCCAGTCATTCCCTACAAGACCCAAAACCAGTTATAACTTGATATGAATAATTGTGATATTAATTATAAGTGTTGGTGCTGTTGTTCTAATTGAATATAGAATATTATGGCACTTATTCAAATGTTCATCAACTGCACATAATAATTGTTCAGCAACAGACTACATAATAAGTGAGACAATTTCTATTACTTACTTTCTTATTCATTGTTAGAGTATGAATCATACTGAATTGTTTTGGTTATCATGTAGATGTAAAATATAATTCCACAGAAATAGTATTATAATTTACCAGCACTTTAATTAATAGTAGCATGCAATGGTGAATAGAAAAGTTACAGGGAGAAAAGAAGCAAGGAAAGTCATTTACCATTCTTATAATTAGATTTCAAACATCAGGTATTTCTGCAGAATACATGAAGTAACCTAATAAATTGATCTATGCCCCAGCAAACATAATGAAATTAAATATCTCAAATTTAGAAATGGCAAAAGTAACACAAATTTTATGAAGTTATTGATATGTTCCTAAGCCTCTCTATTTTATGTGTCTCAACCACCTTTTCCATTTCTGGTTAATAAAACAAATACCTGTGGAGGACAGTTTTTGGGTATGTATTTTGATGTTTTGTGGCAGGTACATGTAGTTATAACATGGAAAATAATGTCTGAACTAACATATATACTTTGTGGAGCTCAATTGGATATTATAGAGATACACGAGGTGGCTGTTGGTTTGATCTGCCATTTGCAGATTTCATGTCTTCTGCAATTTTTGATTATTTCTCACTCGAGTGTACTACACACCACAAAGAACACACATGTAGTTCCATTTTATGATTTTGTGTAACTACATTTGACATCTGATGTTGCTTTCACCTCTATTTTATACCAAATAAAAGTCAAATAAAATTAAGCCTGAACTGTTTACTTTCTTTCCCTCAATTAGTGAAAACTCAGAGGCATACACTGTATTCTTACCAAATTCCTCAGAGGAAGCTCAATCATTTCTTCCCATTCCCTCTACAGGTCATCACTTGCATGGCCACTTCCTTAAGTTTGCATTTCTGTTTCCTGACCAAAGCACTTGCTTACCTCATCTTTTTTGGCTTTTCATACTTTTTATATCGATTATTTCTTTTCTTGCATTTCTCACCTACACTATCTGTCTCTTGCCTTCTGTCCCTCACTCAAACCATCATCTAAGTCCTGGTAACAACTTAATTAATTAATAAATTAATCTTCAATACATTTCCTGTCATTGTCATTTGCACTAAATAGTAAAGATACATTTCCATAGGAATCTTGCTTTTATTTTACAGAAGACATTATATGTTTGCCTTTTAATTAAAGAATAACTCTTTTTTCAAAACTTAAAAATTAAGATACTATATTTGCAACATTTCTTCCTTCCCTTCCCCTACCCAAAACCAGCCATATATTTGTCCTTACTCTCTTTGAAATTCACTGTCACTTGTTTTTCACAAATTGTCATCTCATGAATATATGTATGTGCACATACATATATATTCCTAAATGTGACCAGCTTAGTTCATTCAGTATTACTTGTAGTTATGTTTTCTGCATGACATTTTGGTATTGGATAACCACTTGCTGCTCTCTTTTCTGGGAAGATTAATTCTCCTTCTTCCAGGATTCTTCTATTGCACTTAGTTGTTTATAGAGGGTTGACACCTCAGTGGCTTTTCTCCGTCTACCTCAGCAAGTCCAATAGTATCATCTTTGCTCAGCTTATATTTGAACAACATGTTGGTGAAACTTTTTGGGTAATGCTTCTGATATTGTTTGAAGACACAGTCTCACAGAAATTTCCCTTATCCTCTTGCTCTTGGAATTTCTCTACCCATAGAATATTTCTTTATCATTAGATACTGGAGTGTTTTAATGATGGCCAGGCTTCACAACTCAGCATATTGATTGGTTGTGGCTGTCTATAATGGTCTCTGTATGTTGACAAGGAGTTTCTTTGAGCAGATCTGATGACTATACTTACTGCACCTGTAAGGACGATTATTTAGAATGTTGTAAGAGAATATTCTGGTTTAGTAAGTTAGGCTATAAATTCTCCTTCAATATTGATGACTTCATGAGCACCAAGTTTACTCACAGTTGAGAAGTCTTCCTTTCATCCTCTTTTTACATTTTTTACTGTTTGATTACTTAATATATGTATTTTTATTATTTCTACCTGACACATTTACTCCTCTCAAAGTCCTACCATATGCTTTTCGTTGTTAATTCCCATGTCTTAATTTTTTTTAAATATCTACTGAGATAACTTAGTGCTGGTGCTACCTGGATGTACATAGGTGGAGGATCACACATGGGAACATGATGGCTTTTCATGAGTTACATCCCTAAAGAAAATGAACTCTCTTTCCACTAAAAGCCTTCAATTTCTAGTAACTCTTCAGTTATGTGTATATGGGTTTTTTTTCTCCTATCTGCCAGTTCCCAAATAAACACTCTTAGGTTTAATGTTAATTACAAACAATTGGCTATTGGTTTGAACTAAGTACTGACTAGTTTTTATAATATAAATTAATGCATTTCTATTAATCTATGTATTGCCACATTTTCATGGCATTGCTCACATCTTGCTTTTTTGGTGGCTGCTGATGTCTTCCCTGATTCTACCTCATTGCTTCATGTATTCAGTTTACCTTTCCTGCCTAGCTATATCCTACTCTGCCATAGGTAAAGGAACCTTTATTTATCAAACAATAAAAGCAACATATATTCACAACATACATAAGGGCTGCCCATATCATCTTTCTTTTTCTGTCTAATTAAAAAGTAAGGTTTTAATTTTTTTAACTAAAATACTTAATATTTTTATTGCAAAAACATAGAAAAAAATACCCGAAGTTCACAATAAGCAGATATTTATATGAAATCAAAAATAATTACAGGAAAATAATGTTCATATAAAATATAATCATATTACGTAAAAAAGAATCATATGTCAAGATCTAAAATATGCATAAAGTTTTAACCTTAACTTTGCAAAATTACAAATTACAAAACAGGTATCAAGGAACAATTACAGTTATAATATTTAGTTTATTAGTATTTGTCAAAATTAAAAGAACTATCTAATCTTATATCTAATTTATCTCTTATCATAACTAAGGAAAACTATAACTATCTTGTCTTCAACTCCATCAAAAACTGCAGAAGGATATAGTATTACCTCATTGAATAGGAAGTGCATTGTAAGAAACATCGAAACTCTAGAAATGACAGAGATGTCTGACTGAGATCACTCAAAGTTCTCTAACATTTGGACATTTATCTCCAGCCCAGAGGTGTAAAGTATCTGACAGAAATCTCAGTGAAGCAGAAAATGTGAAGGACTGTCCTACATACTTTGGTAAAATTCATCAGTAGCTTTCTTCTATGTTCTACAGAATATCTGTCAGACTCTTCCATTAAGCAGGAATCCTGAAGGACTGCCCCACCTTGTTTCAGCAAGTTCACAAGTCATTTTCCTGTGGGTCCTCCATGTCCTGCTTATACAATGTATTATTAAGAAATTCAGGAAAGAGCAGGGTTTTTTTTTCTCAAATGACTAGCCTTGCCATATTGAAAGCAAACTCCATAAGGAGAATCTTTAATGCTCATCATCCTCTTGAAGTAATTGGTGCTGCCAGGAGAGAACATTTCTCACTGTAAATAAAATCCAAAGGTTTTACAACATATAAATGTTATATTCTGTAAGTTGTTGAGACGTTGAAGATTACCTATCCACCTGAAATATATTTCAGTATACCAAGAAAACATAACTAACATGATTATAAGTTTAACTACTGTACATGACTATTAATTTATATTTCTTAACTATATATTACAGTTTTAAATGTATAAACACAACACATTAAACAATAATTGAAATATACATAGAGTATAATAAAATTGACTTTAAATTTGTATCTATAAATGAAAATCCATACCAATATAAAGTATTTTGAAATTAACAATTGTTTTTTGGATTATAGTATATTCAATAATCTACTTTTTTATCATATATATATATATATATATATCCCCTTTTTACTTACAAAGAGATTAACTATGAGCATAATAATTTATTCATTTAAAATCAACCCATTTTAAATGAAAGCAAACATTTAAAACATTATTTTGGGAATTTGGGTGTTGTTCTTTCATACTCCTTCATGGGTTATCCAAATTAGACAAGAAGGACATAAAAGAAAGGCACATCAAATTTTGCCAAGACAAGATATGACAGCCCTTCAGAATATCCTGCTTCACAGAAAAGTCTATTAGATATGGAAGGCCTGTAGGGCAAAGATAGATGTTCCAATATTGCAGAGGAACCTTGGGTGACTATCTAGACAGACAAATGCTTCTATTATTCCTCACATTTATTGGAAGTTGTTTGCTTGTATTTTTTTCTTATTCATGTAATATTATTTCCTTCTAAGGTCTGTAATGGAGTTGAAGAATTATAGTTGCAGTTATAGTTTTCCTTGTTACCAGATTCAGAAAAGAAATTTCTGAAACTAAAGACGACTAAAGTGTATATAGTTGGGAGCTATAAAAGATAATTTTGGATTGGTTATAGGAGTTGTAATGGAAGGTGAGTTAGGTACAATGCTTTGGACTCATCAAGATGGAATAGATATGTAGAATTTTCACTGAATTTGTCAATTCCTAATGGGTTAGACATTGTTGATGTATTTCTTGCCTGTATATATTGTATATAGTTATTGTACTTATAGTATATAGTTTTTCTTATACCTTTTTTATTTTAGTCAAAAAGGGGGAAATGTGATATTCTATTTGTACTCTAACAAATAAAGCTTGCCTAATGATTAGAGGGTAGTGTTGGCCAACTAGTTAATCATACCACAGAGGTCTGGAGACCTGTACAGATAAAAAGGAATATAAGGAAGGAAGAGACGTGAGACTGGCCCTTTTCCAGCTGAGGAGTTAGCAAGAGTTGGCTATAGCTTTCTCCTTTCTCTCTCAGATTTTCAGGAATTGTCCTGCTAATCTGGCTCTGGAATTTTATTAATTAAGGTCAATTAGCACTTGTGCAACAGTTAAGGGTGGGAATTCATGAACTCCTCCTCATCCAAGAGGTATCTTGGCTAACTCAGTCTTGTCCACATCTTTTGCATACTGTCATAGTCTCTCTGCATATAAGAAAAACCCAAAAATCATTTTATAGTTTGTAAAGTTATCATGGATACAAATATTTCTTTAATGTAGTTGCTCTAAGATTTTTGTATAATATAGGTCTGCTTTTAGCTGTTTTGGCCAACTTACATAGTTCACGCTTTTAATCAGCTGGAGATAGGCACACCACAGTTGTTTTATGCATTTCGACCTCTTGCAGATTTTTGATACATCTATTGAAAAAAGAAATGACTTTGATGAGGGTTGATAATTACCCTTATCTGTGGGTATAAGGATGAGTATTTATGTCTAGCAAGAATTTGCATTGGTTTAGGAAAGTGACAAACGTAGGCTCTCATTGTGGGTCCCTAGCAACATCAATTATGAATTAGTTGACTAGGTTTCTAGTACCAGGCATGACTTCCTTTCAGAGAGGTCATAAGTTCATTTAAAAAATTATTGATGACCACCAAGAAATAAGTGCCACTATTGTGCCCTGGGTTTATCATTTCATGCTAGTCATTTTTGAAGCTCATAGGTGAATACAGCAATTGATAACATTTCCTCTTTAGAAGCTTGTGTAGTCATTGTGGACTCAAGTATTACAAAAACAATTTACAGATTGAGAAATGAACATAGAATTGAACCAGTTTTTTAATCTACAACAAAGATGATTTTTCTTCTTATCTAAGCTCAACAAGCTGTTGCTTTTGTTTTTATTTTTTATTATTCTAAGTGTGGCTATGTCCCTGGTTGGCTTTGAATTTGTGATTCTCATGTTCCTGAATTCTGGAATTTCAAACATGTTCAATCATGCTTAACACCATTTTAGGTTTTTTTAAAAAAATTTAGAATACTTAATGCTTTTCCAATTCCTTTTCAAAATTTATACTACTTCTCTTTTTGTATTTTTTGTGTCTAATATGAACAAAACAGTATCATTTGTTACATTGTAACTTTTATATAATTCACTGTACTTTTTTCTGCTTTGTTAATTTTACTCTGCTCTTACTGGAAGTCATAATCAAATGCTTGTCTCATATATTCTACAAAAAACAAAAGAATACATTTTTACCACTAATATATGCAGTTTCCTTAATGTTCAAGTATCCTGTCTCCAGTATAACTTATAGTAACCAATGTAGTTTACTAGTTTATTTCTAGATCCTTAAAATTTATGAAAAATATTTACATTCATATTGAATACATTTTATATATATTGTATGACTATGAAGATATTTGGGGGTAAAGGAGCATCAGCAAATTAGAGGTGCCCAATTTCAGGAAGACATTTTAGAAAGAATCCCATGATTATCCTTATTTGGTTTCTTTTCCACTATCTTTATATGTGGTGTGTTCTCACACATTTGCTTTCTATTATTGCATTTTCATGAGTTCATCTGCCAGTTGTTGCTATATTCTCTGTTGCATATTTGCTTATAATATGTTAGATAAATGGATGGTATATGTTTCAGTTACTTTTTTGTTTCCATGAAGAGACATTATAACTGAGACAACCTATGAAAGAAAGCATTGCATTTATGGATTACAGTTTCAGAGAGTCAGTTCATGACCATACTAGCAGAAAGCAGGACAGTGGAGCAGTAGCTTAGGGCTTACATAGATCCACAGGCAAGAAGCAGAGAGGAAGAGACCGGTCCTGGCATGGGTTTCTGAAACCTCAAATCCAACCCCCAGGAGCTCACTTCCTCCAATAGTTCCACCAACTTGGAAAGAAATAGTCAAGGATAGGAGCCTATGGGGATCCTTCAAACTACTACTAAATAGTTTTGTGTTGATGTATAATATTTTGATAGTATGCTATGTCACAAATAGATCATGTGGATTTTTTCTAATTCCCCTTTTTCAAATTAGTTATTAGCATTTAATTTGGAAGTTTGTGAGACTTTTTCCTCTGGTTTTAGTAGCTGACAACTATTAAATTCCTAAAAACATTCTTCTTGTCAACAATACAACATCTGCTGACATCATTCAAAGTGCAAGTTGAGATTTTCTGTAGTTTAAGGTAGTTTTTCCCCATTGATTCTCCCTTTGTACAGCTCTTTTAAGACACTAATATCACTTTCAGTTATAATGTTACTTTATTTCAATATTCCAAAAATATTTAGCCTGAATAATTACTTTACTCAATTCCAGGGAGGTGCTTCTTATATGTGGTAAACATAGATTTTCATAAGTATTTCTACTATTCTCTTCAATTGGTACAAAATTGGGTATAAGTGACAAAGCCTAGTATATTGTTGGTGTTAGAGCATAGGCTTACCCCTAAAATATTTGGTTATTGTCTTTATTTTCTGGACATCTCTATTTTTTTCACTGATGCTCTCTAAATTCAATGAATTTTAGACATATTTATTAGAAAGTATTAAGTAAAATTGCTCCTTGCAAGTTTCCATGACTATGGGATCAAGTGACTCCTTCATAATGGTGGTGGTCCTGTCATGTCAGAGGAAACCCGAGCAAAATTATTTGACCACCAAGGTGTGCTGAAATGAAAATATAACTTTCGTCTGTAAAAGGTATTTTCTATTTGCTTTAAACACCATACACTAGCTTTTTTTTTAGCTTATATGTAGTAAAGTCATACTTCGTGTGCTTTGTTTTCTGAATAAGAAATATTTGTGAAAAGCAAAGATGAATATTAGGATAGTCTTAAAACATGGTCTGAATCAACCTTACCTTGAAGACTATATTGTGTCTATTCACCAAAATCATACCATAATTAATTCAGATCCTAATACCTTGAGGTTTTTTTCATATTGAGTCCAGTGATCAGAATGTCAAAGAATAGGGAAAACTTGCAAGCCTTTCCCAAGTTCCCTCAATGCCTCACTGGCTGGTGTCTCAGTGCCTGCCAGGCTCACCATTCACCACCACAGACCTGAACAGAGCAAGGGGAAGAAGAGTGTCCTACGAGCCATTTGAACTGAAAAATCTACAGGTCACACTATATAAAATAAGCACTCCAAGCTTGGTCTTTAAATATATCATTTCCAATTTTCCTTAAATTTTACTCAAAAATATCTATTTTCCTTTTGCTAATTTTATTTTGACATTCATTTATAATTAAATTATTTCTTCCTTCTCTTGTCTTCCCCCACACTCTTCCATATGTATGTCCTTACACTCTTTCAAATAAATGGCTTCCTTTTCATTAATTGTTATTATGTGAATATATTTATATGTGCATATATGTGTGTATATGATATATATTCGGCGATACATCTTGATTAGTCTGTGTGATATTGTTTGCATGAATGGTTCAGGGCTCACCGTTTGCTATTGGATAAACTTGTACACTCTTCTTTGAGGGAGGCTGTTCTACCACTCCCAACATCTGCTGACTTAGGTAGTTATTTGTGTAGGGCTGAGGCCTTGTGGGTTTTCTCCCATCCACTTTGGCATGTCTGCTGCCGTTCTTGTTCAGCTCATTTTAGGCTGCCACGTTTGTGAGGCTAAATGGGTGTGTAGTATAGCTTCTGACATTAGTAGGAAAAACAACCTCAGTAAAACCCCTAACCCTCTGATTCATGCAATCTTTCTGCCCACTCTTAGGCATTGATCCCTGGGCCTTAGATGTTGGAGTAATTTTTTTTTTTTTTAGAAATATCCATTGGGACTGAACTCCAAAACTCTTCATTTAGATTGTGTGTGGTTTTCTGTAATGATCT
This sequence comes from Microtus pennsylvanicus, assembly GCF_037038515.1. NCBI lineage: Eukaryota > Metazoa > Chordata > Mammalia > Rodentia > Cricetidae > Microtus > Microtus pennsylvanicus. The sequence continues at coordinate 32,875,356 of NC_134583.1, read as the reverse complement.
CCATCTGTTGCAAAAATAAGTTTTCTTGATAAGGAATGAGAACTACACTTATTGATGATTTAAGTATAAATATTTAGAATATAGTTAGGGATTATGCTAGTTTAATAAAGTAGTTATAGGTTCTCCTCTAAGACCCGTGATTTCACTAGCCCTGTGTAGTTTGATTTCCAGTACCAGGCATGATTTCTCCCTATCGAGTGGGTCTTAAGTTCAATTAGAGAACTGTTGGTTACTGCTAAAGAATGTTTGTCACTCCTTTACTATTGGGGTTATTGTAAAATATTGGTCATTTTTCTTGTGTTCATTCATTAGATTCAATCTGGGTAGAACTTCTGGTTGGTTCTCTTTTTGGAAGCTTACAACATGGTACTTCTGGTACCACAAAAGCTAGTCCTCAGGAAGGAGGTATTTACACGTCTCATTTCAGAGGCCTCTGGGCCTTGTGTCTGAAATGCATAGTATCTTCATCAATAGGGACTTACCTCCTATCTCTTAAGGCAGGCAGGTGCAATAGCAACAGTGTGTTTTGGCAGTCTCTTGGACAGTACTGACCATCAACTCAAAAGATAATTTTTAATATCTGGTGTTAGGGGTTTTGTTTGGTAGCTTTTACATTTTCTGGGTGCATTATCAGACCAAGAAGAATAAATTTTATATGTTTATTTATAAATAGAATTATGTGTTATGTCATTTTTTTCTTTATGGGTGGTAATTATTGATAGCATTATTCTTTTCTGATTTTAGGGCAACTTTGCTGTTATTTTACTCCTCTCTCTCCTTCTGTATTTATCTCCCCCCTAATTCTTTAATTATTACACTCCCTGTCTTAGTTATGGTTTTATTGCTATGAAGAGACACTGTGTCCATGAAATGCTTATAAAGAAAAATATTTAATTGTGATGGCTCAGAAGTTTAGTCCATCATCATGGCAGGAAACAAGGAAACATACAAGAGGCAGACATGGTGCAAGAGAATGATCTGTGAAGTCTTACATTTTGACTCACAGGTAAGAGGAAGTAGTCTGTATGTCACATTGAGAGAAGCTTGAACTAACTTGCCTTCCCAGTGACAAACTTTCTCCAACTGGGCCATACCTACTCTAACAAAACCACACTTCCTAATAGTGCCACTCTGTTTGTTTGTTTTCTCAAACCACCACTTTCCCATTTCCCTTATCAAACCACTTGGACCCCACAATTACCCTCTATGAATCGCCCACTTCTCCACCCCATCAATTGTCTCTGTTTACTTTCCTGGTTTCTGTTGTCATTCATGGATGAGTACCCATGTATGAAGATTTAGAGATGGGAGCCTCCAATGAGAATGAATAGATATTTCTCTTGAACAGCCTGGATAAATCTCACTCGATATTATTTTTTCTAGTGCTGTCTATGGACCTGTAAAGTTCATTATTTTATTTTTTGTACTGCTGAATAGTATTTCATAGTATATATATATATATATATATATATATATATATATATATATATATCACATTTTCATTATCCTCTCATAAGCTGAAGGGGCATTTAGGTTGTTTCTTTTTCATAGCTATTATGAATAGAGCAGCAAATAACATTCCTGATTAGTATCTGTGGAGTCAAATACTTATTCTCTGGGGCAAAAGCCAAGGAATGATAAATCTGAGTCCTATATCAGAATTTCTTTTTACTGTCATACTGAATTTCTGTGGGACTGAGCCTTCTTCACATTAATTCAGCATGCTCAGGAATGCTGAAGGATCTCTTTCTTCTAAAGATGCAATTTCAGACAAAAATGAATGAAAAATAAATAAGTACATGTATTGTGAGTTTTCTCCTTCATGCTTTCAACATCAGCAAAACATTGCCTTTGTGGAGCCTATAACTCTAAGGTGTCAGTTTTTCTTTGTTTCAACAAGTAAAATATATTCTTTCATCACATCATGTCAATTACTTAGGTTGCTTTCTTCACAACACATATTGATAATCATTAAGTCCTAATTTTGAAGGTAAGTGTGAGAGAATATTTGTCTTGACATTTAGGAAGTTGCTTTGAATGGTATACTGAAAGCTAACTTGTCTGAATGGCTGTTTCAGCCTGTTCTAAAATGTTGGTTCCTCCCTTTTAAATTCCCATTCTTATTAAGCATAATATAGTAATATACCCTTTATGAAATTGTTATAAAAATTGGCCTTGCAGGTTATAATCACATGGGTAATTGACATAATAGAGTGAAACTTTTAGTTATTCAATTTGCCACATATGTGAGTATATTTATTTAATGTTGAAAAGTCATTGAATGTAGAAAGAGCTGTGGGCCACATCCCGCCACCCAGCTCCCAGCCACCAGCTAGCTTTACACCCAAAATAACAACACACAAATTGTATTTTTTAAACACTGCTTGGCCCATTAGCTCTAGCCTCTTATTGGCTAATTCTCACATCTTGCTTTAACCCATATTTAGTAATCTGTGTAGCACCACAAGGTGGTAGATTACAGGGAAAGATTCAGCATGTCTGACCTGGTGTCTGGCTCCATGGTGTCTGGATCACTTCCCTTCTTCCCAGCATTCTGTTCTGTCTACCCCACCCACCTAAGGGCTGGCCTATCAAATGGGCCAAGGCAGTTTCTTTATTAACCAATGAAATCAACACAAAGAAAAGACCCTCCCACATCAATTGAATAAAGATAAATATTGTAATCCACTATTTCTGAATTTTCTGAATAAACAAATATGTAGCAATAAAGTATTATAATAAAGTAAGGCACAAATTTTGGATAAAAAATAATTGTGTGCGATTGCATTACCTCAAATTTATATTCATGGTGTCATAAACTGAAAAAAACATGATTATATTATAATTTGCCTAGAAATTATAATACACTAGCAAAGGTTATTAGCATAGCAAAAAGTTTTGAATGATTATTATTAATAAGCCATAGTTAATAACAGTTGGTTATCACTATTTCTTCAATACTCCACAGCTTCTACCACCAAACAAGAGCACAAAGACACACACACACACACAAACACACACACACACAGGCATGCAAGAATGCATGCATGCACACAAGTATGTTGAAATGTATTAGGCAAGGGTAAGTAACTAAACTATTCCCTAAAGCTCATGACAATATTAGCATTGAAACTCAATTTGAATCTTTAAGTACAACCTTAAAAATCTATTAACTTTCATTTCTAGTATCAATTTTTAAGGAAGAAAAGAGTAGGTAAGGGTAAAAAGGTCAAATGAAGAATTATCTTAAAATGACACTTTTATGATTATAGCCATGTTTAATAACTTCAAATGAAGAATTATCCCCCATTTGATGTTTTTAAGACAAAGACAGTATAAAAATGTCATTTTAAGATGATGTTTTTACAATCAAAGCAATCTGTAAAAATGTCAGGTGAACAACTCAATGAATTCAATGTTCCTAAGGATATAAAATGAGTTAAAATGTTCAGTGAGGCATTTCATTGACATTTGATTTTTTTCAAGGAATATTGATCATAAACTACAGTGCTTAGTAGGTTACTCTCTGATTTTCAAATTATATCATATTTAGATATGAATTATATGTAAATGTTCTTCTGATCTAAATTAAAAATGACAGATGAGAGTTCACACAGTCTTAATATGGAAATGTGTAGTATTTAAAGTCACTATTCTAGTAATTAATTATTAAACATATGTATGTTTTCCATTTAACTATTTTAATATATTTCACGTTTTACATTGTATCATATGGCTCAATTGCTAGTTGCAAAATTCATACTGTAAGAAGATTGAGTTACACTTCATGCTGTTCTAATAAAGCATCAATCATTATTAACATTTATTATAATTAAAATAATGCTCAAACTTCCCACAATTTCCTTTCTGTACAAAAATGGGTAATATGGTAAGGATTAGCAATTGAAATATTGCTTTTTTAATATTTTACCAATAGCTTTTCAAATACCCAATACAAATCTCTGGATCTTGACTTTTGGAAGTGATGAAAATTTTTATATGTATATTTCTCAGTGTAGTAACCACTCACTGATCTCAAAGCTCACAAGGATTTGAAATGTGTTTGGATGAAGGAAACATTGACATTTTAGATTTAATTTAATTTTAATTAATCCTAATTTGAAATCTTTACCTGTGAAATTCTATATGCATTAACTTTTAGCATGTTATGTTATATTGAGATGGATGCTTAATTCTAAACTGAAAGTTTCTGATTCTGGAATCTGTAAGAATATGATGGTTCTGGGAAAACTTCCAATATATGAAAATAGTAAACAATGTTCTAGCAAAAAAAATAGGATCATAAAAATAAAACAGGTTTTAAAACCTGGGATGTCAAGACAAAGGTTTCTGAGAAACTTCAATCACAAATCCACAAATCTTCATAAATGAGACACAGTGACTTTAGTAGCAGTATTAAGAAAAAAAACATTAAATTTCGCACAAACTACAGTGTTAAGATTAAGAATGTGCATGCAAACATACAGTAGTTGTACAACAGAAAGTAACTATTCAAACTTTTTGTTTGGAAATATTAACCAGTCATTATCAGTATATTTTCTCAATATCTGTGTCATATTGTCATTCATAATCTAAAATTAACTATCTATGGTCTTATTAAATTCTTCAGGTTACATGTTTTTTATATGTCGTTGCTTTTGAAACTCACAATAATATAAAGAGAGACTTTTATAATTATGTCTTTTTCAAGATGAAGAGATGAAAACCTGAGGAAATTAAACCAGAGAGAAAAAAAAAGAGCCACTACCTTTGTTGATGATAATGGTAATGACTGACATTTACAGAGCTTTCCAATCTGTAATCACACCTCGCATCCCTGCTGTTCCATGAATTGAGATCCTTTGATTACCTCCATTTAATATGTTAGTGCACTGTGGTACAAGGCACTGGTAGTTGAGGCTAGAAAGCAGGTCTCATAATCTCCTGTCACTCTGGTTGGTACTTCTAGGATCAGGATAGCAATCATGTGGAGATATGCAGTCCTAGGGAAAATAAAAAAGGGAAAAAAAGACACTGTCGTGATTGATTGCAAATGAGTTGCAAAAAATTTCTATAAATCAAATATGACTGGAAGATCAATCCTCTGATAAGTGCAACCAATGAGAAGAGTGTCAGCAATAATGGCACATTTAGAACAGGGGAGTTCTTCAGAGACATCTAAAACTGCATTCTGCATATGTCATCTTGAGTTGTCATTATTTTAAGTTGCTAGGTTTTATGCCCTTCAAATATGCTGTGACCCTTATTCTGATTACCTACAGAGGCTAAGATCTCATAGATGATTGCTGAAGGAATCTTTGGCCTGATGCTGACACTTTCCTGACTAGCCACCCACCTTTTCTGATTAAGAGCCTTTTTTCATCATTCTTTCTTGATATTGTGAGCTTACTACCATTTTCTGTTTGTTGTACTGCTCATAGTGCACCATGTTTCAATCATTGCACCTTCATTATTTAATATTTTCCTTCTAATCCCCATAGCCTATGAACAAGAATGTATTACTCACACAGCACAGACAAATAAATAATACTGATACCTAAACAATCAATTTTGAAACCATATTATGAACTCTGACAATTTTAGAATATTTTTATCATATTGCACTCTACATTTCTACCTTTGATCAAGATACTTACACATTGTTTAAATTTTGAGATCATTGTCCTTGTTTGCTGCATATTTGTTTACAGATTATTTAATATTCTGATATGAACTGCTAGTCTTTAAGTTATACAGGTATTAAAGGTAAATAGTTATTTATGTTTGTTACACATATAGTCAGATTAATTAGGCTCTTTAGATACATAGAGATTGTATTCTTCCTAGATAGGTAACCTTCAACCACTTTAAAGATCTATAGAACATGGCATTTAAGTAACTTAGGGTTCTGTTTACATGAGACATGATTGCTCCTGAAAGCACCCGCCTGTTCCCAAGAGAGTGTTCAGCACCAAAGACACTTCACTTGAAGTTTGTTTCCTTGGCACAATTGGCCTTTGGGCAAGGAACTGCCCATGCCTTGACCACTGAGAAAGTATGTGGTATTCGGGTTGGATAAGAAGGACACAAGAAAAAAGACAATGTAATATAGAGCAAAGGGGAAAGTAGAAAAAGAGTATTAAACAGAAAGTAAAATTGGAGATCAAAGGTTAAAGAGGAATTTTAGGGAGGAACAAATCTTAAAGAACTTTTGAGAAGTCATATAAAAATCTATTACTATAGAAGCTTCCTAAATTATATACATATGTGAAAGTAATTTAAATGGAGTAAAATATAGAGGGGAGGCACCTTATGACAAGAAGTAAAACTCCCAATTCCAGAATTTTTTACTTATTGTAGAATCATTGGAAAAGAGCAATGTAAATCATCATAGAAAACTTCCAAGTCTGTTGGTTACCCTCCACAATCTAACAGTAAAGCCTTATTGCTGAAGACACCACTTATGCCACACTGAACTTGAAGAATTTGACCTGGTGCACAGCTAGAAGTTTCAGTCTTATTGACTAGCTCTATTGTGCCAGGTGGCACTATTAATGCTACCACACACAAAAAAAATAATCATCAATATCATTTACCTACAAACCCTGTGATCTACGATTGTTATCTGCCTATGAGATATACCAGTACACAATGGCAGAAATGTTCGGGGAATACCAGGCACTTTTTAATTTCAAAAAGTGACTAGTAGCTTTCCATTGATTATATATACTACATTTTAATTATCCATTTATTACATATTGTACGTTGCTGGCATTTCCACTTCCAGGCTATTGTGAATAGTACATCAATGAGCACAAATATGCTGTGTCTTTGTAGTACTACAAAGTATGTAGTGTGTGTTTACTAAATATATTTGTACATTAAATATATTTGTAGTATTAAATATATCTATCCAGATATAGATTATAGATATAGATATAGATGATATAGATACAGATATTTCATTATATATACCAAGAGTGGCATACTTGCATCATTTGTTAGATCTATTTCTAACATTTAGAGAAACAATAATATTGATTTCCATAATGGCCCCAGCAATTTGCATTCTCAGGAGTACTGAGTAATGTTCCCCTTCCTCCTACTAAGGTCAGCATTTGCCATATTATTTCTTCTTTTTTGTGTTGCTTTTTATTTATTTTATTCTGTTTGTTTTGTTTTAGTTGGGTCTACTTTTTCTAAGCCATTCTGACTGGTTTAGATAAAACCTCAAAGGAGTTTTAACATGTATTTCCTTGTTGTTTAAGAGATTGAACATTTAGAACAAATATGTCTCTGCGAATTGTGTTTCATCTTTTGAGAAAGTTTTGTTATGTTCCATGCCTTTTTTTAACTGTGCTGTTTGACTTTTGACTTTTAATTTTATTTTTATTTCTTTGTATATTCCAGATACTAGGCCTCTGGCAGATGTGTGGCTGATAATTATTTTTCCCATGTTGCAAGATACATATTTCACTGAGATGATGACATTCTTTTCTATATAGAAATGTTTTTAGTTTCATGAGGTATCATTTTATTAATTATTGTCCTTAATGCTTACATGGTGAGAATCCTGTAAGTATATAACACATACTTTCTTGTGTTAAAGTTCAAATATAGTCTCTGCTTTCTGCTCCATTCGATTCAAGGTATCATGTCGTATGCTGAGGTCCTAGATGTATTTGTTGGTGAGTTTTGTGAAACATGAGAGATGAATCATTTTAATTTCATATACGAGCTATCTAGTTTTATCATCTCTATTTGATGAAGATGTCTTTTCTCCATTTTTGGCCTTGTTGTCAAAAATCATGTGACTGTAGTAGTATGGGCTTATACACAGATCCTCAATTGCATTCCATTGATAAATGATGATGATTTATGGAAGCACGATACTTTTGGAGTTAAATCTCTGTTGTAAAACTTGAGATCTGTAAAGATGACATATTCAGCAGGTTTTACTTTGTTGTTCAGAAATGTTTTGGCTACCTTGGGTCTTTAATATTTTATTAGAACTTTAGTATTGTTTTTCAGTTTGTGTTTGAATTTTGAGTATTGGAAATATTTTGCTCTTTTAATGTTTTCTTTAGTTTCTTTTTACTGTTTTAAATTACTATTGACATTTTCATTTTCTTCATCAAGTGTATTCTCAGATATTGTTTGCTGTTGTTCTATGAATCAGGAATTCTAACTAGTCTTAATAATTAAATATTGAAAGATCAGAGAAGTAAAGCAGCCAGTCACTAGAGATACGTTTTTACCTCCACTGATTACTCAGACTGAAAGGGTTAAGGTCCTGTCTCTACAAAACCTCAGACTGACTGATTTGAGCTCCTGACTCCTCTTGACTTGTATTCCTCCATCTGCCCATCCATATCCATATTTGTCTCCACCTCCCTAGTGTTGTGAATAAAGGTCTGTGATTCCCAAGTACTGGGATTAAAGTTGTAAGACATCACCACCTGACTATGTTTCTCTTTTAGAGTGTATCAATCACAACTAGCCTAGGGTGGCCTTTAACTCACAGAGATCTATGTGCCTTTGCCTCCTGATAGCTAAGCTAAAAGGTCTATGCCAACACTGCCTGGATTCTATGACTAACTAGTAGCTAATTCAGCACTTTGATATTCAGGCAAGCTTTTTTCGTTATTTGTTATAAAATATCATCACACTTCTGTTTTGTTTATTTGATTTTATTGGTTTGGATAACTATTATGAATGTGACTTTCCTTAATTTCTTTTTGGAAATGTTTATGATTTGAATATATGACAGTTGCTGCTTTTGTGTTAATTTTGCATCCTCCTTCTTTTGTGAGTGTGTTAACAGATACAGGAGTTTCATTGTGCACTTTTAAAAGTTTTTTATGCCTTTAATCCCAGCACTCAGGAGACAGAGGCAGGCAGATCTCTGTGAGTTCGAGGCCAGTCTGGTCTACAGGAGCTAGTGCCATGACAGGCTCCAAAGCTACAGAGTAAAGGCATGTGCCACCACCACCTGATGCTCCTTCTTTTGTAACTATGAGGTCACGTGGAGAGGGGCTGCCTTCAGGATATGTGATCTAGAGCAGCTTCACTACCTAGACAACAGAATGTTAATAATTTGATGTCTCAGAGTGATAAAGCAATTAACTGTGTGAGTTGCCCTGCCTATCATGTTAATAAAGTCTTTCATTACCTTCTCTCCCTACCCTGGCTCACTCCCCTCCAGTTTACATTGCATATAAAAGCTATGAAAAAATAAATGCAGGCAATTTCTGTAAAAAAAAAAAAAGTCTTTTTGTATGGGATAATATCTTCTGAAAATAAGAATGCTTTGACATCTTCCTTCCCTATTTTTCTCTTTATCTTCATCTCTATCTCTTTGCTTTTTTGTTGCTTTATGTATGTTTTCAATTACTATATTAAACAGGAGGTGTGGAGGTTGAATATCCTTACCTTGCTCTGAAAATTTTTGAAAATATTTTAATTTTTCTCCATTTAGAATGATGTTGGTCATGGGCTTCTAGATTTTTTTATAGTATTGAAATATGTTCCCTCTATTCTTCTCTAGCACCGTTTTTCATGGATAAAAGTCAAATTTATCAAAGGCCATTTTAAGCATAAATTTAACTCTTATTCAGCATTTATACATCTAATATGGAAGAGCCAGATGTCGATGACTTTGACAACACACCAGTTTTTGACAGACTAGTACTAATACACATATTATCCCCTAGATTGTAGCCACACCCACAGAACCATCAGAAGTTCAACCAAGACAAAATTCCAGAAAAGAGAAGAGTAAGGAGAAATAAAGTCTCCTCATCTAAGAAGCTATTTGCAATAGATTATTATATATTTTAAGGAGTTTTTCTTCTATGATCATGAGAGATATTAGCACATAATTTCTTTTTGTGTTTAAGCTTTTAAAATTTGTTATAATAATATACTGGTTTAATAAGGGAAATTTAGAAATTTTCATTCCCTTATCATTTTGTAGAAGAGTTTGAAATGTATTGGTGTTATTTCTTATTTGGAAGATTAGAAGAATTCTGTAGTTAGCTCACATACTAATTTTAAATATAGATATGTTGACTGAAAGCTAGATGAGGTGTTACTTCTGCTTCTGAATTTATAGTTAGATCTACAGAATTTATGAATAACTGCACACTATAAAAACAACAATCAGATTTCTGGAGGACAGATGTAATTATTTAATGGTGGGAAAAACTGGACGTATATACAAAGAAGCATATGGAAAACTCTGGGAACACATGTAGCCAATGTTCTTTTGATTATTGTGATGTTAAAGACGTGTATAATAAATACTTCAATGCCCATCAAATGGAATATTTTATTTATATGCAGGTCACTACATGGCAATTTTCACATTGTACTAAAAAAAATCTCATGATTTTTTGAATGGAAATTATATCAGAAAAAATCCAATGAGTTTGGAAAATTTGCTTTTGAAAAAAAAAATAAGCACTGTAAAGTTGAATAGACTTGCAAAGAGCAAAGTTCTTTAACACTTTGTTACAACTAAAAGTGATTAATAGATTGGGTGGATGGGGTCCAAATTATCATCTAATAAAATGATACAGGCCCACATGAAAACTTCCAGAGAATATTACACATACATTGATAAAAGTTAACTCTGCTGTTTTTTGTCTATAGTTTTATGAAAGCAAAAATAATTTGTTTTGACTACCAGTTTTGTCATAAGTTTTCAAAAAGCGTTTTCATATACAATCACAATCACCATCTGTAGCTAAGTACATAGAAGGTGTCAGCACTCCTGTCTTCCTCCTGATGCCTGTATCACCATGTTTGTGCACCAGAAGACAAGAAGGATTTCTATATTCCAAAATGAAAGTCAGAAGAGCTTGTTTAAGGGAGTTCTCAATGAAAGACAAGATACCAAAAGGTTCACCCCTCCTTGTAATGGGAGTGTATTAAACATAAACTCTGACAAAAGTTAAAACAGCAAGATTGCACTTACATTGTATAATCGCTACACAAAAGGCTGATAATCACTTTGTTCAAGAGAGATAATGCAGCATAATATAAGTAGTAGTTTAAGCAATTATCCAGTAGAACACTTAATCATCACCCTCAGTCTACAGCCTTTGTTTCTCACGAATACACATGTCAGACTATAATTAAATGCACTCACACTGTTCAGGGAAGAGTGAACATCCTGGGTTGAATGTTGGAACCAAACTGAAAAGCACAATGGAGACAAGTTTAGACACAGCTTCCCGGCGGTGTCTGCCCACTATGGGGTCTAGATTGACAAATTGGCTCTATAACAGTGAAGCCACACTGGGGTAAATTATTTATGGCCAATAATAGTTTGTGTCTGTAGAAAAAATTGTGCTTATAGTTTATGAAATTCCTGAATGCTGACTTTCTGTGGGAATTATCTGCCATACATAATTTAATATTAGGTATATCTGAAAAGATAGTTTTAAGTAGCCTATTTTATTCAGATTCTTTGATGAGGTTTGTAAGACTCCTGAAGACTTATCTGTACACTTCTCATTTTCTATACATTTTTGCACTTCTAAAATCATAGCTTTGTAATTGTAGCTGTGATTCATATTCAGAGAATGACATCTCTTGAAATGGACAGGAACATGATAATCCAAAAAGCAAAATTATAATTTTCCTGATGTAACTGACTTTTATAACCCTTTATTTTCAATTTAATTAGTGTAATTACTAATTACATCAATTAATTCATTTAGTGTAATTCTATATTTTAGGTAAGTGCTCCAGATATTTAAAAAATCAGAATAAAATACTATTAGTATTATAGAATAGATGGTCACCTTTACATTTTCCAAGCAATTACATAAAATTTTGCCTTTATCTGTGATTGGTCTTTTTTTTCTTTCTTTTCATCTTTCTGTACTTTTGTGTAAGTGTGGGAGACATTCGCTCAAGGGATTAAATTCTGATTGCAAAAGTTATGTGTGCTGCATCTCTTCCTACTGAGCCATTTCTCTGGCTCATAGTTTTATTTATAGGAATGCAATATTGGTTTACAGGTACTTAACTGAGACGTAAACTTTCTTGCCTAGAAACATTTTATCTAACAATCTACTTGAACACTACTACTAAAGCCAAGATGAGCAGCCTTCCATCTGCTGCCCTTGTATCAATTCCTGTTCTTTGGTTGTTTGAGTCCACTGAGGGAGGATGTTGAATTATTGAGAGACGGAGCCAATCAAGAGAACCTTAAGTCACTGAAGAGCTCTTTTTGGAAATGTAATTGCTTCCTTCTTCATCTTTTTTTTCTTCATTTCTGGGTAACCATGTGGTAAACACGTATGCATCAGCATGAATCTGTACCACTTTGACCTTAGTAACTGGTCTATAGCAATATGACAAAAAAATCCACTTTATTTTTATTTTTAGTCATGTATTTATTTTTAGTGTGTGAATGTGTGTGTGTGGGTATTGTTTTAAGTCTCACATATCAAAGATTTTTCTGAACTTTTCTTATCTTAGCTTTGATTTGATTGACACTTGTCATGATTATTCAACCTAACCTTTATTACTCCTCCAAACTCTGCACTGTTCCTGTCATTTCTCATCATTCATGGAGATGCTATTGCAAAGTAAATGTGAGGTTGCTATTGCAATTTAGCATTATTAGCAAAAGGTCTGAAATTCTTGGATTTGTTTTTTTAAGAATGGGTAGTTCTAAACAACAATCATCAATTATTCTCAAGCAGAAAGGTATTCTCTCACTGCTATGAAAATTAAAAGTCTAAAATCAAGGTGCATTGAGGCTGTGCTCTCTTCAAGTTTTCCAGAAAGCAAAGCTCTCAGCACTGATGTGAATTTTTATCTTAGAAGTGTCTTTGCTTGTACCTAGTCCTCTCTGCTCTTCAACTCCAGTCTCCCACTGCGCACACAAGACTACTCTTAGTGCTTTTGCCTCTGAGTCTTCATGTGTCTTTCTTCTTTGTGTCTGTGACTAAAATCTCTATGTTATTAAGATGATGCTAGTCATTATACTGAGACTCTGACCTCATGTAACTTGTTATAAATCTATAAAGATTCTTTTTTTACTAATTATTCTTTTTGAGATTAAAATATAATTATTCATTTCCCCCTTCCCTTAACTCTCTCTAAACCAGGAATTCTCAATTGCCCTAATGCTGTAACACTTCAAAATAGTTCCTCATGTTGTGGTGACAGCCAACCACAAAACCATAGCATTGCTACCTCATAAGTGCAATTCTGCTACTATTGTGAATCACAATGTAAATATCTGATATGTAGGATATCTGACATAAACCTCAAAAGGGTTATGACCCATAGGCTGGATATACTGCAACCTCTCTATATACCCCTCTTTACAGCTTTTTCCCTTTATGGTAAATGTGTTCAGGATTCAAAAACATGTGAAAAATACACAATTTAGTCCATATTCTCTGCTATTGTTATTCTATATTCTATAAGTCTAGTCAGAGACCTTGCATTTGTGTAGCTTGTCCCACACAGATTTCTGAACTGTCATTTTTCTAGAAATGCAAACAAAAATGCCAGACAGCTTGCATGTAAATCTCTGCCAAAATACGTTGTCTGATTTGACTCATCATTTCCATTTTCATTTCGTTTACTATGTATATATGACTTCTGTAAATTTAACCTACATGTCTTTTTAAAATACTTTGAAAGATATGAATGATTCAAGAGCAAAAATAATGTATATTACTGGAAATTTACAAATAAATTAGGTTTTAATTATAAATTGCATGTGTAGTAACTCCCCTGACTCTTTTACACTGAAATAAACATCACCCTGAATAGTCATCAATATCATGTATGTTTTAGAATATATCTATCTTGTCATCAGTATTTTTATTTATATATCTTTTGTATCTGGATACACATCTATATTAAATATTAAATATTTAGGCTTCAGTTGCTTACCTTCTACTTTCTGCTATGGCTATATCTACATTCATATCACAATGTCATCCATACTAAAGATGACATTTTTCACAACCATTGCTAAGATTTGTAAATTTTACAATAAAGCAAACAATATAATTAACAGTATTTCTGTGTTCACTACTAAAAAATTCCATCATCTTATACATGAAAACCATTTAGTGACTGAAAACCTTGCTGTGTTTACAGTATTGATAACATATAAAAACTAACATTGAACTCACAAATTCTTTTCAAGTGACGAACTGTTTTTCATAAGGACTTTTTGTTTCAATAGACTGCATTTTAAAGTAGTTCAGGTATCCGAAAGAATGTAACTGCCATTTTATTTATTTTCAATTTAAATATTACAAATTTCAACTAGTCATTACAAATTCAAGATACTCTTCACATGTTGAACAGTTTCAATTTGTAGTAATCCATGACACGTATCATATGAAATTAATCGGAATCTTGGGTGATAGGCGAGTCCTGTAAGTCCTGCTTGTGAATACTATGTCTGCTCTAATGAAAAGTAATAGGAGAAAGAAATACATAATGAAGACATAGAAGGTGCAAAAAATTTCTCTTATGTACCAAATCTCTTAGTATTCCAAACAGGATTAAATGGTGTTTTCTTGATTTTGATATATTCATAATTGGTCTTTTTATAAATATATTTCTGTGTTTATAAATTTCTGAATACTTTGTAAAATCTATTTTCACAGATATTTTATGTATATTTTCTAGTTGGACTGTATCTCTATGTGTATCCATAGTGGTGTGTGTGTGTGTGTGTGTGTGTGTGTGTGTGTGTGTGTGTGTGTGTATTTCTTCTATACTATAGGAACCAGATTACCAAATGGGTAACTTAAGACACTCAGAATGTAAGGTATAAAATAAATTTTGACATAAAACACCAGATATTTTTACTCAGAGATAGAGATATTATACTACAGATGACACCTTCCTGAGATTTCAGGCTTTCTACAATAAGATGTAAACAAACTGGGGCTTAAACAAAAATGTTATATCTAAGCATGAAAACAATCAGGAAAAAACAGTGACGACCACTCAGATTTTCAATGCTCTTTTTCAGTAGCTGCATACCCACAATTAATTTGATCTGTAATCTAAAAAGCATATTATAATTAATTTCTCAGCATTTTCCAAGTACAAGCCATCACTTTAAACTGCTGTGTCATTAACGAAATCCTGTTATTATTTTTTTCATAAAGAATAGGCAGACTGATCTACATTTTTCCATGCTGCCAAGGCAGAATGGACTCAAGGGATATTATCTTATTCAGAAAGAACCTTTCAAGGTTGAATAAAAGAAACGGTGCAGGGTCCCTGGGAGAGGGAGGTGATCACCATTTTCACCTTCAACTCCTCTTTGATGTGGCAGAGTCAATTTTTAATCAGCAGCCATCAGACCAGGCTTCATTTCTTCTTACAGAGTCCTATTACCCTGCTGCTTTCTGGAAGGAGGTGATAAGGACAATGCCTCGCCTTTTCTCTTCATAGAGCTCTGCATATGATGAGTCCCTTTGGAGAGGCTTGATGAAAAAATAAAATAAAATAAAATAAAATGAGGAGAGTATATGGGGATAAAGGTCACCTCTCTGGCAGAATGAACTCTTCCACACAGCAAACTTTGATATCCCTGTGTTTGTTTTCAGCTCATCTCCTATTGTCTCTGGAAGCAGTGGCAGTTCTGAGCTGGGAACAAGATTCCAAAATGCATATTACCTTCGATGAAAATGACATTTAGGCATATTCGTTTTCCCTGGCTATAGAAAACAATAACTTGATAATCATAAGGAATGCTACTTATATATTAGTGAACACATTGAAAAACTGAACAATTAAAATCTTCCTTTAGTAAGTCTCAGAAACTGTTCAGCATCAGAATGCACCGAAGTGCCACCCAGACATAGCAAAAAAATCACTTCAATGTATTCGGTTAAATTAAAAAATAAAAATTTACCACATTTTCCCCTCTAGAAGTAGTTTTCTTTTTATGTTAAGTAAACCTAAATTATTTTTTAAACTATGCATGCATGGAGAAATATCTCTATAATCTCCTAGTATCATTTATTGTAGTCAGCGGTATTAATTGCCTCACTTGAAATGGATCATAGTTCTGGGAATTATCTAGTAAAATGATGTTACTACTCTCCAGCCTTCACATCCTTTGATATAATCTCATTAAAAATATCAGGCCTCTAGGTGAGGGAATACATATGAATAGTAAGTGCATGCTAAGCAGGAGCACCCAAACTCATGACCCAGTTATTACAGTGCAGAACAGCCATCAATGAATTTTAATTTTGAAGTACAACATATTTTTTAGTGGTTAATACCATAATTATTAACATATTTTTGGAAAAGGTCTGCCTGTTACTCTTGAAAAAGATAATAATAATATTGAACCAACCAAAATACTGAAATGACATATTTTGGAATAAAATAAATACTTATTTTCCAGAGGACCACACAAGTGAAAAAAACACACGTAGTTTCATTAACTATAATTACGGAAAAGAGATGGGAAAAGATGTGTGCCAAATCCCTTTCTTCTGTGTGTGTTCTCGGAATCTAGCTGCGTTGAAAAAAAAATATGAAGCCCTTGAGAAACTACACTCATCACCCAGCCAAATAGAGGGGGGAGAAGTGGAGGGGAGAGTCATGCTGAGTCCACCATATGAAATAATTAGATTTTTATAGGTTTGGATTTCCTGTTGTAAATTGGAAAGTATAGTCTGCAAAGTGAGGGCAGATAGAGCATAAAACCTATCCTGCTATGTAGCTTCATGTATTGCAATAATAAACCATTTTATTTCTGGTAGTGAATAACATAGCAAAGAAAACCAGCCTGGTGAACAAAAGCTTTTGTTCAGTTTTACAAATGAAACTTAAATATTCAACCATGAACAATTTCTAGCTGCAAACATATAGAAAACTCTGGGAATCCAACAGGTAAGAAGTGATCTGAATAAAATATGCTCTTTTATGTTGGGCATGGTGGTGCACACTGGCAATCCCAGAACTAACAAGGCAGAAGGCATTTCTAAAAGTTCAAGAACAGCCTGACGCAGCAAGATGGGGGGGGGGGGGCAAAGGACAGCGAGAAAGATTCCATTTCAATCATATAAAAGAATAAACATGTTACTTATACACTAAGTATACCAGTGCTGCTCAAGTAACATACTGGAATGATGCTTTATAATATTTCTTCCACGGAAAAGTATTTGGAATAGTATTGGAATGATTTCGAAAAGCATTTTTTACTATAGGTTTACTTTATTAGTATTTTTGTTACTGTGATAAAAAATACAATACACAAAACAACTTAGAGGAGAAATGGTTCATATCGGTTACAGACACAGAAAGATAGAGTCCACTCTGGTGGAGGAGACATGACAATGCAAATGCATGGGGCAGGGGCAGAAAACTGGTGATCACATTATATCAGCATAAAGAGAATATGTAATGGAGTCAAGCCATAAAAATCTCAAAGGCTGCCCTCTGTGATGTATTTCTTCCACCAAGATCCACCTCTAACCTTTCCCAATCAGTGCGACTGGCTGGCGACCGCATGCTCAAACATCAGCGTCTGAGGCAGACATATTACTATCAAACCACAATACCTATCTACTATTTTTATTAGATAGGAAACATTTTTTATTCTTGTTTTTTGTTTTTATCCTCCATCTCTCATTTCAGTTACTGTTTTGCCACATTGATATTTTCTTAGACAGACTAAGTTGAATCATATGTCACAGAGTTCCATTCATCCTAATGTTAATTACAAGGAGCACTTAAACTAACAAACAGTCCACAGCATCCTCTCGCTCACAATCTCTGTGGTTACTTGCACTAAGCCATAGAAAGGGAGGGGTCACATGATTCTCCCATTTACTACTCTTGAAGGGGAACTGCTGTTTTCAGGCATGTACATACTGCTGAGACATCCGGGATTCAAGGGATGGATCCAAAACCCTAGTTAACACACACAGCCCTGATTCAGATCAGTCTATCATGAAACAAAAGAAATAATCACGAATTGTGACCATGAGAAAGAAATGTATGGGGAGGAATGAGTGAGACAGAGACTGTAGAGAGGCGGGGGGGGGGGGGGGGAGGGTGAGAGTGCTCAGAATGTATTAATGCACAAACATGAAACTTTCTAAGAGCAAGTTTACCTTTCAAAAACTACTATAAAATCATAAAAGTAGAATGCTAAATATGATGTGTCATGTAAATCAGACACCCTGGATAATGATGGTTTAACAAGATAGGTTTAACAATAGTAATAAATAAATCACTTTGACATGAAATATTCAGATTCCTTGTAATAGTTATTTTTTCAAAAAAGATTTTGCATATTGTTCAACAAAAATAATAAAAATCACATTAACTGGCATATGAAAGAAGAGGAAGGGTTTCATGTAACCAGGTGTAGGCCAGTGTGCTTCTCTCCAGTGTGATGAGGAAAGTAATATACTCAGTTATAATTCTTGAAAATGTGGGAATCTTTACCATCATATTGTTTCCTAGAGATACTGGTCACTCTTATAATTAAGTTAAAATTTCTTTTATTGATAAAGAAATCATTGTAAAAGTCAGAATTGACCAAACCAAAATAAAATAAGCCACCAATGATCTTGGTCAAAGAGCGTGGAAATAGAGATGATTCTAATAGGACATTTCCACTATGATTTGCATTTTAATACACATAAATGAGAATTTAGTGATCTCAAGGAACATAGAACTTAACTCCTACAAGAATTCACTGTATCTCAGGCTGAGACCTGGGATTTAGACTCTGTTTCTTCCAGAAATCCTTCTCCAGTTGTAGGTGTTGTAGGTGTTGTAGGTGTAGTAGGTGTAGTAGGTGTAGTAGGTGTAGTAGGTGTTGTAGGTATTGTGTTGTAGGTGTTGTAGGTGTGTGTTGTAGGTGTTGTAGGTGTTGTAGGTGTTGTAGGTGTTGTGTGGTAGGTGTTGTGTTGTAGGTGTTGTAGGTGTTGTAGGTGTTGTAGGTATTGTGTTGTAGGTGTTGTAGGTGTGTGTTGTAGGTGTTGTAGGTGTTGTAGGTGTTGTAGGTGTTGTAGGTGTAGTAGGTGTTGTAGGTGTTGTAGGTGTTGTAGGTGTGTGTTGTAGGTGTTGTAGGTGTTGTATGTGTTTGTTGTAGGTGTTGTAGGTGTAGTAGGTGTAGTAGGTGTTGTAGGTGTTGTGTTGTAGGTGTTGTAGGTGTTGTAGGTGATGTAGGTGTTGTAGGTGTTGTAGGTGTTGTAGGTGTTGTAGGTGTGTGTTGTAGGTGTTGTAGGTGTAGTAGGTGTAGTAGGTGTTGTAGGTGTTGTGTTGTAGGTGTTGTAGGTGTGTGTTGTAGGTGTTGTAGGTGTTGTAGGTGTTGTAGGTGTTGTAGGTGTAGTAGGTGTAGTAGGTGTTGTAGGTGTTGTAGGTGTTGTAGGTGTGTGTTGTAGGTGTTTTTTGTAGGTGTTGTAGGTGTTGTAGGTGTTGTAGGTGTTGTAGGTGTTGTAGGTGTAGTAGGTGTTGTAGGTGTTGTAGGTGTTGTGTTGTAGGTGTTGTAGGTGTTGTATGTGTTTGTTGTAGGTGTTGTAGGTGTAGTAGGTGTAGTAGGTGTTGTAGGTGTTGTGTTGTAGGTGTTGTAGGTGTTGTAGGTGTTGTAGGTGTTGTAGGTGTTGTAGGTGTTGTAGGTGTGTGTTGTAGGTGTTGTAGGTGTAGTAGGTGTTGTAGGTGTTGTAGGTGTTGTGTTGTAGGTGTTGTAGGTGTTGTAGGTGTTGTAGGTGTTGTAGGTGTAGTAGGTGTAGTAGGTGTTGTAGGTGTTGTAGGTGTTGTAGGTGTGTGTAGTAGGTGTTTGTTGTAGGTGTTGTAGGTGTTGTAGGTGTTGTAGGTGTTGTAGGTGTTGTAGGTGTTGTAGGTGTGTGTTGTAGGTGTTGTAGGTGTTGTAGGTGTTGTAGGTGTTGTAGGTGTTGTGTTGTAGGTGTTGTAGGTGTTGTGTTGTAGGTGTTGTGTTGTAGGTGTTGTGTTGTAGGTGTTGTGTTGTAGGTGTTGTAGGTGTTGTGTTGTAGGTGTTGTAGGTTTTGTAGGGGTTGTAGGTGTTGTAGGTGTTTGTTGTAGGTGTTGTCGGTGTTGTAGGTGTCTGCAAAGTGGCCCACTGTTCATCTCCATTTTTAAGCATTTCTGGTTTATTCTCTAGCTGTGGAATTTTTTTCTTCACTTCCAACATCTACTCATACTATGCATGCCAACACAATTAGGCTTCCGTTTCAGAGCCACAGCCTCTTTTCTCAGTATAAACTTCCCCAATACCCCTTGAAAGCAGAGTGAGAATCCTGTCTGAGAACTCTGGCTTTTATAAACACCTCCAGTCTTATTTGCAAGTTTTATTTCATAGGCCTACAGCATTAATTTTAAGGCCATTTTTTAAAAATTTGTATCACTTCCTAAATGAAAATATTTGTAACCAAGGTTGTTCATATCAAGTAACTTGCCAAATTTGACAATGAATGTAGATTTGCCATTTTTCAATAGTAGTTTATTTTTAAAAAATGCAATGGTTATCAGGAAAGCAAGGTTACATGGAGTTAGTACACCTCAACAAACCATCGAATATTTAAATTAAACAAACACTTAGAAAAAAACCAAAACAAGCAATTTCACAGAGTACAGTATGTCACAAGTATTTGGAAAAGACATTAGAAGCTTGTTTTCACCATTTCTAAACAACCCTTAACAAAAATGAGTTAATGAAGACAAATTGATTTCCACATTTCCATCTTGCTCTAATTCCAACATCACATGTATTTTATGTACAGAAATATATATATATATATATATATATATATATATATGCAAAGTAAGCTATTATTGACAAACTGTAGTCACATAGTCATGTATATGCTAACATATGTATAATATAATCTCTCTATAAAATTGCATGAGGACCTGAAGAGAAGCTACAGATCTTCAACAGGTGTCTTTAGCTTAAGACACCAAATTCTGGAACATTTCCTATCAAATTACATTGGGTAGAAAACAAGGCATTATCATGATGAGAGTTGAAACTGATTCTGATAGCTGCTACTGAATAAATTAGAAGAAGACTGGATTGACCCTAAAAGTAAGCAGACCTCAGAGAGCATCCTATCTTATTCTGCTGTCTGCTTTGAGAAAGAATCACCTCTCACATTTCATGTCCTCAACATCAATGTGTTTGCATAGCATATATTCTCTTCTAACACTGTCACTGCTTGGCAATTCCAAACTCATTACTCAAAAGATAAATAACTAGCATCCATGTCTAGGGATTCCTTTCTCTTATCTCCCTCATTTGACATCAATATCTCTGTCTTGAAACTATATTCTGATATCAGAGATTAAAAATTATACTTTGAGGTGTCTGAAATTTTTCTCATTTATCATAGTCATCAGTAGCCCATGAGAGTGACAGCTTTTCTCACTTGTTTTTGTGTCTGTATATTCCAATGATAGCAGAAAGGAGAAGAGGTGGAGGAGGGACAGATGGAGAATCAACAGTAGTATGGAAAATAAAAAAGATTCTCTGGAAAGAGAGACAAAGAAATTTGGTAAGGAGGTGATTTTAAAAAAGACCTGTGGTTTCTAACCTTCTCAGCTCAACTACTTGACTTTGCTTGGGATAAAGCACCAATATGTCAACGCCAGTGCCACATTCTGACTTAACATATTTGCAGAGTTTTTTGATGATAGAGACCATATAAACTCATGCTATATGTGCTACTTTTATGTGTGTGAAATATCATGTTTTTTCATGTTTGTTTTCTTTCCCTGTGAGGAAGAAAATTCTTCAAGTTTCAGATTCACTGAATAAAATAAAATCTCTCTCAATGAAAGAGTATCTTGTCCTTAGTAGCCCTACTCTTTTAGATTTTATAAAAATGAGATTTCAGTTTTGATTATACAGTAAAATTTATTGAACTCCATCAATTCTGAATTTGTCAGTTCTCTAGTGTCACACTGCAAGCTTTGTCTGGAACTCCCTCAGATGTGAGGGGGAAATAGACAATGGAATGTCACTGATATTCCTATTTTCTCTCTGAGTGATCTCCTGCGGTAACAGTAAAAATAACTGTTAACATATGTTTTTTATCAGTTTTAAGTAAGAATCTGAAACATAAAAAGGTAGTTATACACATTTAGATACAAACTAAGAACATTTGTGAATGTAGCTCTCTAGCCAATACTCACGATGTTAACCTGCCACTTTATAAAACACTCTGCAGACAATGGAATCTTTGTGTCTTTTCCTTGTCTTTAAACAACCATACATACATAAAACAAAATCGTCAAGGTGTTTTGTTTCGATTGGAAATAAACATTTATATTTTTAACCACAAATATGTACAAGTATGCCAAATTTATTCAGCCTTTTTCAAGCACTGTGTAAATCACACACAAATTCACTTAAATAGAAAGTCATTTTACATGATAGTGGAAGTGAATTTTGAATGATCCAACTCCATATGTTTTGTAAAACAAGAAAGCATTATTTTGAACCCTTTTTTTTGCTACGTATTTGCTAATTTATCTGGAGATTTAGTGTCTAATGATTTTATTTCTTCTTTTATTAAAATTCAATTTTATTTTTCTATAATATGCTCTGAATATGCTTCCCCCTCCATCTACTGTTTCAGTTCTTTTTTGCTTCCACTCACATCAAGATATACCCTTCTGTCTTTCTTCTAGAAAACAAACTCACATCTACAGGTGTAATAATAAAATAAAATATGATAAAACCAAAAACAACAAACAAGACTAAAACAAAAGTAACAATCAAAAGGAAAAGATAACAAGAAAATTCACAAGAAAAAGTGATAGAAAGAGAGAAATATTCATTTGTACACTAAGGAATCTCATAAAATATAAAATTGGATGCAAAACATGTAGGATAATAGTAATAATAATAATAAATTAAAGTTTTAAATTTAAGGGCAACAATGAATAAATGGAACCTCCTGAAACTGAGAAACTTCTGTAAAGCAAAGGACATTGTCATTAAGACAAAAAGGCAACCTACTGATTGGGAGAAGATCTTCACCAACCCCGCATCAGACAAAGGTCTGATCTCCAAAATATATAAAGAACTCAAGAAACTAGACTGTAAAAGGCTAATTAACCCAATTAAAAAATGATATACTGAACTGAACAGAGAATTCTCAACAGAAGAATTTCAAATGGCCAAAAGACACTTAAGATCATGCTCAACCTTCTTAGCGATCAGGGAAATGCAGATCAAAACAACTTTGAGATACCATCTTACACCTGTCAGAATAGCTAAAATCAAAAACACCAATGATAGCCTATGCTGGAGAGGATGTGGAGTAAGGGGAACACTCATCCATTGTTGGCGGGAATGCAAACTTGTGCAACCACTTTGGAAATCAGTGTGGCAGTTTCTCAGAAAATTGGGAGTCAACCTACCTCAGGACCCAGCAATACCACTCTTGGGAATATACCCAAGAGATGCCCAATCATACTACAAAACCATTTGTTCAACTATGTTCAAAGCGGCACTACTTGTAATAAATAGCCA
This sequence comes from Microtus pennsylvanicus, assembly GCF_037038515.1. Classification (NCBI taxonomy): domain Eukaryota; kingdom Metazoa; phylum Chordata; class Mammalia; order Rodentia; family Cricetidae; genus Microtus; species Microtus pennsylvanicus. The sequence continues at coordinate 32,851,829 of NC_134583.1, read as the reverse complement.
GGACCTGGAAACAACCTAGGTGCCCCTCAATAAAAGAATGGATACAGAAAGTGTGGCATATATACACTTTAGAGCCTTACTCAGCATTAAAAAACAATGACATCTTGAATTTTGCATGCAAATGGATGGAGATAGAAAACACTTTACTTAGTGAGTTAACCCAGACCCAAAAAGATGAATATGGTATGTACTCACTCATAAGTGGATTCTACCCATAAAAAAGGACATTGAGTCTATAATTTGTGATCCTAGAGAAGCTAAATAAAAAGGTGAACCCAAAGAAAAACATATAGTTATCCTCCTGGATATGGGAAGTAAACAAGATTGCCTGACAAAAGTTGGGATCACGGGGGTGGGGGTGGGGTGGGGTAAGGGGAGATGGGGAGAGCGAAGGAAGAAGGGGAGGATTGAGGAGAGTTTGGGGGAATGGTTGGGATGGAGGAAGGGTGGATATGGGAGCAGGAAAGTAGATATCTTAATTAAGGGAGCCATTTTAGGGTTGGCAAGAGACTTGACTCTAGAAGGGTTCCCAGGTGTCCAAAGAGATGTCCCCAGCTTTTTCCTTTTGCAGCAGAAGGGAGGGCACCTAAGATGGCCTTATCCTATAACCACACTGATGAATATCTTGCATATCACCATAGAACCTTCATCCAGCGATGGATGGAGAGAGAGACAGAGACCCACATTGGAGCACTGGACTGAGCTCTCAAGGCCCAGATGAAGAGCAGAAGGAGGGAGAATATGAGAAAGGAAGTCAGAACTGCGAGGGGTGTGTCCTCCCACTGAGAAGGTGGGACAAATCTAATGGGAGCTCACCAAGGCCAGATAGATTGGGACTTGATGGACGAAGGTCATTGGCTAATAAAGGAACTGCCTTGGCCCATGTTATTGATTAGGACATAGGTAGGTGGAGTAAACAGAACAGAATGCCGGGAGTAAGAGGAAGTGAGGTCAGACTCAACAGCTCTCCTCTTGGGAGCAGACGCCTCAACAGAGAGACGCCATGCCCCGCTCCCGGGCAGACACATGCGATGAAGGTCCGACCCAGGATGGACATAGGCTAGAATCTTCCCGGTAAGCACACCGTGGGGTGCTACACACAGATGATTAGAAATGGGCTAAATTAATATGTGAGAATTAGCCTAGAAGAGAATGGGCCAAGCAGTGTTTAAAAGAATACAGTGTCCGTGTAATTATTTCGGGGCATAAGCTAGCCGAGCAGGCGGCTGGAGTGTTGGGGACGCAGCCCCGCCGCTGCTCTTATTACTACAGGGACTGATGGATCAGGTGATCAAACTGGACTCTCTGAACGTGGCTAACCATGAGGGCTGACTGAGAAGCAAAGGACGATGGCACTGAGTTTTGATTCTACTGCATGAACTGGACTTGTGGGAGCCTAGTCTGTTTGGATGCTCACCTTCCCAGACCTAGATGGAGGGGGAAGGACCTTGGACTTCCCACAGGGCAGGGAATCCTGACTTCTCTTAGGACTGGAGAGGGAGGTCTTGGGGGAGAGGGGGACTGGGAGGGAAATGGGAGGAGGTGGAAATTTTTAATAAATAATAAAAAAGAAAATAAAAAAGTAAACAAACTCACATCTACAGGTGTAATAATAAAATAAAATATAATATGATAAAATAAAAACAAAGAAGACTAGAACAAAAGTAACAATCAAAAGGAAAAGATAACAAGAAAATTCACAAGAAAAAGTGATAGACACAGAGAAATAGTCATTTGTACACTCAGGAATCTCATAAAATATAAGATTGGATGCAAAACATGTAGGATAACAGTATTGATAATAATAAAAATTTTAAAAAAATACTGATAGACTATGAGACTATGAACCTTTAAAGACGCATTGATTTACTTACCCTTTTACCTGTTTGCCATCTACTGACAATTGTGCAGAATAGTCTTGAGAGAAGTTGTTCCCCAGTAAGCCTTCCATGGGGGAAAAAAAACTCATTTGCAAGGGGTTATCAAGTGGAGATTGCTTCTGAGTGGGGATATGTGTTCCCTTCTTTTTTTCAGCTCTAGAACCCAGTTTATACGAACACATATATGCCCTGGAAATGCTAGCTCAGTCTCTGTGAGTTCACATGCCATGAATGTATGCCCTACTGTCTTTAAAAGGCCCTGATGCCCTGTTTTCCTCCACCCCCTCTGACTCATACTCTCTCTGTCTCCTCTTCTCCAGGGTTCCCTGAGCCATGAGGGAAAGGATTAGATTGTGAAATCCCATTAAGTACTAAGTGTTTCAAGATCTCTCAGTCTCTGAATATTGTCTAGCTTTGTTTTTTGTATTTGTCCCATCTGCTACACGAGGAAGCTTCTCTAATGATGGCTAAGCCAGGAACTGATGTAGGCCAGTAACCGAATGTCACTAGGAGTCATATTTTTTTTTTTGCTACCCACCTTTTGTGTAGTATCTGTCGTTTCCTAGGTCTGTGGACTGTGTAGCCTTAGGTTCTAGAGACAGTCTCAAAGTAATGGCAGGTATGGGATCCATCTCCTGTAGAGGGCCTTAAATCAGTTAAGATATTGGTTGAATATGCCCCCCAAATTTCTTCCATCATTAATTGCACTAATGTACCTAGAGTCAGGCCACCATTGTAGGTCAAATGTTTTGTAGCTACATTAGTGTTACCTTTCTCTTTGTTAGTGTGAAGAGTGCCTCCCAGAACTAAGAACAGTGGCCAATAGACCTGAAAGTGATGTGGCACCACATCAATGTCACCGTGATAAATTATTTGTGTAGGTGTTATTTTCAACAATAGGGCTTTACCATCAGTTTATGTAGAGTGACCTATAGTTTGGACCCTTTGGGCTACAATTCAATTAGAAGGAATCTGTTTTAGTACTGAAGCTTTATTTGGTGACAAGAAATGAAGCTAGTTTGGGCTTTCCACATGAAGCTGAAAATTTTTCTATCAAGAGCTATGAATGACTGTGTTGGAATTTTGTTAGGGACTGCATTGACTCTCTAGATTGATTTTGGTAGAATGGGCATTTTTGCTGCTTAATCCTACCAATCCATGAGCATGGGGCGTCTTTCTATTTTATGGTATCTTTATTTTTTTGTAGAAAATATCCTTATTTAGTTAAACAAAAAATAGAAACATTTTAGACTAGGTAAATATCACATCTAAGGAGGAAAATATTATAGTCAAACAAATCATTTCTATCTAAACAGGTTTTGAATATTTATTTTATTTATGTATGAGTTTGGTTTTCTATACATAGGTAAGCATACCACATCCATGCTTGTAATCCACATGAAGTAAAGTAGATGAATGTATCCCTGCTATATAGCTGCTGGGAATATAGCCTAAAAATATTCATAAGCACCTCTAAATTAAACAATAAGAAAGTGGCACAAATTTTTACCTGTGTGATTCTACAGATTAGACTATTATTAAATGGAGAAGAATTAAGCTTTCAAATAATTTCTAAGAAGAACTAAAGTTAAAACAAAGAAATGATAATGATTTAGTTAAAAATGTTTCAATTCCTTAAGAATTGCTATCAATTAAAGCCAATGTCAAAGCTCTAAATACTTAAATGCAAGTAAATATTTAACATCATATTTAAAATTTCCTATTATGTGCTAACTCATTCCATGAAACATATTAATGATATTCTAAATAAAACAGTACATCTCTGAATCTACACATTTTCTTTTAATTCACATTTGAGGTTAATTTTCCTGAGCCTGGATATGAAGCTTGCTAAACAACTTCCTATAGGATATGACTTGCATATAACTTGTGTCAAAACATTAGCTTTATTTTGTATTAAAGTATAGTAGACTTAATAAAGATGCATCTTTATTTTATTTCTCAGGCTTCTTATTAAGTGTATATACTGAACAAAATCACTTTTTATATTTGGAGGACTTCATAAAAAATCAGAAAATCCAAAATAGAAATATGATAAAGATAAATATGTATCTGTTTATGATTTGCATAGAATGTGTCTTGTCTCACTCTCCATTTCATAAATAAATATATAATGTAAGATATATATTTATTAATGCAGGGAGCAAAAATTATTATTTATGGCACAGATATTTTTCTTAATTTACTTACAGGCATATCACATTCGCCACTGATGATTAATCCCACTACTGTTGATTGTTTGAGTATCTTTTATTCTTTACTTTTTATCTGTGGGCATTAAGAAAAATTCCAACTGTCATTCAATCTGAAACATCAGTCTAATCTGTGTCTACTTACTGATTGAAAATATATTTTTTCAAAAATCATGTTTTCCCAATTTAAAATTTCTTTTGCAATGCTGACCAATTATTACTTTCTTCTCTTCAGCATGGCCTTGGCTGCCTTCAGAGATTATATTCCTCACAGAATGCATGCATCCATACTGATATTCTAATTCTTCTGTATTCACTGAATTTACAAACAGTCACACGTCTTCTGTAGCCACCCCTGATAAAGAGAACAACGGGTATACAAGCTATGCTAACAGAGCACTCTGAGCAGCTGATTTTCTTTTTGAAGTCTTAAAAGATTTCTAAGGTACAAGATTCCAAATTTGACTCAATAATATATTTTTTAAGCTGTTTTGTATCCAGTATCACTGAATCTAATTTCTGGATTGTGAACATAATTTCTAGATCTTTCCTAATCCTCCTCTCTTTATTGGGGTTTACCAAATTAACCCTATCGTGTCTTATAAAAAATGCCTATGTGACTGAAAATCCAATGTATGTTCTTCTTAGCTTCTGAACTATGACATGACTTAGAAATGGCACAGTTAGCTCACAAAAGCTAAGGTCTACCATTCACAGTGGTAGAGAGTTGTAGGGAATACTCAGATTCTTTCAGAATTTCTTGAATTTTAAAATTATTTTATACTTTATTTGTTGTACTTAATTACAATACTCCTAAAATAAATGTTACATAAATCTTATGCATCTCAAAAAAATATTTGAGAGTGTGTTCAGGTTATATTTACCACCTACAGAACATTATCAATTCCATGCTTCATTGTGCTTGACACATTTAAAATGTTTCAAAGTCAAGGAAATAAAAATTTATATTTTCCTCTTGTGTTTCTTTCATCTGTCTTCATAAACACTATCTTAATTAAAGAAAAGATTAGTTTGCTATTTAAACATTATTGTAATCATTTTCTACTATTCTTTCTACTTTGTTTCCATTCCCATTTTGTAAAATATAACTGCAAATATTCTTCAGTTGGTCTTTATTTATTGCAGTAATCTGATGCTTCTGTCACTATCACAGTCGTCAACATTCTTCCTCTTTTCCTCTTTGCACTCAACCCCCACTCTGTGATTATCTGTTTTATCTTTTCAACACTTTTCTATCCATTATGCATTGTGTTATAACCCAGAAATTATGAATTCCTTATAATTTTCTGAATATATAATACTGTTGTTTATATTTCACCTAATACTGTTTTTGTATTCACTAAGTCTCCCTTCATCTTCATCCCCCAAACAATTTCATTATACTTATCCATTAAAAAATATTATACAAATAATAAAGATCTTTTTCTTATGCATCTCTTCTGTTGGAGTGTTCATGATTTCTTATAGTAGGATATCTGGGTTTTGATTGTGACATATTGCCTTGAATGATGCTTCTTGCATTCTGATGCTAGCCTCTAGACACCTTGGTCTGGAATAGCTAAAGGTCTAAGTACTGATTTTTGTATTTGTCTTTGTTAGATGGATGTTTTGTTCCTTAGTTTCTGTTTCCTGTATGATCTTCTTGTCTATGTGGCCTGGACTTATAACAGTCTGTTTGGTCTCTGCTAGATCAGAGTGTCAACACTCCAGTTGGGGGCTGGGCTTTTGGTGGACTGGCTGGTCTTTTGGTGGATGGACTGGTTTCTTGTAGAGCAAGGGAGTCTCCACCCAAATTAGGGGTTGGGAGAAAGTAGCTAGGATGGTGAGGAACTGGATATAGGGTGGTCAGAGGCCTAGGGAATAAGTGAGTTTGTGGGCAGGTAAACTTCTCCCGTCTGTGAGGTCTCTAGAAGAACAGAAATGTCTTTGCCTCAGACTGCTCTCTAGTAGAAGAGGTACTCACTCTCTGCCCAGTTAAGGTCTGTGGTATGGTGACTAGGAGACTGGGGAACTCAGCTTACACAGCCTGAAAGATTGGGGGAATTGTTGATCCAGCAAAATGCCTGGACATCTACCTGACTACTGGGTCTCTGGTAGAGCATGTAGTCTCTGCCTTTGTTGAAGCCTAGGGAACCTCATTTATGAGGGAGAAGGCCTGGGGACAGGATTGGGGGAAGACAATGTATGCTTGTGGGGTGAGTGATGTATCCCAGACTCAGAAAGAAAAGCATGGCATGCCCTCACTTATAAATGAATTTTAGCTGCAAAAATAACGATGCTACAATCCACAAACCCAGAAAAATCTAAGTAACAATGAGTTTTATAGTTCATATTTCATAAACAATTAATCTTCCTGGGAAAGGGAAATAGAATAGGCATGGTGAGTGGAGGAGGGATGGGGGATGAGTATAAGAGGGTTCAAGTAGGGGGAGGATGAAGGGAGAGAATATTGGAGAGAGACAACTGGAATTGGGGGCATCCTCTGGTATGAGCTAGAAACCTAATGGAAATTTCAAGGATTATACTAAGGTGGACAACCAGGGAGCCTGCACAGGACTGACCTAGGCCCTCTGCATATATCGCACAGATGTGTAGCTTGGTCTTCTTATGGGACTGCTAATAGTAGAAACTGTGTATATCTCTGACTCTTTGCCAGATTTTTGTACTCTTATCCTCATACTTGATTGCCTTGTCGAGCCTTCAACTTGATGTGGCATGTTTGGATGATAGCCATAGAGGCCTACACTCCGGGGAATAGAAACAGAGGAGAACTCAAAGTTGTGGAGGGCTGAACAAAGGTAGTGGAAGAATTGAGGTTGGAAGGACGAGTGGAAATAGCAGTCTGGTTGTATAAATAAACATTTTAAGAGATGAAAAGATAATAATAAAGATAAAATAAACCTAATGTGCTAAAATGATAATATTATAACCCATCCCAAATATTTTGATAAATGAAGAAACTGAGGAAATGGAGATTTCACTAATAATGAGGCAACTATCATATGTTATATTTTCCTAATAATGAACTACTGACATGTAAAAATAACAATAGTGAGAACATCTCTATTTAATATTTAATAAGTTCATATACACAGAAATACACACATAGACCTCTTAACGTGCCAGGAAAACCCTTGTTTTCATCAAAACAGGTGATTAGTCATAATTTTGGTGTAATACATTTCTCTAGTACAAATATATTATATTGCATTGTCCATGTTTTTCAAAATCATTTAGTTTGTTCATGAGCAATTAGAGGACACTTTTGTTTAGATTTAGAAATCCTTAAGTTCTTCTTATACCAATCATTAAATATTATCTAAAGGGAATTTTAATAGTTCACTCTTAGTATTTTGCCTATCTAATAGAAATTCAACTTATCTCTTTGTTGTCTTCCAAATTAGCAAGTTGCTGTAGCATATACTAACTCTCCATTCCAGTCCCAGGCAATTATTCCTAAGCAAGTTTTCTAATCACCTAAGTTACACAGAATATTTATATGTCACTCTTAAAATTTTGGATTGTTTTGTTTCTGTTTTGATTAGACATCAGGCATCACTTGTTCCCTCATTATTGGTCACATTGTGTTGAGTGTATTACTGAGGTACTGTGAATAGAACAGCAATGAACAAGGTTATTCATTTACATCTTCAATAATATATAAGCCCTCTGGATATAAGCCAAGGAATGGTGTAGCTGGGTTGTATATAAATTTATTCCTAGTGTTTGAGAAACCTCTAGTCTGATTTACAGAGTGGTTGCATATGGTTATCATCCTACTGCCAGTGTAGAAGGGTAACATTTACCACACATCTGTGGAGCACTGCTGTTATTACGTATTACTGGTGATGGTATTCTCACTAAGATGAGATAGTATTTTAAAGTAGGTTTATTTTGTATTTTTAAATATTTCCTATTTTTATTTCTTCTCTTGAGAAATTTCTTCCAGTTAATAGATCATATTTAATTTAGTTGTTTGAGTCCATAATCTTCTTAGTTCTTCATCTATTTTAGATACTAATGATCTGTGGGATATTAAAATGACAAGGATTTTCTGTTTTGTGGGCTGCCTTTAGCTGGATGGTCAATATCTTTTGGTAGACAGAAGGTTGTTAGCTTCATGAAATTCTAATGGTCATTTGCTGGTCTTATTTCTGAGAAACTCCTAGTTAGAGATTCCTTTCCTATTCCTATAAATTAAGGTGCACTCCTCAGGAACTCCCAGTTAGAGATTCCGGTCATATACCTATAATTTAAGGTACACTCCCCATTTTTCTTCTAACTGTTTTAGGGAAGCAGGTCCTGTGTTGAGGTTATGGTCTATTTGCAGCTGAATTTTATGCAAAGTGAAAGATAAGGAATGCGTTTCATTTGTCCGCCTGTGGAATATGGGTTTTCAACACTACTTATGGAGGATATGATCATTTCTTTTTTATTTCATTTTTTATTCCAACCACAGTTCTCTCTTCAGACCTTCCTCCTACATCCCCCTACAGGCCACTCCCATCTGTCCTTCCTACAGGATAAGATCTAACATGGGGAGTCAACAAATTCTAGCATACCAAGTTGTGGCAGGACCAAGCCCCTCACCACTACATCAAGGCTAAACATTGCATCCTACCATAAGGAATGGGCTCCAAAAAGCTGGCTTATACGCCAGGGATAGATCTGAGTTTGACTGCCAGGGAACCCCTCAAACAGACCAAGCTATACAACTGTCCCCCACATGCGAGGACATAGCTCAATCCCAGCAGGCTCCACAGCTATGGCTCTAGAGTTTGTGACTTCCATGAGTGCTGGTCAGCTGTCTCTGTAGATTTCTCCATCATGATCTTGACTTGCTTGTTCATGTAATTTAACCCATCTCCATTAATCTATGTATCACAATGAGGTGAAGGCCTACCAGTAATTTTTCAGTATATCTATTTCTGGCAGTAGCTTCATGGCATCCCTCTGACTCCGACCTTCTTTCTCCCAGCATTCAGTCCAGTCCTCCTCGCCTACCTAAATTCTGCCCTATCAACATGCAAAGGCAGTTTCTTTATTCATTAATGGTATTCACAGATCACAGAGGGGACTACCACATCAGAGGTAATTTTTTTTATACATTTTTATACAATTTTTTATACAATTTTTTTATACAATTTTTTTTATACCTGGGTTTATTCCCAGGTATTTCTTATTTTATTTTTTTGTGAATAGAATTTTTAAAAAATTCTTTTTTAGTGTCTTTGCCAGTGGTTTATAGGAACTCTGTTGAGTTTTGTTTATCATGAATCCTGTCATTTTGCAGAAATTATTATTGAGAAGACTCTTCTCTTTGAGTCTTTTGGGTCTCTTATGTATAGAAGCATATCATCTGCAAACATTTTATTTCCCATTTTTATTTCCTTTATCTTCTCTAGTCTTATTACTATAGCTAATAATTTAAGGACTATAATTGTCTGTGTTGGAAGAGACTATTGATAAATGTAGAGATTTTTTTCACTATGGCTGATGCAGTTTCTTGAATAAAGTTACCTAATTGCAAAAATGTGTGGTATAATTTATTGTTGTCTTGGTTTGAGAAGTCTTTCGGTATAATGTTTTGCTTTTATTGGTTAATGAACAAAGGCAGAATAGAGCAAGATGGAAATTCCAAACAGATATTGGAGAAAAGGAGGAGGAGTCAAGGAGATACCATGTAGCCACTGAATGAGACATATGCTAGATGGAACGTTACTGTAGTGAGGAGATGAGCAGGCTTGCTTTTTGTCCTGCCTGGCTTCCGCACGGCTAGCTTTACACCTGAAATAACAACACACAAATTGTATTCTTGTAAACACTGCCTGGCCCATTAATTCTAGCCTCTTTTTGGCTATTTCTCATCTCTTGATTAACCCATTTCTAATAATCTGTGTAGTGACACTAAGTGGTGGCTTACTGGGTAAGATTCAGAATGTCTGACCTGACTGCTGGCTCCATCACGTCTGCCTCACTTCCCTTCTTCCCAGCGTTCTGTTCTGTCTACTCCACCCACCTATGTTCTGACCTATCAAGCCAAGCACTTTCTTTATTAATTAACCAATGAAAGCAAAAAATAGACAGATGACCCTCCTCCATCACCTTACCAGTAAACCATGAAACTTGTGATAAAATACAAAATAATAAGAATGGGCTAATTTAAGATGTAAGAGTTAGTTAATAAAAAGCCTTATCTAATATACTAAGCAGTGTTTTAATGAATACAGTTTCTGTGTGATTATTTTGGGTCTTGGTGACTAGGAAACAAACGAGCTCCAACTACATTGTCTGTTCTTAGCTTAAGAAATATTATTGGCTTCCTTGCTCATGTTTTCCCTCCTTCTGCTCCTCATTTGGACCTTAGGAACTCAGTCCGGTGCTCTAATTTGGGTCTCTGTCTCTATCTCGATCCATCGCCAGATGAAGATTCTAAGGTGATATGCAAATTATTCATCAGTATGGCTATAGGATAGGGTCATTTCAGGTTCCCTCTCCTCAGTTGCCCAAGGTACTAGATGGGGACATCTCCCTGGACACCTGGGAGCCCCTCTAGAGTCAAATCTCTTGCCAACCCTAAGATTGTTCCCTTATTTAGGATATATATTTCTCTGCAAGGAAGTCAGGACCACGAGGGGTGCACCCACCCACTGTGACAGTGGAACTGATCTATTGGGAGCTCATCAAAGCCAGCAGGACTGGGACTGAATAAGCATGGGATGAACCCGGACTTTCTGAACATGGCGGACAATGAAGGCTGATGAGAAGCCAAGGACAATGGCATTAGGTCTTGATCCTAATACATGAACTGGCTTTGTGGGAGCCTAGCCTGTTTGGATGCTCACCTTCCTGGACCTGAATAGAAGTGGGAGTACCTTGGACTTCCCACAGGTCAGGGAATCTGGACTGCTCTTCATTCTCGAGAGGGAGGGGGAATGAAGTGGGGGGGAGGGGGAGAGGGGGAGATGAGTGGAGGTAGGGGGCAATGTGTGGGAGGAGGGGAAGGGAAATGGGAAAAGGGGAAGAGGCGGAATTTTTTTTTCAACAACTAAAAAAAAGAATAATAATTAAAAAAAGAAAGATTATTGGACATTTCAGTTCTTGCCACATTGACTTCCTGAAACGATATTTGATAACTTTGAGTTATAAACCAAACAAACCATTTCGTTTTAATGTTGCTTTAGTCAGGGTATTTTTCTCACATCAATAGAAAATAAAACTAAGACAACCACTTTCAACATTAAGACAAAACAAATGAAGAAATGATGGAGAGCAGACTCCTGGTGTGAGGGTTGGTGAAGAAGTGATCCTGAAGAATTCACAGTGGAACAGTAAACTGATGAATTCAACACTAAAAACTAGAAAGGAGAGCACATGGCAAAAAAGGGAAGAGACCGTGTTTTTTGTTCTGTTAGTGGGGACTGGAAATCATGAAAAATCTCAACCATTATGCAAACTATGAAAGGGAGATGGATGGTCTATTCATTTTAAAAATCAACTGACACTATATAAGGAAAGTTGTATAACAAATAGACATTTTAATCAGTGGAAAGTAATTGACCAATCTACTAAAGTGTTAAGCAGGAAAGAAAATGTTTCGGTATTCTATCGTCAATGTCAATAAAACAATTAAGTGCAGTGCCATGACTCATAGGTGAAGAATGAATTTATCACAGAAATAGCTTCTTTTTAATGCAAAATGGTGTGTTCCTCTCTTCTAGTAAAAATTAGTTAAATAGAATTGCATATTTTCATCACAGCTAGAGTAAGTGCCACAAACTTAAGGTAGAAAGCAATTATCTGATTGAAGCCATCTACATAAAGAGGGAAGACATGATCACTTATGCTTAGCCATCTTTACTCCTAGCCTTGACACAATCTGTAAAGTGTAGACGTGTCTCTTTGTAAGTGGGTATGGGTGGGTGTATGAGAATTAAAGTTAGGGATAAAGAATAAAACAGTACTAGGTGTAAGTTCTGTATCATTATTCATAGAAAAATACAGTTTTCAGAGTATCTCATTTTATTTCTAATACTTAGTAATTTGGGAAGAATGGGTAAAAGATGTAATGCATACAAAAAATAAATAAATGCATTCAATGCTTAACTGAAATTTGAACACTATGTGTTCTACGGAATTATTAATGAATGTAAGCAGCTGCCTTCCCAAGAAAGGACACTGGGAGAAGACCCACAATATGGTAAATAGGCTGTGTTTGCACTCATTTTCTGTTCCCATGGCCTATTTTATAGAGGAATCATTTTTTTTGATGCCATATGCTCACATTTCTGAATCTCATTTTACTTGTTGATATTGTGATGAGTTTGAAAACTTAAGAAAAATTATAAAGACTAATTTTAGTGAGTATTTTGCAACACAGTCTCTTTCTAAAATCATACACCAACATAAAAATAATGAATTTTTAATATAAATAGTTTATATATAATTTAATATAAATGGTTTTCAATAGCACAGTGACATGTATAATTTTGTAATTAGAAGGGGTTTACAAAGGTAACATATTAAGTATATAGAGTGAAATTAGCTAATCTGTTTGACGACAGTTCAGACATTTCTTTGATTCCTTCACACTTCATCATAATTTACTGATACAAGTATCAAAAATGTAAATTTGTGACATTAAAATTCATGAAACTTTGAGTTTCTCTTCTGGTATATAAAATATACTTGTGTTGTCTAATTTCTACTAGGAATGATATGATCTGCATCTGTGATTAAAATAAAAGGATACTTGCCATTTTCTAATTAGAACAGAGTCCTTTTTATGGATGACAATGGATTTTCTTTAGCTTCTTTCTGCCCTACAGCTGTTAACATAAGCTGATTTTCCCAGGACTTGAGAGAAAATTAGGCATAAACATGAAAAGACATAAAACCTCACAGATTTCACTTTCAGGCTAATTAAAACACTTGCATGAAGATGCACTTGTGTGGCTGAATGAAAGGATCACCTACCAAGGCAGGCAGAGTTGCATATGAAGCACAGATTGATTGCATGTACCCAAAAGTGTAAGTTATAGATATTGTCATAGATTACCACAATGAGATTTTCTTCTAGTGTATTAAGGAAATCATATGGAATTTATTTTCATCACCTCAATGTTTGAAACATTTTTCTTGAATAAACAGGTATATGATATGAAGATATAAAAAATGTATAATACATGTTTTCGTTCCTGAATACTAGAAGAATTCCAAGAAACAATATGTGGAATTAATACTGAATGAAGCAGTTAAAACTAAGACCAGAAGTATGGAAAAGCATCTATTAATATGTTTCTTTACAAATCAATTTTTTGGCAAAATGTCATTCATTTTTTTCACTATATCTATGATTCCTTCTCTGATGTGTAGGGGGTTGGGTAGGGGTGTGTGTTCTTGTGGGTGTGTGTGTGTGTGTGTGTGTGTGTTTGTATGTGTACTTGTAATACCTGGATGTTGACATTGTGAGTCTTTCTAAATCATTGCACACCTTATACTGAGAGATGGGGTCTCTTACTGAACCTATAACTTGTGGATTCAGATAGACTGCCTGCCCAGTAAACTCAAGGTTATCCTTACATCACATCACTGGTATTAAGCACTGGCATGTTCAGGTTTCATGTAAGTGATCAAAATCTTAACCAAATTCTCATGTTTGCATAGTACTTAACCTATAAGTACTGTCCCTAGCCCATTATTGGTATTTTATTTTGTATAATTTAGTGATTGTTGAATTTCAGACTGTGTTTTCTTATATAGCCATGACTGTCTTAGAACTCAATATGTAATCTAGGCTGAATTTGAAATCATAGAAAATCCTCTTGCATCTGTCTCTTGATTGTAGGAAATACAGGAGCTTCAGTTAGGATTATTATTGATGCGATAAAACATGATGATCAAAATCAATTTGGGTAAGAAGGCACTTATTTCTTTCATAGCTACATATTGCAGTTCATCATAAAAAGTGCAGAATGCTTTGTAAATGCTACTGAGAGTAGAAAATCACACAAGGCAGGAATCTGGAGGCAGGAACAGATGCAGACATCATGGAAGGGTCTGCTTATTGTCTTGTTCTCTATGGATTGCTCAACCTGCTTTTTTATAGTACCCAGGACCAGCTGCCCAGGGATGACACGACCTGAAGGAATCCATGCATAGCAGGGTGCTTAATCCCAGACCATTGCATTGGAAGAAAATTACATGGACACTGAAATCAGTATAAAATTTTATTTTTGTTCTAACACAAAGATGATACAAAAAAATAAGTAACTTGGTACTTGACAGGAATGACAAAATAGCTAATGTTTATTCCAGAATGGTTTGATTTTACAAATACAGTGTAGGATAATGGAGAGCTGTTGAATGTGTAGAGGGTAAAGTTTGGTATAAGATTTGTTTTCATCATGTGTGCCCTCTTGTGCTATTTACAGAAACAAATGCAATTACATGTTTGACACTAAAAATACAAGTTTTGGGTAAGTTTGGTCATCTACTCTGACTTGTTTGTTCAAACTCAGCTTCTTTTTATTTCTTGTGTGAACTTTCTGAAAGTATGATATTAAATTGAATAGAATCACACGTCTTCCTTCCTAAAAGCTGTCTTAGCATTGATGACATGACTGGTGGAATTTAAAAAAAAAAAAAATGCCATAGCAATCTAGTTCACAACCTGTAGTACTACTTATGCAAATCATATGCTTTTCTATGGTTGCTTATTCTTTCCCCTTGTCTCATAGGTTGCAACCAAAATGATCTAGTTTAGGTTTTGCCCTGATTTACTTTGGTGTGATTACTGATTGTTGGTCCTTATGAACTCATGTCCTTATTGGAATGATGAATTACATGGTTCCCATTTACATACATGTTTAGAACATTTTATCTCTCCAAAAATATTTTATTTTCTGTTACTGGGTTAATACATAGAAGAAAAAAATGTACCACCATGACTCAGAACAAATTGACCCTTATAAATTTATATTCCCTTTGATTAAAATTAACAGATTTGCATTTTTTGAAAAATTTATTAACTTGTTATATTATTTTGTTTTCAGAAAATGAGTAGAGCTCAGATGACTGATTTTAGAATGTGTTTAATTTCTCCGTGAATAATTAATGATTAATTAATAAATTATTCCTCTGTAAGGCCAAGAGTTTGTTATATAAGGGGAATTGGAAAAAGAAAGTAGATAGAAAGTCAGGGTCAAAATTAAATATGGTCTGTAATTGTAGAAAGGAATTCTGTTTCATTATTTATCCATAAATGCATTAGTGAACCTCTTGATTGATTATGTATGTTAAGAACATGTGTATTTGCTTCTGTGTGTATGTGCATAAGAATGTAGATACCTTGAGGTCAAAAAGGGTCAAAGTTCTTAGAAGTGGAGCTCTAGAAGATTATAAGCTACTAGACCCTGAGTTTAGGTCCTATGCAAGCACAATAAATGCTTTAAACTGCTGGGCCATGTCTCTAGCTCCATTTACAATTTTAATGTCAGGTTTTTAAATTATTGTTTTCTTGTGAATATTACTTGGACTATTTATGCATTTTTATATTAATTCTTTATTCAATACATAGCTTGGAAATATTTTCCCTAATGAAATATTTTTTTAGACTATTATTATTTTATTTGTTATGAATGAACTTTTCAGTTGATACAATCCATTTATCAAACATTTGCTTTTTATTCTGTGTTTTGGGGATAAGTTTTAAAATATTTTCTCCAGAACTATATTCTAATGCATGCACTTTGTATTATATGTGCTGTAGTTGATCCAGATTTTCAGGTCTTATATTTAAGTCTTTGTCCCATTTTCAGTTATTTTTCATATATCTTGAGTGTTAGAGTTTAAGTTGCTTCTTTTGCAAGTGAATTCATATAGATATTCTGTTTCAAGAATGAAATTCTTTAATTTGCACAAATTGATGGAACTGCAGGATATTAGGCTAAGTGAAAAAATGGCACAGAAAGACAAATACAGAATACTATTACTTATTTGTGCAACTATTGGATTTACAGCAGGCAAGTAGAATAGTCATGAACAAAGCCTTAGAAGAGCTTGACATAATTTCAACAGAGTACATTCCTATAGTGTGTATTAGTGAAGCACAGTTTTTCAAGATAACGCACACATCCGTAGTTTTCTACTGAGTAAGTAGCTTGGAATGCAAATCTACTAGAGACTTTTATCTAGTGAAAATAACTGTTCCCAAAAGACTTACTGGACACAGATATTGAAAAAATATCTAGTTATTTTCTTAAAAATAGAGATAGATATTTATGGGATGCCTATAAAGAAAATATAACTTATGTGATATATATGTATATATTATGTATATATAGTCACAACATTATAATTTAATCATAGAGACATTATTTCTTACATATATATATATATATATATATATATATATATATATTTATATTTATATAAATGTTTATATTGCACACTAATACATACTGGTGCTGTAGGAAGTCTTACAGCCAGTAGTTACCCGCCTACTGTTGCATGGCCTCATTTCATATTTATACCGATGTAGAGCATGTGTCTGGACTCTTTTTATGTCTGTGGAATTTGGTTTCTGATCTCCATTACAGCAGAGTATTCTGATTTGTGAGTCTACCCCTAAATGAATAACTGTCTATTTCTCAATTCTGAGTTAGTGTGGGATTTCTTATAAGTGTCCTTCTTCATCTGGGGCCCACGTGGATTCAAACTCCATGCCTACCAGGTGGACAGCCTACAGGCCTTGCCCTGGTTCATTGCCCAAACTGTCTCCCAACCCTGCCAACCCTGCCTGTTTGGCTTGCTTTTACCTAAGTGTTTTTTTTTCTTTTGTAGAACCTTCACTTAGCTGAGCTTAAAGCATGTGGCAACTTTGAAATTTCCCAAGCACATGCACGACTGCCATGGTCCCTGGCACAGTCCCCTGCTGTAGTTCCCTGGCCCAGTTTCCTGGCCCAGTTCCTTGCCGTGTGGTGACTTCTGCAGATTCTGGTTTCTGCCCATGAGTTCTGGGTTTCTTGCTCTGTGTTTGGATTTGATTTAATTGCTTCTACTTTGTCAAGCAAAGCATATTTCTCAGTATTTAACCAGTACCAAGGTAGGAAACTAAAGTGGCTGAGAAACTAAAACGGCTCAAGACCATTTCTGTTGCCACCAAGACTCTGCAACCACAGCATCTGCGGGACAATAAAGATTACTACACCTGATACGGTTTACTGGATCATATAACACATAATTAATACATCAATATGGCAGACTACATTTATATTGAAACTTTAGTAACATTTTTGCTAATACTATGCATTGTATTATGCTAGGCTTATATGGTTATGATGATAATTCTATTTATTGTGTATTGGGACTCAGTTATTTTCTTCATATTCTCTCATTAGGAAAGAATATGGCACTTTTAGGAATAATGCAATTTTACAGATTAATAATGAACAGCTAGTTGACAGGATTAATATCATCAAAAATCAAAAGTTATCTGAAAAAAAAATACTATTAAAATGGATAACATTAATTTGACAGACAAAATTGAATCCATATCTAAGGGTACTAGGAAGTTATCTGAAAGCATTAATACTGTTGTATTTGACAATCAAAATTTGTTAAAATATAATGATAAGTTAGCAGATAGACTGTCTCTCCAGGATGGCAGTCTGCACGCTATTCAAATAATGTCCAAAGATGAGATGTTATCTTTAAAGGAGACACTTCAGACCTTGAAATCAAATTTGCAGAATGAGGACCAGAGGCTAGGCACCATAATGAAATCACTGGAAATACATACAGGACAGGAGGTTCAGGCTTTACAAAAGACAAAAGTAAAAAGTTTTGAAATAATTGAGGAAATTATTAGAGCTGATTAACAGGGAAAGAAGGCATGAGGACAGGATTCAACATTGCCTGTAGCTGTCAGAGATGACTTAGCCAGGGTTTTAGCTTCCTACCCTGTTATCTACTTTGACAAATCATCAAGTTCTAAATGCCCCAAACGATCCAAAGAATGTAGATGGATACTTATAGGAATGAATGATCAAAAAGAAATTAAGCAAGGTGTTGTAACTTATGGCTTGCATTCCATATTTGTTGGGAGATGATAAAGACATGGTCTTCTGGCATCAAAGCAATGCTACATGACTGGATTCAGTTAGTTTCAGCAGTCCTGGATGATGGACCTCAATTAATGTTTAGATTTTATTTCAGAGAAGAGGCAAAACTTTTGGAGCAAAGAAAAGCAAAAGGCCTTGAGATTCCCAAGATCAAATTCTTGGTGAAGGTCCTTATGCTGACCCACAGGTTCAAGCTCTTTATGATGAACAAATCTTTTTCCTATGCCACAAAGCAACCTTAAATTTTGGGGACAGGATTCAAGATCCAGAACAATGAATTGAATCATATACCAGGGTTAAACAGGGCCAGAGAGAACCCTTTACTGACTTTTTACAGAGATTTACTAAGTCTATACAAATAGGAGTAACAGACCCAAATGCTAGATGAATCTAGTGAATCTCTGGATTTTGAAAATGCCAACTTAGAATGGAAAAAGATACTTGAGCCTTTAATGTTTAGGTCAGCACATATGGATAAATAGATCCTGCATACAATGAACATTGAGACAATTGAATATAATACTGAATCTTGTGTAGGAAAAAAAAATTTCCAAAGGAATGAGAAAACATCAAAATGCCAAATATTCTAATTTTATCAGATAAGAGATTGTAGATGACTATTTCCTAAGAATAATATCTCCTCTGGGAATGGTAAGAATGGGAGGACTCAGCATTCAGATATATGTAGAAGGTGTGGCAAAGGCCAACCCTGGACCAATGAATGCAGATCAAATAAAGACAGACAATACAACCCAATATTATTGAGAAACCCCTTGAGGGGCTTCTCGCAAGTCCCCCAGCCAAAAGTGGTCATTCATTTCCAGTCACTGTGGATGACATGTCACACCAGGAAAATCAAAAAATCCAGATGCTTCTGTAAAAGTCCATACTGTTCTAGATGATGGCATAAACATGGAGGATAAGTCAAAAATTCCACTAGAAAATAGAATATGTATATTCTGGCAGACTTTTATGAATGATCAAAGAACAAAGCTTGGAGTGTGTATAAATGGCATTGTAATTATTGGTTTGAATGACACAGGTGTGGATGTGAGTATCATTACTCCAGAATCTTGGCATCCAAATTAGCCTCTTCATGAGTCAGATGTTCAGTTACTAGGAATTAGAACCATATCTCAAGTTGGACAAAACATAAGATTGGTTGATGGTATTGGGCCAGACAGTCAAAGAGGGAAATTGAGGCCATATGTGGCTAATATTGCAGTAAATTTATGGGGTCATGACCTACTGCAGCAATGGAAAACCCAGATTAACATTCCTGCAGTCCAGGAACTCATAATTCTGGGAAGGATATTATAAGGTACTACATACAAAGGTCACCAGCTATTCAGACTGTAAAAGAACCTAAAACAACTAGCAAACCTTTTGAAGTACCAACAGCCCTATCTTTAAAATCGTTTACTGAGAAACTGATATGGGTTAAGAAGTGGCCTCTAGCTGAAGATAAGTTGCAGGTTTTAGAAAATCTGGTACGAGAGCAACTAGATACTAAACATATTGAAGAATCCACCAGACCTTGGAATTCTCCTGTATTTGTTGTTAAAAAGAAATCTAGTAAATGGAGAATAGTGACAGATCTCAGAACTGTCAATAAGGTAATTCTATCTATGGGCCCTCTACAATCTGAAATTCCTCTCCCTTCTCTATTAACAAAAGGATGGCCTCTTATGGTTATTGATTTGAAACATTGTTTCTTCACCATACCTTTATAATAAAGGACAGAGAAAAATTTGCCTTCACAGTGCCTACTTATAATAATTCTCAGCCTATTAGGAGATATCAGTTGTCTGTTCTTCCACAAAGAATGTTCAATATCCTCACTCTGTACCAATACTTTGTATGTCAGCCATTGGAAATAATATGTAAGCAATTTCCCAAGCCTACAATTTACCATTATATGGGTGATATTTTGGTTTCTGATTCAAACATAGATACTTTAGAAAGAATGTTTGAAAAAATAAGAAAGTTTCCCAAAATGAGGATTACAAATTGCTCCTGAAAAAATACAGAGATTAAAGATTCTGACAATTACCCGGGTTATAAAATAGGTTTGCAGAAAATTAGAAATCAAAAAAGCACAAATTATGGGAGACTGTTTTCAGACTCTTAATAATTTTCAAAGATTATTAGGAGAAAATTCCAATCTATGACCAGCTTTTGGGATAACAGCTGATCTAATAATTCATTAAAAAAAAACCTTAGGTAGTGATAAAGATTTGAATAGACCCAGAAAATTAACAGTTGAAGCAGAAAAGGAATTGACAATTGTTGAGAAGAAATTAGAGGAGGCATATGTAAATAATGTGAATTCAAATATTAATTGTATTCTAGTAATATTGCCTCCAGAATTTCTCCTGCAGGCATTTTAATGCAGAGGAACAATATTATCTTAGAATGTATGCTTTTACCATATAAGCCAAGCAAATATTTTAAAACTTATGTTTCTGAATTAGTTATAAAGGAAAATTATGACTTTGTCAATTAGCAGGTATAGACCCAGCAGAGATTATAGTGCCTTTCTTTACTAATGGAATAAAAAAGTTATGGAAAGACAATGAATCATGGCAAAGAGCTTGTGCTAATTTTTTGGGAGAAATTAATAGCAATTATCCCAAAAGTGATAGACTTAACCTTATAAAGAGAACTGTTTGGATTCTTCCTGCAAATGTATGTGATGCTACAATAACTGGAGCCCATAGATTTAATACTGATGCAAACAAATCAGGAAAGGTAGGGTACAAATCACAAGAATTAATCTAGGTGAAACAAAGCCCTTATAATTCTGTCCAGAAGGCAGAATTATATGGTATTCTCATGGTGCTAATGGATTTTAAAGAACCTCTTAATATAGTTACTAATTCACAATATGCAGAAAGAGTTGTCTTGCATATTGAAACAGCTGAATTTATATGAGATGATACAAAATTGACTTCATTTTTTATCCAGGTGTAATACATAATCAGGAATAGGCTTTGTCTTAATATACATTACACACATCTGACCCCATATGAGTATGCCAGGTCCTCTAGCACAAGGTAATACAGGAATTGAACAACTATTGATTGGAAGTATGTTGCAGACCTCAGAATTTCATAAAAAAATCATGTCAGTAACCAAGGTTTAAAGAAAGAGTTTTCTATTACAAGGCAACAAGTTAAGGAGATGCTCTTATTTGTTCTTTCTATAACCAAACACCGCTACCTGCAGTGACTAACCCAAAGAACACTCGAATGAAATCTGGCAGATAGATGTGTTCCAATTTGCAGAATTTGGAAAATTAAAATATGTACACCATACCATTAAAACTTCTCAGGTTTTCACGGGGAAACTGCTTTAAGATCAGAAAAGACTGATTCAATAATCACATATTTATTAGAAGTTATGACTATCATGGTTATGCCTGCACAAATAAAGACATATAATGGTTCAGAGTATGTATCTACGAAAATGATACAGTTTTTTACTTATTAATTATTTATTATTTAATAATATTAAACATATTACAGGTATAAAACACAATCCTACAGATCAGGCAATTATAGGAAGATCAAATTGAACTATAAAGGATATGTTAAACAGACAGAAAAGGGTTGAAAATGCCCCTAAAAATAAATTAAATAATGCTTTATTGACCTTGACTTTTCTTAATGCTAATGAGAAAGGGACAACAGCAGTAGAGAGACACTGGATAATAGAAAAGTCTTCTGAATTAAATTAACCAGTTTATTTCAAGGATGTGCTTACCTTACAATGGAAGCCAGGAGATGTGCTGCATTGGGGAAGGGGTTTTAGTCTTGTTTCTACAGAAGCAAAACTATGGATACCATCAAAATTAATAAAGATTAGGTCTGCAAAGGAGACACCTCTTGAAAAAGAGAAATGACAGCTCATCCACAATGGTGACAACCATACAGGTGGTAAGGAAAGCACATACGGTTGGGGCAGGGTTCTGTTCTTGTCTTTGTAGAAAAATACTCATCTTCAAAAATTTGAGATACCCTGGATGTTTCAACACTGACAGAAGGAAAATTAACTATCCACTAAGGATCATTGAGAAAAAGTAATCTGATTTATGAGATCAGGTAATTGATACACATATGTTTAAACATGTGTGTGTGTGTGTGTGTGTGTGTGTGTGTTGAGGGAGAATTGTCTGTATTCTGTCAATTATATTTTAAATAAACACTGATTGTCTAATAGCCAGGCAGGAATTATAGGCAGGAAAACCAGACAGGAACTAGAGGTGGGGTGATGAGACAGGAATTTTCTGGGAAAAAGGATGCCCGTTCCTCTGCAGTCCCACCCAGATCACGGAAGAAGTAAGATGTGACCTGCCCCATTGAAATAGGTACTGAGCACTGTGGCTAACATAGATAAGACTAATGGGTTAATTTACATTATAAGAGCAAATATGAAGCCTGAGCTAATGGGCCAATTAGTTTATAACCTATGGAGACCTTTGTGTGACTTTCTTTGGGGCTAAATAGCTGTGGGAACTGGGCAGGACATAAACCCCAACAAGCCAGTCCTCATATTACATATGAATATATAGAGCTGACTTTGGTGTTGAACACTGACTTTGTCCTTCTCTAAATCCAAGCATGTTGTTAAAATAAAAATTTAAAGTTTCTGTTTCATGTCCGGAGCTATGATATGGGACAGAAAGAAAAAAAAATCTTTAGAAAAAGCATACATTTTGTTCATATCTGGTTTTGTTTCTATCATACCTTTCATTCAATATATGTGTCTGTATATGTCTATATAAACAATGTTTAAGTTTTCAACAGTGAACAATGAATTTTCCTGCAGTAATCTTTGAAGTACCTGGGAAGTCGATGGGGCCCCACAACAGCAACTCCACCTGGTTGATATGACGTCATGATGCTGACAGAACTATTATAAGATATGTTTTGGGTACCAGCTGCTCAAGATGGTTCAAATTTGGTTAGCTCAAATGGTGTACTTTTTCACAACGTTCTGGAGAGAACTCCAAATAGGAACTTCAGAAAAACCCTACCAAATACTCAGAGACTATTTGCAATTATACCAGTCAGTAATCTTGTAAATTAACCATCATTTTACCTTTACAGGATCCCACAGAAAGAACATCGCCAACATGGCAGCTAAAAGTAATTCTAAAAGACGATGTCCCCTCGCTCAACAAAGTTTGTCCTCAGGGATAAGGATATCACTAAGGGGTTGATTACAATTGTTATAGGGTTTGGGATTGAAGGGGAAATTTTATAGGCTCAGGGATCTCTTTGAAAAAAGAAAATTGGATGGGATAATAAATCAGTGTGAGCTTATTCACACTAATAATAATAGAGAGTATAAGAGTGAATACTTGTGAGCTATTATTTATAGACAATTTACATTGGTATAGATTCTTGTATATTGATACAAACTTAAATCATATTGAATACGTTCCTACTTTTGTCCACCATATTTGTATACTAGGCAAATTTATTTATTTATTTATTTATTTGTTTGTTTGTTTGTTTTTAAGCTTTCAAGACCCTGCCTCAGTTTCTTTTTTTTAAATTTTATTGATTGATTGATTGATTGATTAAAGATTTCTGCCTCATCCCCGCCTCTGCCTTCCATTTCCCTCCCCCTCCCCCGATCAAGTACCCCTCCCTCATCAGCCCGAAGAGCAATCAGGGTTCCCTGACCTGTGGGAAGTCCAAGGACCACCCACCTCCATTAAGGTCTAGATAGGTGAGCATCCAGACTGCCTAGGCTCCCCCAAAGCCAAATTTATTTTGTCATATTCTATGCATGCATGCTTCTACCTCTGCTTAAAATGTTATTTTATATTGATACAATTTTAGGATATATTTATTTTGTTGCAATATATATTTCTACATCTGATCAAGATACTTCTACATTGTTTACATTTTGATGTCATTGTCCCCACTTGTTGTACAGTTGTTTATTGTATAACATTCTAATATGAAGTCTTAGTCTTTAAGTTATATAGGTATAAAGAATTATAGATCAATAGTCATTTATGTTTGTCATACTTATAGTTAGACTATTCTGATTCTTTAGATATATAGAAATTGTATTCTGCATAGACAGGTAATCTTCAACCACTTCAAAGAACTGTAGAATATGGCATTTCAATAATTTAGGGTTCTGTTGAAGTGAGACATGATTGTTCCTGGCAGCACCGATCTATTCCCAAGAGAGTGTTGAGCACTGAAGACACTCTACTTGTAGCTTGTTTTCTTCTTGGCAGAACTGGCCTTTGGGTAAAGAACTGCCCATGCCTCAACCATTGACAATGTACATGGTAGCTGGAAATGGATAAGCAGGACTGTCAAAACAAGTCAAGACAGGGTAAGACGGTTTTGAAAAAATTGTGGAGCATTTGGAGTAAAGTGCTATGGCTTGCTTGATGGCAATGTGGACTGCTGTGTGCCTGGAACTGTGTGTGGCTCAGGGACACCAAATGGTTCTGAGGCAAGAGCGACTCAGCTCCACCATGCTGACCTGTGCTGACCTCAGGCTGGAACTATCGTTATTATCATGATAACAGTGCAGTTAAGGTTTAGACTGGCAGTAAACAGGCGGTACCATATTACCTCTACATGGTACAACTTAAATTTTTAAGAAGTGCTTAGTATTTTAATAAGTGCTCCTGGACAGTAAAGAATTACAGATTCACAATGGGACAGATTCAGACATAAAAGACCTGTAAATGGACCATATACTTGGATGAGTGTACATAGGCTTGAGAGAGAAAAGAAAAAGAATATAGTTTCCTGCCTCTAAAAATGGTCTGTTAATTATTCTATGCCTCAGCAAAAGTTGGTTGCTTCAACGTTGCAAATGAGACTTTGGGTGTTTGCCCAAGTAACCAGTTGTCTATGTCTGCACATTTTGGAAGTGCATTTCCTGCTTATTCAAGAAATATTATTTCCCTTCTGTAATCTCCATGAGGTTTAAGACTAGATAGTCACAGTTACTTGCCTCTCATGACTTGGCCAAATTGTTTATTATACAAGACTTAAACTAGTTAGGATAGTATAATTATTGATTTTTTTAAAATTTGTTCTTATTGTATATACTTTTGTATTAGGCTTAGAACTCTCTTATTTAAACAAATGGGGGAACTTCTATAGGAAATCTTACAGCCAGTAGTTACCTGCCCACTGAGGTGTGGCCTTATAACCTATTTATGCCAATGTAGAGCATGTTTCTGGCCTCTTTTCTTGCTGTGGGATTTGGTTTCTGATCTTCATTCCAGCAGAGTATTCTAATTTGTGAGTATACCCCTAAATAAATAATTGTCTGTTTCTCAATTCTGAGCTAGTGTGGGATTTCTTTTAATCATCTTTCTTCTTCATACTGGAGAGTAAAGGAGATGAAAATTGGCTGTGGTGTTGTCATAGATAAAATGTTTCTACCTAATTTTCACTCAGTAAAACCCATACCTCCACTGTAATATTATTAATGTTGATAACTTTCTAAGGAATATAGATATAGATGAGTTCATTAGGTAAAGTCACCAATTGATGATTAACTTCTTTATATAAAGAGATAAATGGAATATATTTGTCTCTGCAATAAACAAAAATTAAAGAACTCACTCTATTACAACAGAATGACAAGAATTACTAAGCATTCCTCACTAATACCTCTCAATATTTATTATCTCAAATACTCCCATAAAAATACGCAGATTAAAAGATTGGAACAGAAAACAGAATCCATCTTTCTGCTACATATAAGAAACATGTGTCAAGAGCACTTTCATATATGTTAAAAGATATACCTCCTTGATAATTATGCAAAATGTATTCTAGTACTATTTTTCATTTAAGTAAATATGTTTTTGACATATGACAAACAAGTCAAAATCTTAAAACTGTCAAAACAACTTGTACATTAAAATAAGGTTGTTTTGTCATATTTATTTGTATATGAGCTATAAAACATCTTCAGATATTTTTATGTTTAAAACCTTTTAATTTTAAAAATTGTATCCTTTTTCATATGGATATTTTTAATTTCAGACAGAAACTTGAATTACATTATTAATGTAGAACAGTAGGCAATTAAGTGCAAGCTAGTGTGACGTCCATATTAATGTGACCAATAAAATAACTCCTCCATCAACTCAGGAGGCAGAGGCTTGTGGATTTCTGTGAGTTCAAGGCAAGTCTGGTCTACTCTACAAGAGTTTGTTTCAAAACAGGCTCAAAAGCTACAGAAAACCCTATCTTAAAAAAAAATAAAATAAAATACTTTATTTTTACACAATTTTCTATATTAAACTATAATATGAATCATTATAAACTATAGTTCCTTCATTTGTCAGATGTTTCCTTAATAAGTCTTATATTTATAGTAAAAAAATCAATGTAAGTATAAATAATATTGATTACAAAACAAATTTCTTGCCTCTCTTGGCTTCTAGACTATCAGATTTTTATAAAGGAAAGAATAGCCTTGAAATATTTGTGTTCTCTGTAAACTCCTCCATCCCTGTCTCACACTCTCATGTCTGTTGACTTCTTTGTAAGTTAATTTAAAAAGAACTCAAAAAGTGGCTCTCTACCAAAAATCTATTGTTTAGCATTTATTAGTAATATTCCTGCCGAGACCAAAATACTGGTTTTTACACAGAATATTGCAATGCAAAATAAGAGAAAACACACCGCACATAATGTCTTACACTGGTGTTTTAGTGCTATTACCAAAACGTTAGATTTGTGTATGCATATCTCAATTGCCACGAAAAGGTGACAACTTAGCATTTTGGGGACATATAAAATACATTATATTTTTGAACACTTATTAATTGTTAGTATTAATTATTCTCTTTTAAAAATAAAATTTATTCCCTCAGAACTATGAAAAAATGGATATTATATTTTACCAGAGCCAAAAGTATAAAAAGATGAGCATTAGTACACATGTAATTGCTGGTAATTACACTTAATTGGGATAAGATCATTTGCCTGAAATTTATGTCAATTTCTTCATAAAATGTTCTACTACATATTGATCCCACAGAGGAAAATTTTCACTAGTTTTAAACAGTATTATTATTTACTCACACACTTTTTGCTTTTGTTTTAATCTTACCAATCTTCATTCATTTTAAATATCTTTCCATAACAGAAAAGCCTTGAAAACTTTCAAATTCTTAGAAATTTTTTGTACTGGTTTAGTTCAAGTCACACATGGAAAAAAAGTGAAATTCTTTCACAGTAGCATTTCTATTGGTGTTATTACTGTTCGGTTTTTGTTTGGCTACTTCATTGGTAAATTCGCTTGTTATAGATTCTCTGATATTTCTAGAAGGCCTGAACCATAGACAATGAATTACAAACAACTAAAGAAGGCTCAGAAGAGGAGAAATAGCCTTGCCCAGAAAAGAGTACAATAATTGGTAGCAAATAATGACAAAATGGTCAGCCCTGAAAACAGAAAACATTATACAGACGATATATAATATATATAATATATCATCTGATAAAAGCCAAGGTGGGAAAGAATGATCTTATTCTTCAACTATCATGTACATATAGCCTGACCCCAAATAGCAGATCATGTGATCTAAACAAAGGAACATGAGTGACAATTGCTGTGGAAGCCATATCATTAGTCTCAGACTAAAATGAACTCCAATGAATTTAATAATTTAAGACAATTTAATTTGCACTCACTTTGTTGTTTTATACAACACTTCCAAGTTTCAGAAGTCAAAACAGGAATTAATAAATAGGAAACTTAGAAGTAACTACATACATAAAAGTATTAGAATGAGAATCTACATTTGTTTTGAAAAGCATATCTCAGAATGGACCTAAGATGAGATGACATGTAAACACCAGGATAAAGAAAGAGACCCAGATATTAAGCCACTGACCTATGAACACCCGATTTTTGACAAAGAAGCTAATATTATACAATGGAAAAAAGAAAGCAGCTTTAACAAATGGTGCTGGCATAACTGATGTCAACCTGTAAAAGAGTGAAAATAGATCCATATCTATTACTATTCACAAAACTCAAATCAAAATGGATTAAAGGCCTCAATATAAATCCAACCACACTTAACCGGATAGAAGAGAAAGTGGGAAATATCCTGGAATACATGGACACAGGGCATCCCTTCCTACGTATAACTACAGTAGCACAGACAATAAGAGCAACAATAAACAAATAGGACCTCCTGAAACTGAGAAGCTTCTGTAAAGATAAGGACACAGTCATTAAGACAAAAAAGCAACCTACTGAATGGGAGAAGATCCTCACCAACCCCGCATCAGACAAAGGTCTGATCTCCAAAATATATAAAGAACTCAAGAAACTAAATATTAAAATTCTAAATAACCCAATTAAAAATGGGATGCTGAACTGAATAGAGAATTCTCAACAGAATTTCAAATGGCCAAAAGATACTTAAGGACATGTTCAACTTCCTTAGATATCAGGAAAGTGCAAATCCAAGCAACTTTGAGATACCATCTTACACCTGTCAGAATGACTAAAATCAAAAACACCAATCATAGTCTATGCTGGAGAGGATGTGGAGTAAAGGGAGCACTCATTCATTGCTGGTGGGAATGCAAACTTGTGCAACCACATTGGAAATCAGTATGGTGGTTTCTCAGAAAATTGGGAGTCAACCTACCTCAGAATCCAGCAGTTCCACTCTTGGGAATATACCCAAGGGAGATGCCCAATCATACTACAAAAGCATTTGTTCAACTATGTTCATAGCAGCATTATTTGTAATATCCAGAAACTAGAAACAACCTAGATGCCTCTCAATGGAAGAATGGATAAAGAAAGAGTGGTACATATACACATTAGGGTACTACTCAGCGGTAAGAAACAATGACATCTTAAATTTTGCATGCAAATGGATGGGAATAGAAGACACTATCCTGAGTGAGATAACCCAGACCCAAAAATATGAATATGGTATGTACTCACTCATTAGTGGATTCTAGCCATAAACAAAGGACATTGATTCTATAGTTCATGATCCTAGAGAACCTAAGTAATAAGGTGAACCCAAGAAAAAAATGTATATGGATCGTCCTGGAAATTGGAAGAAGACAAGATCACCAGGCAAAAGTTGGGAGCATGGGAGTAAGGGTGGAGAAAGGAGAGAGGGGGAAAGAGAAGGGAGAAGGAGAGGGTTAGAAAGAGCTTGGGGGAGTGGGATCGTTGAGATTGAGGAAGAACAGATACAGGAGCAGGGAAGGAGATATCTTAATTAAGGGAGACGTTATGGGGTTGGCAAGAAGCTTGGCTCTAGAGGGTTTCCCAGGAGAAAACAAGGATGACCCCAGCTAAGACCTTGGGCAGTGGAGGAGAGGGTGCCTAAACTAAACTTGTCCCATAGTCATACTGATGAATATCTTAAATATCACCATAGAAGCTTCATCTGGCAATGGATGGAGATAGAGACAGAGACCCACATCAGAGCACTGTACTGAGCTCCCAAGGCCCAGTTGAAGAGCAGAAGGAGGGAGAATATGAGCAAGGAAGTCAGGACCATGAGAGGTTGGTCCACCCACTGAGACAGTGTGCTTGAGCTAATGGGAGCTCACCAAATACAGCTGGACTGGTACTGAATGAGCATGGGATCAAACTGGAGCCTCTCAATATGGTTGACAATTGGAGCAGACTGAGAAGCCAATGATAATGGCACTGGGATTTGTCTCTACTGCATGTATTGGCTTTTTGGGATCCTATTCTATTTGGATGCATACCTTCCTTAGCACGGATGGAGGGGGAGGGCCTTGGACTTCCCACAGGGTAGGGTACCCTGCCCTCGCTTAGGACTGGAGGAGGAGAGGGAGAGGGAAGGGGGCAGTAGGAGGGAAGTGGGAGGAGGGGAGAAAGTGGAAATTTTGATTGGTATTATTTATAAAGTAATAAAAAAACAACAAAACAAAATGAAAAATGAAGAACAGTAACCAAAAATACAGACCATAAATAGAAAACCTCAAGGAAGGAGAATCTGATTCTAAGATTCATCATATTACTTATTGGATTCCAATGTTCAATTTCAGCAAAAATTATGAAGTGAAGATATGAATAGGAAAATACTGCCACTGAAAGTAAATGATAAATCAACATAAACATTTTCTAGGGATACACACACACACACACACACACACACACACACACACACACACAAGTTTTTGTGGCTTATTTGGTGTCCAGGTTTTTTCTTTCTGAAAGCTGCAGAGATTCGTTCCACAAAAGGAGACTAGAATACTAGGAAGCAGGGGCAAAGGCTACATGCAGGTACATCCCTACTTCAAGGTACTCAGCAGATGTTGTCCTCTGCAATGGGATCCCATTATCAAGTTTCAGAGATTGACCCTCTGTCCTAGAACCAACCTGGGTAGTTGGGGGAGCTACAATATGGCCTGTAGATCAAAACCTTGATCAAATGCAACATAGGACCAAAAGCAGTCCAGGCTCAACACTGGAAAAATCTCACCTTGGAGCTCAGTGAACACCATTAAAAATAGGGAGGAAAGATTATAGGAGACAAAGGGAATGGATGACACCATAAGAACATGACCCCATAAGAACATCAACTAAGCAGGAATTACTTGGACTCACAAGAATGAAATGCAAGTATAGGGTTGCATGGGTATGCACTACATCCTCGGTATATGTGTTGTTTGTTAGCTTGATGCTTTGTGGGGCTCCTAATACAACAAGTGTTCTTTGACTCTTTTCCGTGCTCCTGGGAATTTTTCTTCCTATTGGGGTGTAAGTTGCTGGAGCAGCAAGTTGTATTAGAGAACAAGTAAAGCCACGAAGCCAAGGGGCAATAAGAAGACTATTAGAAATAAGTTAATTTATAAATAAGAACTAGCAAGTAAGAAGCCTGAGCTATAAGTCAACCAAAAATATATAAAGTTTTTATAAGATTTTATCTAGATATACAAACAGAATCTCAGACGTCAATGAACCATGGATTGACAAGTTTAATTGGAGAAATAAGAGTAAGAAGAGTGGTAGAAAAAAGGGTAGGAGACATGGAGGAAGACTTTTAGTCCCACCAAAAGCTTATCTAGCCGGGCGGTGGTGGCTCACGCCTTTAATCCCAGCACTCGGGAGGCAGAGGCAGGCTGATCTCTGTGAGTTCGAGACCAACCTGGTCTCAAGAGCTAGTTCCAGGACAGGCTCCAAAACCACAGAGAAACCCTGTCTAGAAAAACAATTAAAAAAAGCTTATCTAGCAAAAAGCGTCTTTCAAAAATGATATAGAAATTAATTAATAATTTGTAAGATAAAATTTAGAGAATCAGAGAGATTGATCTGTAAGAAATAAGGGTGTCATTCAAGGTAAACTGAAACATACAAGGCAGGACCAAGAAACTCTATGAAATAATAACATGAAAAAATAAGGACAATTAAAACAGACTTTTTTAAAAAAAATAGTTTTCCATTTCCATTTTTATTATCTGCCTGTTTGACCTCTCCTATGGAGACTTGAACAAATCTCTATTCTATTCTAACAGGATTATAGATAAAGGAAATATCAAAGAAGACAAGTCTATTCATGTGTAGAAAAATGAACTGATGACTTTACTGGGGTTACAACAGGAACATGTATGAACAGTTACTTACAAGGGTATAAGTAACTAATGATCATCTACATTACCAAAGACTGCCCAACCTTAAGTCTGCTTCATTGAAAAGTTCTTTCTTCCTATGTTCCCAACAACTGCTGATTGTTTCTGTAACTTGGGGAGGCATCTTGTGGATTGTGTAAGGTTTATGAGCATAATGAAATTTTTGAGCCATCCTTTTCCCTCCTTAGGGTATGTTGCAAAGTGATGGGGATCACTATGTAGTATCATAAGATTTAAAAGGCTAATATTACAATACTATCAAGATTTATTAAGCTAAAAGTTAGATATATAAACCAAGATTATAATGGATTAGACACAATGTCTAAAATTATGATTTTTTGAAACTGACAGAAATGAGTGTAGATACATGTACTAGAAAAAAGTTTTAACTAGATTTTGTACTTAAAAATCTATAAATTTAGAATTAAAAAATCCAATGTAATTATCATTGTAATTACAAAGAATATAGCTATAAATATTTGTAAAATAAGAAAATAATTTAAAGATTTCACAAAAAAATGATGAACTAAAGTCAAGGATGGTGGTGCACACCTTTAATCTCAGCACTCAGGAGGCAGAGGCAGGCAGGTTTTTGAATTCTAGGGCAGTCATGAGTATACCAAACAACCTTGTCTCAAAAATCCAAACAATAAAAAAATAAGTAAATAATGGAGAAAATAAGAAGTTAATAAATTCGATATATATAAAATCAAATCATAAAGTGTGAAAAGTTAATCTTTCTTACAGATTTGATGAATAATAACATAATGACAAATTTGATAATATATATAAAGTTAATTCTTACACACAGAAACCCAATACTAAGATAAATCACAATGAGGAAGTCTTGTTGATGTACACTAACAAGGGAATTAGGTCAATTAAATCATCCTCCCAACAAAGAATAGCTTTCAGTATGATAGTTTCACTGGCAAGTTTCATGAAAAACATTTTAAAGCAGAATAAGTATTTCTCATGCTGAAAGAGTAAAAATTAAAAAATTATTTTAATTCCTAATATATAGTGACACCAAGATCCATAAGTCAGCAAATTTGGGACAAAAGATGTATAAGAAAAACATGTTTGTGAACCTTGATTCAAAAGCCATCATGAAATAAAAAATAACAAAATTCAGCTAATAATTCAACTGTATACTATTAGGTTATGTGCAATGAATCGGTTTGATTTTTTTATAAAATGTAAATATGGCTTAACATGTAAGTTAAGATATGAAATATATCTTATTAGCAGACAACATAACAAGAGAGGACACAGGTCATGGTCATATTCATTGATGCAGAAGCATCATTTGATATCATTTGACACACATTCAAAAATCAGTAAACACAACAAAATAGGAATAAAATATTAAAATGTCTATTAAAAACATGGCCAATAATGTTCTGAATGATAAAAAGCTGCAATTTTCCAGAGAAAAGCTTATGTGTGAAGTAAAACATCTTCCAGCTTCTTTTCAAAGTCATACAAGAAGTTTTAGCAAAAGTTATTAGACAAGAAAACAAACATAGTAAAAAATCCAAGTAAGAATGGAAGAAATATATTTTTTTCAAATTATGCAAACTTTTACATATAATCATATACAGTCAAAATGGAAGCAACAAAGATGAGCTGAATTTCTATATACAAAGAACATTTTGAAAGAAAATATTTAAAGTAGCACCAAAGTTTATAAATTTCTGTCATATTTAAACTCAACTCTGGTGTTAAATGAGTACTAAAATGAACAGAATAAAATGTTTCAAATCTATGTGAAAAGACATATAATAGAAAATTACCCTACATCCATAGATGAAAATAAGGATATTGTTATAATGCAGAGAGAATATATGTTTATACTTGTATGCATGTTATAACACTTAATGAAAAGAATAAACCATGAATTTTAATGGATCTAGGAGGGATATATAACAGGTTTTGAGGGAGAAAAGGAAAGGGAAATATGATATAATTATACAATGTTCTCAAAATTAAAGGAAAATGAAATAAATCATGAAATCAAAGGTAAATATGTGTATATGATATATATAATATGATATATAACAATATTCTTACTTTAAAGAGTTATATATTTATGAAGGACTATGAGAAGAACCTGGGAGGCACTGGAAGGGGAAGAACATGGGATGTATTGGAGGCAGAAAAGAAAAGGAGTAAATGACGTAATTTTATTTTAACTCATTTTTTAAATTAAAGCTTTTACTCTGAAAGGGAAAATTAATTATTTTAAAAAAGAAAAATCACTGTAGTCATGAGGGTTTATCAGTTTTCAATAACTAAAGTCATGGTAAGTTCTTTTCTGAAATGCAGATGAGAAGAAATATCATTTTAGCCCTGTCACACTTATGGTTCTTGCTAAATAGTCCATTGAAAACCATTGACTGTTTCCTGGTCACAACCTCTGGGGAGAGCAGTGCAAATGTGAAAATTGCCAGATGAAATTGAGGAGGGTTGGCTGGAAGTACCTAAATACCCAAGTAAATAGAGTGTTCTGAAAATTAAATAGAAGAGGTTTGGGGAAAAAAGAGGTGTTCAAGTTTAATTGCTGCTACAGAGAATAAAATATATAGAGTCTGAAACAGTGGACTTGGCAAGATGAAGGTTGCTGTTGGCTTCAATGAGAAGTGTAGGTTCCAAGGCTGTGAGGAGAGTCTGACACAAATGAAGAGCACTGTGTGGTGACAACATGTCTATTAAGAAAGGAAGTCACTGTGTTCTTCTGCTCCAGCAGCCTTTGTCTAAGATTATCAAAGCTAAGTGGTTGTCTTAGTAGTAATTTTGCCCTCTTTCTGTAACTCTGTGTGCACTGTTGGTGGATGCTACTGTCCAACCACAGTTTGAGCTAAATGAAGCAGCTTTTCAGTGTCTTATCTATAGTTCTTTTTACTATGTATTCTTTCTTTTTTCCTCATCTGTCTACCATCTCCTATTTATTTAATTTTCTTCTTTGTTCTTTAAAGGCCAATTAGACTATAACTCCCCAGGTAAAAATATGTTCCTACTGAAATATACTGAGAGACATTTAGGTAACAAGTCAAATATTGGAATGTAACAAATGTATAGATGGTTATAGAAGAAATACATCAAAATTTACTGTGTGCATTAAAGGAAAGAAATGGGATTTACCATGGTTTTTGGAAGTTAATTCCAGCAGTAAAAATGAAATTTCTATAAGAAGACATAGTTTGATTAATTATTAGGTTGTACAAATGACTCTTTACATTTAAATTAAAATTAAGATCAAACATCAAAAAAAGAAAAATTAATTGTTGGTTAAGAAGAAAAAATATAGCTTTTTATCTATATATTTTTTATTTGTTCAATAATTGTTTGCTTATTTCTTTATTCATTTATTTATGAATGGGTATGAATAAGCTGTTATAAGGAAAATGGGGACCCTTGTTCCAGCTACCCAGCTAGCTTACATTCAAAATAATCACACAGAAACTGTATTCATTTATAGACTGCCTATCCCATTAGTTCTAGAGTCTTATTGGCTAACCCTCACATCTTGATTCAACCCATTTTTGTTAATCCGTATATTATCACATGGCAGTGGACTACTGGGAAAGATTTGGCATGTGTGTCTCTGGCAGATCCATCTCTTATATTCTGTTATTTATGCTTACATTTGTGGTTCTTGATCATTATCCCAAATTTTCAGTTTCCAGTATTCCCTTGGTTTGTGTTTTCTTTATTTTCTCTATTTTGTTTTTCAAGTCTTGAATGGTTTATTTCACCTGTTTGATTGCTTTTTCTTCATTTTCTTTGGAGGATTTGTTGATTTCTTCCAATTTTTTGTTTGTTTTTTCCTCCATTTCTTTGAGAAAAATTTTCATTTTCTTTTTAAAAGCCTCAAACATTATCCCAAAGTTACTTTTAGGTCATTTTCTTCTGCTTCATCTATATTTCTTTTTTTCAAGTCTTGCTTTGTAGGGCCACTGGTTTTTATTGTTGTCGTTTCACTCTTTGGGGTGTTGAGTATGTTATTACCTTGTCTACCCATCTTTTCCTCTGATTGGTGTAGTTGGGGCTGTGTCTCTGGTGATCAATCTTCCAAGTGTCTGTGGATGCAAGCTAAGATGGTTGTTTCTTGTAGTGCAATTAGGGCCATGTTTCCAGTCATCTATCATGACCAAACCAAGTAGGATACATCCTAGAGATGAAGGGATGGTTCAACATAGTAACCTCTTTTATCCCATGCTTACTGCATGAACTGGCTTTGTGGGAGCCTAGCCTGTTTGGATGCTCACCTTCAGGGATGTGGATGGGAGGGGGGACCTTGGACTTCCCACAAGGCAGGGAATCCGGACTGCTCTTCAGGCTGGAGAAGAAGGGGGAATGGAGTGGGGGGAGGGGGAGAGGAGTGGGGGGAGGGGGAGAGGAGTGGGAAGAGGGGGAGAGAAATGGGAGACAGTGAGGAGGCAGAAATTTTTTCAATAAAAAAATAAAAAAAAAAAACATAGTAACCTCTGTCCAAGTCACCCACCATATAAACAAACTGGAAAAGAAAATTCACATGATCATCTCATTTGATGCTGAAAACGCCTTCAACAAAATATAACACCTCTTCAGGATAAAGTTCTCAGAGAGTAGGGATACAAAGAGCACACTTAAACATAATAAATGCAATGTACAACAAGCCAACCATCAACATCAGACTAAATGGGGAGAGACCAAAGTGATTCCACTGAAATCAGGAATAAGACAAGGTTGTCCACTCTCTCTATATCTATTCAATATAGTAGTCCTTGAGGTTCTAGCAAAAGCAATATAACAACAGTAATATATCAAGTGGATATAAATCAGAATAGAAGAAATCAAACTCTCACTATATGCTGATATGATAGATTACATAAGTGACCCCCATAATTCTACCAAGGAGCATCTACAGCTTATAAACATCTTCAGTAATATAGCAGAATACAAGATAAACTAAAAAACTCAGTAGCCCTCCTTCGTACAGATGATAAAAGGACTGAGAAATAAATCAGCAAAACTTCACAATAGCCACAAATAGCATAAAATATCTTGGAGTAACTCTAACCAAACAAGTAAAATACCTGTGTGACAAGAACTTTAAATCCTTGAAGAAAGAAATTGAAAAAGACTCCACAAAATGGAAAGATTTCCCAAGCTCTTGGATAGGTAGAATTAACATAGTAAAAATGACACTCTTACCAAAAGCAATCTACAGATTCAATGCAATGTCCATCAGAATCCCAAAACTTGAAAGAACAATACTCAACTTTATATGGAAAAGCAAAAAACCCAGGATGGTCAAAACAATCCAGTACAATAAAGGAACTTCTGGAGGCATCACAATCCCTGACTTCAAACTTTACTACAGAGTTACAGTACTGAAAACAGCCTGGTATTGCCATAAAAAGAGACAGGAAGACCAATGGAACTGAATCAAAAACCCAAATACCAGTCTACACACCTACAAACAACTGATTTTTGAAAAAGAATAAAAAAAGATATAAAATGAAGTAAAAAAAGCATATTCATCAAGTGGTCCTGGCATAACTTAATATCAACATGTAAAAGAATGAAAATAGATCCATATCTATCACCATATACAAAATGCAAATTCAAGTGGATCAAAGAACTCAACATAAACCAACCACACTGAATCTTTTAGCAGAGAAAATCAGAAGTACAATTGAACACATAAACACACTGACACAGGAGACTGATGTGGGAGTGTCATATATCAATCTGTTGATTTCATTGGTTAAGCAATAAAGAAACTGCTAGGCCCATTTGATAGGCCCACCCTTAGGTGGGTGGAGTAAACAGAACACAAGGCTGGGAGAAAGAAGCTGAGTCAAAGAGTCACCATGGTTCTCCCACTCCAGGCAGATGCAGGTTAAGATCATTCCTGGTAAGCCAGCTCCTGGGCTACAGCAGATTATTAGAAATGGGCTAATCCAGGTGCGAGAGCCAGCCTAGAAGAGGCTAGATAGAAATGGGCCAAGGAGTGTTTAAAAGAATACAGTTTCCGTGTAATTATTTCGGGTAAAGCTAGCCATGGGGGTAGCCAGGTGTCGGGGATACAGCCCCGCTGCCCGCATTTCAACAGGAGACAACTTCCTAAACATAACCCAAGCAGCAGAAACATTGAGAGAAACAATTAATAAAGGGTACCTCCTGAAATCGAGAAGCTTCTTTAAAGCAACAACAACAAAACTAAGCAGCAACCTATAGAATGAGAAAAGATCTTCACCAACCCCACATTGGACAGAGGACTAATCTCCAAAATATACAAAAAAAAAAAAAAACTCAAGAAACTAATGATTAAAAAAACAAATAATCCAATAAAAATGGGCTGCAGATATAAACAGAGAACTCTCAACAGAGAAATATGAAATTGCTGAAAGACACTTAAGAAAATGCCCAACATCCTTAGCCATCAG
This sequence comes from Microtus pennsylvanicus, assembly GCF_037038515.1. Taxonomy (NCBI): domain Eukaryota; kingdom Metazoa; phylum Chordata; class Mammalia; order Rodentia; family Cricetidae; genus Microtus; species Microtus pennsylvanicus. Next base: position 32,813,506 of record NC_134583.1, on the reverse strand, counting down.
AGAAATACAAATCAAATCAACTCTAATTCTATCTTACACCTGCAAGAATGCCCAAAATCGAAAACACTGATGACAACTTACGCTGGAGAGGATGTATGGTGAATGGAACACTGCTCTATTGCTGGTGGAAATGCAAACTGGTACAGGTACTTTGAAAATCATTATGGCTGTTTCTCAAAAAATCAAAAAACAACCTATGTGTAGACCTAGCAATACCACTTTTGGGTATATAACTAAAAGATGCTCAATCGTACCACAAAGACATGGGCTCAACTATGCTCATAGCTGTGTTTTTGTAATGCTAAATGTCTCTCTACCGAAAATAGATAAAGAAAATACAATACATATACACAATTGAGTACTTCACAGTGGAAAAAATAATGACATCTTGAAATTTGTGGGCAAATGGATGGATCTAGAAAACATTATAGTGAGTGATGTAATCCAGACGAAGAACGACAAATACATTATGTACTCACTCATAAGTGTCTTTTAGACATAAAGCAAAGAAAAATCAGCGTACAATTCATAATCCCAGAGAACCTAAACAACAAAGAGGACCCTAAGAGAGACAGATATACATAGATCTAATCTACATGGCATAAGAAAAGACTAGTTCTCCTGAGTAAATTGGGAGCCTGAGAATCATGGGAGAGGTTAGAAAGGGAGGGGGAGTAAGAGAAGGGAGCGAATAAAAATATATATCTCAATAAAAACAATAATAAATAAAAAACAAATAAGAAAAAATGTCTAATTTATTAATCTGTTTAGGCTATTTTTCTCTTACTCTTATTTAATGAGTGTATTTAGATTATTATATTTAAAGATGTTATTGACAAATTTGCATTAATATTATTTTATAGATGTTTTTCAGAAATGCCATGGCTGTTTCATTTTCTGTTCCAGCTTTAATTAAGCTTATGCACCTTCATTATCCCCTTTTTTGACTCAATAAGTGGGATTTGTTGTGGAGTTACAGCATAATTTATAACTACAAGGAAAATATGTATATTTAAGATAATGGTGCTTTAAGATACATTAAAAGAAAAATGGTATTTTACGATTATTTTCACATATTAAAAATAGTAGAACAGAAAATAGCCTGGGATATCACATAAGCTAGGAGAGGAATTCATCAATAAATTTCTGGGTGGAGGTGGCACAGGCCTTTAATTCCAGCAATCCTGAGGCAGAGTCAGAGGAAGCTCTGTGCAATTGAGGTCAACCTAGTCTACAGAGCAGTTCCAGAATAGCCAGGCCAGTTATATAGATGTACTGGCTGGCTTTTTCTGTCATCAGAGGAAGGGACCTCAGTTGAGGAACAGCCTTGGTGAGATTCATCCATAAGGCATTTTCTCTATTAGTGATCAATGGGTGAGGTTCCAGCCTGTGATAAGTAGTGCCATCCCTGGCCTGGTTGTCCTGGGTTCCATAAGAACGCAGGCTGAGCAAGGCTGGGGAAGCAAGCCAGAAATCAGTTCCCTTCGATGGCCTCTGCATCAGCAACTGGTTCCTGAATTCTACCTTGTTTGTGTTCCTGTCTTGCTTCCTACAGAGGTGAACAGCAATGTTGAAATATAAGTTAAATAAACCTTGTTCTTCCACAACTTGCTTTTGGTCATAGTATTTCATTGCAGCAAAGGAAACACTAATTAGGACAATAGAGAAAACATATCTTTTTTGGCACGAGTTCTTGCTAACTTGCTTAAGCTGGCTTTTTTTTTTTTTTTTTTTTTTTGATTTTCGAGACAGGGTTTCTCTGTAGCTTTTGGTTCCTGTCCTGGAACTAGCTCTTGTAGACCAGGTTGGCCTCGAACTCACAGAGATCTGTAGTAATAAGGAGCAGCGGCGGGGCTGCATCCCCAACACCTCAGCCTCCTGCTCGGCTAGCTTGTGCCCTGAAATAATTACACAGACACTGTATTCATTTAATCACTGCTTGGCTCATTTCTACCTGGCCTCTTCTAGGCTAACTCTCGCACCTGGACTAGCCCATTTCTTATCATCTGTGTAGCACTGGTCTTACCGGGAAGATTCTAGCCTAAGTCCATCCTGGGTCGGAGCTTCAGAGCTTCATCGAGTGTGTCTGCCCAGGAGCCGGGAGCATGGTGTCTCACTGAGGCATCTGCTCCAGAGAGGAGAGCTGTCGAGTCTGAGCTCACTTCCTCTTCCTCCCAGCGTTTTGTTCTGTCTACTCCTCCCACCTATCTTCTAACCAATGAAATGGGCCAAGGCAGTTCCTTTATTAGCCAATGACCTTCCTCCATCAGAGATCCACCTGCCTCTGCCTCCCGAGTGCTGGGATTAAAGGTGTGCACCACCACTGCCCGGCTTTTAGGCTAGCTTTGAACTATTCTTTTCAAAGGCCTTAGCCTCCTTGAGCAGTTGGGATTAAAGACCTGAACTACCAAGCCTAGCTACAAAATTTAAATATACTCTTCTTATTTTATTTGTGGGAAGTCTGGTTTAATTTTTTTCATATTTATTTATTTATTATTTATACAGTATTCTGTCTGCTTGTATGTCTGCAGGCCAGAAGAGGGCACCAGACCTCATTACAGATGGTTGTGAGCCACCATGTAGTTGCTGGGAATTGAACTCAGGACCTTAGGAAAAGCAGGCAATACTCTTAACCTTTGAGCCATCTCTCCAGCCCTAAATTAATTTTTAAATATTTTCTTTATGTGTGTACACAGGCATTCAGTAGTAGAGGTCAGGTTCCAACTTTCAAGAGTTTGTTCTCATGGGCAGTGGTATTGCATGCATGACTTTAATCCCAGCACTCAGGAGTCACAGGCACACCATCTCTGTGAGTTCAAAGCTGGTCTGATCCACAGAGCAAGTTCAAGAACAGCCAGGGCTACAGAGAAACCCTGTGTCAGAAAAATAGAAAAATAATAATAATAAAAAGAGTTCTTCTTTTCTGTCCTGTTGAATCAGGGTGTCTCTTACTGTTTCTGCCATTAGACTCCTGGTGGGTAGCCAATAAAATTTTGGGAATTCTCCTGTGTCTACCTTCCACCTAGCCTATGGCTGCTAATATTACACATGCATACCAGTACATGTGGTTATTTTTATGTGTATAGTATATATACATTAATTTTTATTATTAAATTATTTTTATTGGCAACGTTGTCATTTGCTCTCCTTCTAGTCCTCCTTTTAGCCCCTCCTAGTTCCCTTCCCTAGAATCTTTCCCATTTGCCTCCCACTACCATGTTGACAGTTTGATTAAAATACAAGAAAACCTGCTGAGAAACAGTTTGTCCTAAAAAATAATTGCATGAACACATTTTCATGTGACTTCTTGGATCAAATATATTTCATCAAGCTTGTTGGTAGGCACCATTCCTCACTGAGTTGTTTCTCCAAGCCTACACCTGCTTTCCTTTTTCTTTTCTATTCTCTTTGCTTTTTCACTTCGTTTCTCTTATCTTCTACTTTCTTTTCCTTTTAAATTTTTCTAATATTTTGAGTATTTCAAATGTTAACACAGTATGTTATAATCAAATTTACCCCCAGTTCTTCCCCTCTCTTTATACTAACTTTCCCTTCCTACTTCAAATGCTCCTTTGTTGTAAACCAACAAGTCTGCTTATGATTTCCTTTGAGTGCTTGGGTGTAGGACCATCTCTTGGAAGCCTTTCTGGTGCCCTATCCTTTAAGAAATTATGGCTCTCTTCTCCACTAGCCAACTGTTCTTCACAGGTCTGCCTGGAGCTTCACTAGTTCCTCCCCTATAAATGCTGAAATTTTGAGAGGCTTTATCTTGGACTAGTCTTGTACATGACGCCCTATAATTTATTGTACCTAACAGGATTCACAGTTATTTTATTCTTATATTGATTGCATTCATGAGGTCATCAACTCTATAAATTATTTTAAGATTTCTCTTTGTCTCATCCTTTATTTCTTTTGGTTTCTTTTTTTCCTTTTCTTCCTTCCCTTCCCTTCCCTTTCCTTCCTTCCTTCCTTTCTTCGTCATTCTTTCCTTTCTTTCATTTTTTTTAAATGTTTTGGGAGGAGCAGAGGAAACTGACTCATGAATCTGAGAATGTACTCAAACTCACTACACACTTGATGATAATTTTAAATTGCTGATTCTCTTGTTTTCACCACCACCCAAAAAGACTAGGCTTATAGATGTTCATGTGGTACAATACTTGATTTATGCCAGCTAGAGATAATACCCAGTTCTTGCTTCTTATGCTCTTTCTCCTGCTTTTTACAGGAAGAACAATCTACACATTTATTATCTATCTATCTTGTAATTATAATGTTGCATTTTGTTATTTATGCTCAATAAGCTCGGTTTAGTTCTTGGATACATTGTTACTTAGGTGTCATTATTTTTGGCCATTACTATTACACTGATGCTTTTCCCCACTATTCCATTTTCCTTCTCCTCATTTCAATTATACACTCATTTTATCCACTGAAATTATTCTCATGGAGCTTAGATTTTTTCCATTCAGTTTTTTTTTTTGCTTTATTCATTGGTTTTTCTTTATATTAAATTTTTAGCACTTTTTCTTGACTTATTTTTCACCACATTCCTTTCCTGTAGTATGGTTAGTCTTCATGTGGTCTTAAAAGAAGCATATTTTTTTAATCCTGCTACAGTGATTTTGACTTCCAGCATTTCCTTGTTCTGATTTTGTTCTATTTAGAGCTGTCCTTTTATTTTCCATCTATTTTTGCTTATTGTTTATCTTTTCCATAAGAGCCTGTAACACATTGAGCAGAATTATTATAAGTTTCTTGTCCTAAATTCTCAACATGTGTCATATCTGTGTCTGGTTATGGGGCATTCTGCCCTTACAGTGTTTCGTTTAATTTTTTTTCTTTATTTGGGTAAGATTTTTAATTTTCTTTTTAAATCAGTACTTTAGGTATTATCAAGTGAGGGAAACCATCTTTTGGTGTAAGGAATCATATTTATCTGACCAATTTTGGGTTGAGGATATTGCCTTCTCTCCTTGTACTAATGCCTTTATTTAGAAATCTACTCTTACTAGACCTTTACAGCAATATATAAATGTATTCTTTCTGTCAAATCAAAGATATGAACTGAATTGCAATATAAGGAAAAAATTCAAATGTAAAGAATTGATGGTAGAATATGGCCTTGAAGTTGCATAATCGAAAGTGTCTGTCTTTGCATTTTTATGATATAAATAAGCTAGAAAGAAAATTATGTTTTACAAGATTAGTAATTTTAGCTATTCCTTATAGAAATTCTATTCTATTTATTTCTCTTATGTACAATAGTTTCCCTTTACTAGCATTAGAACAATACTGAAGTTTTAGAGGTTGAGAAGATGAGAATGTTTTATGACTAACTTAATTATCAGAGTTTGAGGATCATGTCCCTGGATATCAACCTTCAGGATTGGTTTTCTCATAGTACATAATTTTCAAGGTCCTTTGGAGATTTAGAAAGGGAAGTGATACTGGCATGGGAGAAGTGAAATGTGTGCCTTGGTAAGTATCTATTATAATGTTCTTGGAAAACAGGGATGTATTCCAAAGTATGTTCTGCTTATATTTAAGAGCACTTATAGTATGATGGATCCAAAAATAAGACATTTATTGGAAATTTACTGTAATAATCTTTCACTAAATATAGTAGACCCTATTAATGCCTGGAAGTTCTCAATAAACTTAATAACTCTTTCACTAGGAGTTATTTCACAAAAAGTTTCCATCAAAAATATTTTACTGTTATCAGTTAGTAACTCAAGTTAGTAACTCTTCTGACTTTTAAGCTTATAGAGATCCCTAAAAGACATTCTCTGAGCTACTACAGCATCTAAAAGAGCCAAGGAAATTCCCACTTCTCTTATTACAACTTTGTCAAGATTTGGTGGTACAAGTGTCATCAAAATTTTTATACTTTGTAAACAAACCTAGAAGCCCTTATTTAATATTTCAACACTGATTTCAAGAAATAATAGTAAAGATGTATTTATTTAGGAATGGATAACATCAAAATTATTGGCATTGGTTTCATTATTCATGTATCTTCTCTACTTCTATATTTTTTTTCTTTTAAAGAGGGTTGATACTTTACTCACTATTTAGGACAATGTAAACATAACAATGACATAGAACATTGACATTTTTTGAGTCTTTCTAATAGAGCTCAATAGACCATACTGTAACTCTACATGAATAAATATGCTCAATGTCAGACTATTTAAAATGGCAAAGAAATTAAATTATTAGGTATTAAGTATACAAGGATGTCAAACTAAAAACAGCTTCCCCAAGAGACTTGTTCTGGAATTTCCTGTCTCTTTGTCCACTTTACAACATCCCTTTGACTGTAAATTCCAGGTCCTAAATGACTCTATGACTGTGTTTATTTATGATATTTATGCACTTGACTCATACGGCATACCTCTTGCATAGCTTCTTAGGTATGTGCACATAAAATGAAAGAAAACAACTGCATTCATTAACACAGCTGCTCCATAATACTTATTTTAAATAATTCTCAACTGATTTGTCAAAGACTAGAAACTTAAGATTGGGGCAGACAATAAAAAATACAAAACGTTCATCATCTCTTTGTTCAAAAAGTAAAACTAGCAGAACAAACACTTGCATTTTAGAAGATCATTTGGAAGAAACTTAAGGCATAGTAAGTTGGATGCAAATCTTGAAGCTATCTCTGTTCCACTTGCCCAAAGCAGTTTCAGTTCTCAAAGGCATTTATAGAAGCAAGGTTGATTTAAGACAATGAAAACATCAAGGCATTACATTTCAAAGGGCAAATTATTTTAAATCACCAAAAGAAGGAAACAAAACAAGAAAATATGAGTTTATGTTCATTGGTTAGTTCTCTCTCTCTCTCTCTCTCTCTCTCTCTCTCTCTCTCTCTCTCTCTCTCTAGTTCTTTTAATACTGAGAATCTTTATTCTAACATTTTTTAAATCCAGGATATCTAATTAGAGGACAAAACAAAAGAGAATGACATAAGGCTTGCCTATCAATCATAGTCTGACATAAACACCATGCAGAAATTCAGGAAATAACATGACAGACAAAAAGAAACTCAAAACTTAAGCAGGATGTGAAAAGTAAAGGTGACATATTCTCCTAAGTGGACAAGGAAAGCACATAGGAGCTCAACTCTATGCAAAAACTATAGACAACTAAGGAATTGTCATCATCCCCAGAAAATAAAACCAAATGTTTCTTCAATACTAAATAATCATTCCTAAAGACATATAAACAAGAACTATTACCCAAACTGTATAGAATATATTTAGAAAATTATTTGTGTACACATATATACATAATACAATGAAAAAATCCATGAATTTCAAGGAGAACAGAAGTAAAAGTGACTAATTATAATCTCTGAAATACGAGGAGAATAAAAAAAATAAGGCAGAAATTGAAACTAAAAGCAAGCTGAAGGCAATGTTACTAAAGGGAGGCGAGTGCCCAGATGAGTTTACACTCAGGAAGACTACAAAGGAGCAGGATGAGATGAGATGAAGTAATATGGACTTCTGAGAAAACAAACATGAATTTTTACTTTTCATCTGGTAATAAAAAGGTTGGATAAGTAAGACACCTTCCTTTGGTGTCCATGGTGATTTTACAGCCAAAAGGTCACACATTCAAATTAAAGTACGTTCCAGATGAAGAGTGTCATTCTGTGAGGCAGATAAATTCGGAACAAAAGATGACACAAGGAAAGTGAGGCCTGTGGGTTTATTTATTCTTATTCTTTTTATTTTTATTGAAAATAGATTCTTATCTCACAGGACTCATGTGGATTGTAAGTTTAAATACTCCTTCTTGCTACAGAGGTAGAAGAGAGTGCACAATGGCAAAGCAAGCACCAATGTCTCAAACATATTTTCTACTGATGTCTATCACAAGATTAGAAATATACTCTGTTTGGAGAGAAAGTTTTAACATTCAGAAATCTGTGTAGTCACTTTGAAGCATTTATAACCCAAACTATTGTTTATTTGTTTTAAGTATGTTTGGTTTTGTATTATACTTAGCCCAAGAATATGCAGTATTAATGACAAAGTACAAAATTAATAATTTTGAGTTTTACTACAATAAATATTTTAGGATTAAAATAAAGTGAAACAGCACTAATTACATGGACACAAATAATTTTTCTCATTGTTATATTGGCAAATGACTTAAATTTTATTTAACAAACATGATTGCCCATCTTAATCTTAATGCTATATTTTCTTTTTCTTTTAATTTTTAAAAAATAGCTCTTTTCATTTTACATACCAATCCTAGTTACCACTCCCTCTCCTCCTGATCTTTCAGCCTTCCCCCACAACCCACCCCACAACCACTCCTTAGAGAGGGTAAGGTACATTGCTTTGAGGGAGGACCAAGGCCCTCCCTACTATATCTAGGCTGAGCAATGTATCCCTCCAAAGAGAATGGGTCCCCAAGAAGCCAGTACAAACAGTAGGGATAAGTCCTGGTGCCACTACCAGGGTCCCCACAGTCTGCCCCAGCCATACAACTGTCACCCATGTTTGAGTAGTCCACCTCTGCTGCTTCCTTCCCTGTCCAGCCAGAGTTGGTGAGCTCCCATTACCTTAGGTAAGTTGTTTCAGGAGGCATCCCCATCATAGTCTTGACCTCATTGCTCATATTCTCACTCCTCCCACTCTTCAGTTGGGCTTGAGGAGCTCAGCCAAAGAGCTCCACTGTAGATCTCTGCCTCTGCTTTAATCTGTTGCTGGATGAAGGCTCTGTAGTGACATTTAAGATAGCTATCAATACAAATACAGGGCAAGTCAGTTGGAGAACACTCTCCGCTGTTACTAATGGTCTTAGCTGGGGTCATCCTGTGGGTTCTTGAGAATTCCTCTGGCACCAGATGTCTTGCTACCTCCGTAATGACCCCCTCAGTCAAGGTATCTCTTTTTTTGCACTCTGTCTCTGTCCTTCCCCCATCTTGACTATTCCATCCCCTCAAATTTTTCTCCTCCTCCTTTCTCTCCTCCTCTCCCCGCCAGACCTCCCTTTTTCCCCCACTCCCATGCTCCCAATTTTGTCAAGAGATCTTGTCTAATTCCCCTTCCTAGGGGGATCTATATATTTTTCACTTAGGGTTCTCTTTGTTACTTAGATTCTCTGGTGTTGTGGCCTATAGGATTGTTATTCTTTGCATTACAGCTAGTACCCACTTATGAGTGAGTACATACCATGCTCATCTTTCTGGGGCTGGGTTATTTTATTTAGGATAGTTTTTGTCCAGTTCCATCTGTTTGTATACACATTTCAAGACGTCATTGTTTTTTAACTGCTGAGTAACATAAATGTACTGTATTTTCTTTATCTATTCTTTGGTTAAGGAGCATCTAGTTTGCTTCCAGGTTCTGGCTATTACAAATAATGCTGCTATGAATGAACATAGTTGAACAAATGCTTTTAAAGTATGATAGAACATTTCTTGCGTATATTCCCAAGAGTTGTATTGCTGGATCCTGATGTAGGTTGACTCCCAATTTTTTGAGAAACCACAATACTGATTTCCCGAGTTGTTGTGCAAATTTATATTTCTACCAGCAATGGAGAAGTATTCCCCTTACTCAACATAAGTTGCCATTGTTTTTTTTTATTTTAATCATTCTAATAGATGTAAGATGGTATCTTAGAGCTTTTTTGATTTGCATTTTCCTGATGGATAAGGATGTTGAGAATTTCCTTAAGTGTCTTTTTGCCATTTGAGATTCTTCTGTTGAAAATTCTCTGTTTAGATCTCTTCCCATTTTAAAAATTAGATTATTTAGTATTCTCATGTCTAATTTCTTGAGTTCTCTATATATTTTGGAGATCAATCCTCTGTCTGATGTGGGATTGGTGAAGAACTTTTCCCATTTTGCCTTTTTGTCTTATTGACTTGTCTTTTGGTTTACACTAGATTTCTCAGTTTCAGAATGTCACATTTATTTATTGTTGCTCTCAGTGTCTGTGCTACTGGGGTTATATTTAGGAAGTGGTCTCCTTTGCCCATGCATTCAAGACTACTTCCCACTTTCTCTTCTATCAGGTTCAGTGTGGTTGGATTTATATTGAGGTCTTTAATCCATTTGGACTTGAGATTTGTGCGTGGGGATAAATAAGGATCTATTTGCATTCTCCTACATGTTGACACCCAGTTATGCTGTCACCATTTGTTGAAGATGCTTTCTTTATTCCACTGTATAATTTTAGCTTCTTTGTCAAAAATCAGGTGTTCATAGGTGTATGGTTTAATATCTGAGTCTTCAATTCAATTACATTCGTCAACCTGTCTGTCTTTATGCCAATACCAAGCTGTTTTTATTGTTGTAGCTCTGTAATAAAGCTTGCTGTCAGGAATGGTGATGTTTCCAGAAGTTCCTTTATTCTACAGGATTGTGCTAACATGTTTTTTTTTTTCTATATAAAGTTGTATTGTTCTTTCAAGGTCTGTAAAGAATTATGCTGGGATTTTGATGACAATTGCATTGAATCTATAGATTGTATTTGGTATGATTACCAATTTTATTATGTTGATCCTACCCATCCAAATCATGGAAGGTCTCTCCATTTTCTGGTATCTTCTTCAATTTCTTTCTTCAAAGATTTAAAGTTCTTGTCAAACAGATCTTTCACTTCTTTGATTAGTGTTACCCCAGGCTATTTTATGCTATTTGTGGCTATTGTGAAGGGTGATGTTTCTCTGACTTATTTTTGGCTTCGTTATCATTTGTATATAGGAGGGCTACTAATTTTTTTGAGTTGATCTTATATCCTGCTATGCTACTAAAAGTATTTATCAGCTGTAGGAGTTCCCTGATAGAATTTTTGGGGCCATTTATGTATATAATCATATCATCTTCAAATATTGAGAGCTTTCCTTCTTCCAATCCAGTTTGAATCCCCTTGTTTTCCTTTTGTTGTCTTATTGCTTTAGCAGTAAGTTGAATAGATATGGCAAGAGTGGACAGCCTTTTCTTGTTCCTAATTTTAGTAGAATCACTTAGGGTTTCTCTCCATTTAATTTGATATTGGTTCTGGGCTTGCAGTTTATTGCTTTTATTATGTTTAGATACATTTCCTTTATCCCTGATCACTCCAAGACCTTTACCATGAATTGTGTTGCATTTTGTCAAATGCCTTTACAGCATCTACTGAGATGATCATATTTTTTTCTTTCAGTTTATTTATACGGTGGATTACATTGATAGATTTTTTCATGTTGAACCATCCCAGGGATAAAGCTGAGTTGATTATGATGGATGATTTTTTGATGTGTTCTTGGATTCAGTTTTCCAGTATTTTACTGAGTAGTTTTTCCTCAATGTTCATAAGGAAGATTTTTCTGTAATTTTCTTTATTGGTTGAGTCTTTGTGTGGTTTCTGTATCAGGGTGACTGTAGGCTCAAAAAAGGAGTTTGACAATGTTCCCTCTGTTTCAGTTTTGTGGAAAAAATTGAAGTTCTGGTAGAATTCTGCACTAAATCCATCTGTTCCTGGGCTTTTATTTATTGGGATGCTTTTGATAATTTCCTCTATTTTCTTGCAGATTATAGGCTGATTTAAATTGTTCACCTGGTCTTGATTTAATTTTGGTATGTGATATCTATCCTGAAAAATTATCAATTTCTTTTACATCTTCTAACTCTGTGGTGTAGCTTTTTGTAGTATAACTTAATGATACTCTGAATTTCATTGGTATCTGTTATGTCCCTCTTTTTCTTTTCTGATTTCGTTAATTTGGAAGTTCTTTCTCTTTCGTTTGATTAGCTTGAATAAGGGCTTGTCTATATTGTTGATTTTTTTCCAAAAACCAAGCTCTTTGTATCATTGAATCTTTGTATTGTTTTCTTTGTTTCTATTTTCTTAATTTCAGCCCTCAATTTGATTATTTCCTGTCTTCTACTTCTCCCGGTGAGTCTGTTTCTTTTTGTTCTAGAGCTATAAGGTTTGCTGTTATATCGCTAGTGAGAGATTTTTAAATTTCCTTTATGTACGCACTTCCAGTTATGAACTTCCCTATTAGCACTGCTTTCATAGTGTCACATAGGTTTGGGTTCGTTGTTCCTTTATTTTCACTGAACTCTAGGATGTCTTTAATTTCTTTCTTTCTTTCTTCCTTGACCCATGGGTGATTTAAATGAGCACTGTTCAATTTCCATGTATTTGTAGGCTTTCTGCTACTAATGTTGTTGAATTCTAACTTTATGCCACAGTGATCTGATAAGATACAAGGGGTTATCCCATTGTTTTGTATCTATTGAGTTTTACTTTGTTATCAAGCATGAAGTCCATTTTAGGGAAACTTTTATGAGGTGATAAGAAAAAATTATATCCTTTTGTGTTTGGGTGAAATGTTCTATAAATATCTGTTAAATACATTTAAGTCAATACATCTGTTAGTTCTCTTATTTCTCTGTTAAGTTTCAATCTAGTTGGCCAATCCACTGGGGAGAGTGGGGTGTTGAAGTCTACTACTGTTAGTGTGTGGGATTTACTGTTCAATTAAAGCTTTACTAATGTTTCTTTTACGTGTGTGGGTAAACTTGTATTTGGAGCATAGATGTTCATGATTGAGAATTCACCTTGATGTATTTTTCATGTGATGAGTATGAAGTGTCCTTCTCTATCTCTTTGATTGATTTTAGTTTAAAGTCTATTTTTTTAGATATTATGATAGCTACACTTGATTGTTTCTTAGGTCCATTTAATTGGAAAATCTTTTCCCAAACATTTAATCTGAGGTACTGTCTGTCTTTGACGTAGAAGTGTGTTTTTTGTATACAGCAGAAGGATAGATCCTACTTTCTTATCCATTCTCATACCCTGTGTCTTTTTATAGAGTTCATTTATATTAAGGGGTATCAATGACCAGTGATTGTTAATTCCTGCTATTTTTTGGTGGTAGTGCTTGTGTGTTTCTCTTCATTGTGGTAACTGGTGTGAGGTTATCTGTTGACTGTGGTTTTGTGAATGCAGTTAACTTTTTTGTGTTAGAGTTTTCCTTGTAGTACTTTCTGTAGGGCTGGATTTGTGGATAGGTATTGTTTGAATCTGGTTTTGTCAAGGAATATCCGGTTTTCTCCATCAATGATGATTGAAAACTTTGGTGGTTATATTAGTCTGGGCTTGCATCCGTGGTCTCCTTGTGTCTGCAGCACACCTGTCCAAAACTTTCTGGCTTTCATAGTTTCTGTTGAGAAGGTATAATTCTGATAGGTCATACTTTACATGTTACTTAATCTTTTTCCTTTGTAGTTCTTAACATTCTTTCTTTATTCTGTGTGTTTTGCATTTTGATTTTTATATGGTGAAGGGACTTGTTTATCTTATTTTATTTTTGGCCCAATCTATCTGGTGCTCTGTTAGCTTTTTGTACCTTCATAGGCATATCCTTATTTAGGTTGGGAAAGTTTTTTTCTATGATTTTGTTAAATATATTTTCTGTGCCTTTGAGATGGAGTTTTTCTTCTTTTTTTCTGTACTGTCCTTAGGTTAGGTCTTTTTCATGGTGTCCTAATTTCCTGGAATTTTTGTGTTAAGAATTTGTTGGCTTTAACATTTCCTTTGACCAATGAATCTATTTCCTCTGTAGTATTTTCAACACCCGAGATTGTTTCTTCCATCTATTGTATTCTGTTATTTATGCTTGCATCTGTAGCTCACACTCATTTACCCAGATTTTCCAATTCCAGAACTCCTTTGGTTTGTGTTTTTTTATTGCCTCTCTTTCAGGTTTCAAGTCTTGAACTGTTTGCTTTACCTTTTTGATTGTTTTTCCTTGGTTTTCTTTGAGAGATTTATTGATTTCTTTCAATTTTTTGTTTGTCCTTTCCTCTCTCTCTTTAAAGAAAATATTCATTTCTTCTTTAAAAGTCTCAATCATCCTCATAAAATTTAATTTGATATTGTTTTGTTCTGCTTCTTCAGGTTTAGGATGATCACGACTGGTGTTACCATGTTGCTATTGGGTTGCTGAACAAAATATTACAGTGGCTTCTACCTATTTAATTCCTCTGGGTGTTGGCAGTGTCTTTGAGCCAATCCTTCAGTTTCTATCTGTTTCTTTGGGAGTTGTTTGGTCTGCTTTGTACTGTTCTAGTCTGTGTCTCAAGGAGTCACTGAAGTCTCTCTTGGCCTAGTCTCTTAGTTCACTCTCTTGGTATGTTCTCTTGGTCCTCTCTTGTGGTGTACTCTGTGCAGTTGCAGCCTGTGCTTCAAAATTCCTCTAATTTGCAGGGGAGAAGAAGGTTTGGGGCAGAGCAGACTTGTAGCTTACAAGGTTTGTCGATGAGATGAAGGTGTTGGAGCTTAATGTTATATTTTCATCTACTTAAAATATTTATCTTTCCTTATGATAAAAATACTTTTTAATATATAAATAAATGTTACTACTTTGTAAGCTTTACTGATTTTTGACATTATTCAAATTGGACATGATTGCTCTGCTATGTATTTTTATCTCCTGTGAAGACTTTGCATCCTGTGGTATGCAAAGTTCTGTAAGCTTAGGAGGAGAACTCAGCTGCAGAGTGTTAATTTTTTTTTATGTTTGGCATTGGGTATCTTTTCTTTAGAGTCTGTGAGAAATGCCTGACCTAAGTTTCAAAGTAATAATACTTTCCATTCTTTTTTTTATGCAGTTTTGTCTGGTTGTTTCCCCTGAAAGTACAGACTTAGAAGCATTTGAGTAAAAGTAAAACTATTAATATGAATTATAATGATTGTTTAGATGGAATCAAGACACAAACATAAAAATTATATTTATGTATAATGCTTGATATACCTTGATATGACATGGCTCTAATATAAACTTTAGAAATATGTTATAATATATAATGCTTTATTTATATATAATGCTTATGTTTCAGTTGTGGCATATCAAAGCTAATTCAACTGGAAATTTAATTATCTTCTATCTTCATTAATTATGGATGAGTTTGATTCAGGTCTAGTTTCTCCATTAGACACAATAAATTTGCATTCCTGGTATCCTTGATATATTAGGCACTGAAACGTCTTTAACACAGAGTCATTGAAGGTCCTATAGTTTTTATATTATCCTAAACTCCACTTTTTATTTAGTAAGGTATAAGAATTGATGTCACTTCTTCACAAGTACGAAGAATGGCCAAGAAGATACTCATAGAACATTTAGCATTGGTTAAATATTCTCTCTTTTCACAGATACTCATAGAACATTTAGCATTGGTTAAATGTTCTCTCTTTTCACAGTTTAGTGTGACTTTAGTTAGAAATGAAGGAAGGAGAAAAAAGAAAGGAAGGAAGGAGGAAAATGAGGTGAAAGAAAGAAAGACAGAGAGAGAGAGAGAGAGAGAGAGAGAGAGAGAGAGAGAGAGAAGGCAGAAAAGAAAGATTTACCCAGTCTTGAATTCTTCTCCCATTGAAAATCCATTTTTAAAATATGGACATATTTGCTTTTAAAGGGTATTTGATTTGTTAGAGAAGCAAAATACAATGCTTTCATTTATATACCAATTTACTCTAAGCAGACTAATCATATTCTAAAAGTGTGCAAATGTTTAATAAACCATTAAAACCACTTTCTTATAAAAGCATAGCAGAGAGTATATGTATTTTTCCTACTTCTTAGTACAAACCTGTGACCTGGTGTCTAAACCAGTTGAAGAATCCCAATTACTACATTGTGCTTCAGCTTTTAAAAAGTAGTCTTAAACTGATCAAAATTAAAGTGATTAGTATTTGATGTTAGGAATAAATATCCCCCGTTATTTACAACATTGGAAATACTCTCTGCACTCTGTCCCACATAATTAAGTTGCAGATCTTTTCTGTACTCGGAACGTATTTTAATGGTGAAGCATCTGTTATTGTTTTCAAATCTTCTAAGGCTGGACATATACATCATATTTATGTAAAAGCAATTATCTATTTTTAAGTGAGTAGACTTTTTGCCATATGCTTTCCCATCCAGTTTTAATGAGCATATGGGCATTTTAATAGATTGTATTTCTTCAGTGACTTGTTTGAAATCAACCACATAATTTCTCAGTAGAAGTTACCCCAGCAGTCATGGCCTGGTTTAGCAGGCAAGATGAAGAATAATATCAGATCCATTCCCAGTGTGTAAATGGTGAATTCAATGATTACTATTTTCTCATTAAGAATATGTTCAATTATGCTACAGATGGAATACCATTTGGCTTAATGAGGAATTAAAATGAATGAAATTAGTTTTAATCTAAACTCTCATGAGCATTAATAGAGTGATTAAAGTGGGTGTAGGGAATCTTTTACTTATTTATTTATTTCTAGTTCTAATCAAGAAGTTTCATTCTTTGTAAAACTTAAGAAAAATTAAGTCTCAAGAAACTATTTTTTTTATTTTTTAGTGTGTGAACCTTCGTGTTTTTTGACTAACAAAATCTGTATAACCAAATGGAGTATTTCTATGTTAAAACTTACTTTGCCCATTGCATAATATTCTAACTGAAAAATCACAAAGAATATAACTCCTGTAATTATGTATAATATGGTTATTATTTGCTAGGCCCAATGTTAAATGCTTTTATTTATTACACATCGGAGATATTTGACTCGTAGTTCAGAGTCACCAGACACACAGAGAGGAGCTCAGTCTCACACTGACTTCAAAGGAAGCAAGTTCTCCCTAGACATGAGTTAACGGATGTGAGTGCAGCTAACACTCGTTTTAGACTTAAAGAAAGCCTAGTAGAGAAACATGACATGCCAGATGTGGGCATCACAGAGAACTGGCTAAAAGTTATGTGATGTTTCATTTGTTCTGGGGCAATCATATGTTCAACACGGAGTGACAAATTCAGAATGTAGCCACCACTTCTTGTACAAGTTCTGATTTTATCCCATCGTACCCTCCCTCTACTTCTGCAAGCAATCTGGACACTGATGTGGGAGTGTCATATATCAATCTGTTGATTTCCTTGGTTAAGCAATAAAGAAACTGCTAGGCCCATTGGATAGGCCCACCCTTAGGTGGGTGGAGTAAACAGAACAGAATGCCGGGAGGAAGAGGAAGTGAGGTCAGACTCGACAGCTCTCCTCTCCAGAGCAGACGCCTTCAGAGAGACGCCATGCTACCTGCTCCAGGGAAGACGCACACCATGCCCCAGCTCCGACCCAGGATGGACTTAGGCTAGAATCTTCCCGGTAAGCACACCTAGGGGCGCTACACAGATGATTAGAAATGGGCCAGAGCAGTGTTTAAATGAATACAGTGTCTGTGTAATTATTTGGAGCATAAGCTAGCCGGGCAGGGCAGGCGGCTGGGGTATTGGGGACGCAGCCCAGCCGCCGCTCCATATTACTACAAATGACGCCCAGACGTGTGGCTAACTGAGTCCACAGAAAGCCTGAGAAAGCTTGGAAAAGAATAGAGTAAAGCGTGTTTCTTGTGGCAATTTCTCGGGTCTACTCTGCTTGCTAGAGGCAAGCAAGCGCCTCATCTAAGAGAGGCTTCCTGACTCAGCTTTAGCTGCAAAAGCCTGCAGCTCATTAAGAGGTCCTGCCACGAAACACTTAAACGGTGTTGACGAAAAGCTGAACGCATGCTTTTCGGTTTTCAGCCGTAGCAGGAAAAAAGCTGCGCGTTTAAAAATGCCGGCTTTCTGGGCCATCCTGCCAGGGCAAACTCTGACTGTTTGAGGCAGGAGGGCCGGCTACCGAGAGAGATTTTGAGTGTTGTCTGTTGTAGCTTGCTGGCTGGCAGGGACCTTGAAATGCTATAAACATGGCTGCAGCCTGTACATCAGCCATGAGGCTGGAAAGCTAAGGAATGGGCTGGATCCAGCCGGCAAAGCCACGCCTTTAGTCCTACTGATATTGCTTGGTAAATTAAAGACTCATGTAGTCAGAAAAAGAGAGATATATAGTAAAGAGAGATTCAAAGACAGAGAAAATTTCTGAATGGTTTAAAGTGTGTTAAAAATATATGCAAGCTAAAAGTTAAAGTTCTTAAAGTAAAAAAGAAAAGGAAGACAGTTGTTGTGTGTACACACCTTTAATCCCAACACTTGGGAGGCAGAGGGAGATAGACCTCTGTGACTTGAAGGTGTGGTAGCACACGCCTTTAATCCCAGTGCCTAGAAGGCAGAGACGAACAGATCTCTGTGAGTTCAAGGTGTAGTAGCAAACACTTTTAATCCCAATGCCTGGGAGGCAGAGACAGGCGGATCTCTGAGAATTCAAAGACAGCCTGGTCTACAGGGTCATTCCAGGTCAAAGATATATGCTCAAAAAGCAAAAAGTAACCTAGGAATATCACAGCTTAGATTCTTAAGCGCCTAGTGATTTAAAGGCACAAATCAAAAGTGCTCCTGGATAGTAAAAAATTGCAGATTCACAATAGGACAGATTCAGACCACTAAATGAGTCACACTGTTGGATGAATGTACGTAGGCTTGGGAGAGAGAAGAAAAAAAATATAGAGAATAAAGTTAATGGTTTAAAAAGAAAAAAGTAAAAGTAAAGTCTTTAAAGAGACAGAGTACAGATAGTTATAGATATAAATAAAAATAAGCCGCGTAAAGATGAAAAATTCACAGAGAGTCTGGATTCTTTGTATTATTGTGTTTTCTTTAAAATTTTTGACTGTGAAGGAGCTAAGTACAGAGAGACATTTCATTACATGGGCTGCCAAGCTAAACCAGAATGGATATAAGGGTATTACGATTTCAGAATTTGGGTCTAAGGATATGATGCTTTGGAGAGAGTCTTCTTTTGTTTTCACAGAGGATGAGACTCTATGGACTTCTTCTATCCTGATTTGGTATGATGGACCACGTCCTCCTGAAGGGTTGGTGTGAACACCTTCAGAAAATTGCTTCGCTCAACTGCCAACTGAGATGAAACTAGCACACAGGTTATACCATGAAAGACCTAATTAACGACGCCCCCATTCAGCAGGAAGCAGTTTGGAGAGAAAAAACTGCGCCCATGTTCCCAAATATAGTTTATAAATGTTCTTTTACATTTAAAGGGGGATATGATATAGATATGAATAATTTGCATTAGTATAGATTTTGCTTTATTGATAGAGATTTACGGTCAATTTTGTTATATGTATAAATGTTTCTGATGTAACTTTTACTTGATAACTGTTTTGTTATATGTAATTTTGCTAGGTTGAAGTTAAAGCCTTTCTTTTTTGTTTAAACAGAAAAAGGGGAAGTGATGTGGGAGTGTCATATATCAATCTGTTGATTTCCTTGGTTAAGCAATAAAGAAACTGCTAGGCCCATTGGATAGGCCCACCCTTAGGTGGGTGGAGTAAACAGAACAGAATGCCGGGAGGAAGAGGAAGTGAGGTCAGACTCGACAGCTCTCCTCTCCAGAGCAGACGCCTTCAGAGAGACGCCATGCTACCTGCTCCAGGGAAGACGCACACCATGCCCCAGCTCCGACCCAGGATGGACTTAGGCTAGAATCTTCCCGGTAAGCACACCTAGGGGCGCTACACAGATGATTAGAAATGGGCCAGAGCAGTGTTTAAAAGAATACAGTGTCTGTGTAATTATTTGGGGCATAAGCTAGCCGAGCCGAGCCAGGCGGCTGGGGATTTGGGGACGCAACCCAGCCCCGCTGCCCCCTATTACTACAAATCTGTGGAAGAACATATACACATGAGTTTCCCTTTGGTTGATAATGTTTTAAAATCTTATTTATTTACTGACAATTACTATTCATAACCATTACCTCACGATTCCCAATGTTCTCCATTGTTTTGTAGACCTAAAACTCTTTCATACAATATATTTTGATTATGTCTTTTACTTTTCCCAGTCCTCTCAGATCATCCCCATCTCCATACAAATTCAATGTCTCTCTTTCTCTCTCACCCTATCTCTCAAAAAATGCAGAACATCAAAATAAGCAAGTAAACATCATTATTACAAAACTGTCAAGACAAAACCAAATGGACATGAAAATCCAGTAAGTTGATTTTGTGTTGAACATCTACTACTGGACATTGGGTCTGCCATGGAACGTGGTTGATATACCCAGTTATGTTCCATTTGAGAAAAAAGATTTTACCTTTTTCAAGTGACATTAGACAATAAGGGTGGAGCTTCAAGATAGGCAGTAGCTTGTTTCCTCGATGCTCAATGATGTAGGTCAATGTTCACTTCAGAAATAGTCTTCCTATCAGGCTGTGGAGAGCAACATATATCATTGGTTATAATCCAATATGAAGCATCATAATTCATGGACAGAGAGAAGAAACTGGGTCCATAACCTTGATCTCATGTAAAATGACATATTTATTTGTTCATTCACAGGAAAAGTATTTGGAAAATATGTTAAAAATATTAATTCAGTTATTTACCCAACTAATAACAAGTATATATAGACTCTCTGTATATACATATGTGATTATGATATATATATATATATATATAATACAAGATACATGTATATACATATTATTACAAGATAAATATGTATGTGTATATTATATGTTAGCAATTACCAAATTAATTAAATATTTCTGTGGAAATAAAATATTTTTTCTCAAAAGCTTTATATATAAATTATACAACTTGCTCTAAAAAATAAATTGTTTGCAAATCCTTGACATGTTTATGCAATAATCATGTTGAGTAGTTAGTATAATTTGTCACATTTCCTCCCTGTCTGAACGTGTGTAGACCAAGTCTTTTGTTTAACAAATTGAGGCATTATTTTCTAGATAGAATATTTAAAGACATATTGAGTGTATTTATTTAAAAAAAATCATCAAGAAAACAGTGAGTAGAAAATGTATTTTCTTAGTAAAATCCACTCAATTTATCTTCTCTCTGTTACTAAATTCAATTTTATACACTTATAATTGACTTTCCTTTTAGAAGATGCAAAAAGGATTTAAAAAGTTACAGAGTAAAAAAAAAATTGGAAAACTTTCAAGTATTTTTTGAACATGAAATTGTTTCTACCAAAGAGTAGTTTTGAGAATATTGATTTCAAGTATAGTATTTCAATATACTTATAGCACTCAAATTCTGTTTGTTCATTGTGTTTCCATGCAAAGTACACATCTACTTATTATAAAACCATAAATATTATTATAAATATTTTACGATACAGATTTACTATGTTGCTCATGCTGGCCTTTAACATGTGATCCTCCAGACTCAGCTTCTTAAGTGCTGGCATGACAGGGATAAACAAACCTACCTGGATAATCTTGAGCACAATTTTCTGCAGATTATATAATTCTTTATCTTGTTTCCCACATTTATGCACCTTGATTGTATTTATAGTTCCCTCTCTCCTGTCAGTGTGTGGATTGCACACTGCTGGTTCTATACTTATCTCATAATATTTTGTGAAAAAATAAAGAATAGTTCCAGGAAATAGGGTGGTGCCTTTTAAAGTCACATAATCATCATCACCAGGGTTTACTGATATGAGCCTGTCTTAAGGGACCCAGATTTACTAACCAAGTAGCTACTGACAACAGATATAATCTGCTAGAATTTATAGGAAAAATCAACTTAGTGAATTAACCAATTATTCACCTCCCAAGTTGTTTAAGTAAAATTTCCAAAACCAATTAATAAGAAATTTGTGCTATACATCTATAAAAACAGAAATGATCCTTGCAAAAAATTTAAACTCTATAAAAGTTTCTGAAGGTCATTCTATAAAGACAGTCATTTTTAATAACTATGATAAAATAATTATACCCATAGTTTTCAATGTGTAAATACAATATAGTGAACCTAGTGTCCATGTGAGAATGGATGGATTTATCTGTGCTGCAGTTTGGTGTTTGTTTCAGGTTGATAAATGATTCTTAACTTGTCATAATCTATATACTTTAGCAAACAACATACATAGCATTTTGACTATATAGTGTAGAGAATAATAAACACATAAATAAGTCATCTAAGCTTATTTGACAATGTTTACATAAATGTCATATGAAATAAGCACTTAAGCCATACTTGATTTAACAGAATGGATCAGGTGTTTGTGCTCTTCAATTTTCTTACTTATTAATAAGTAGTAAACAAGTTAAAAATTATCAAGCCTATTTAAAATGGTAGTTGTAATTCAAAACTGAATCATATAATCTGAAGAATTTGTGCTGCTTATAAAAAATAAAATGAGAATCAACAGTAAATTTCCAAAGGAACCCTTGGGTGAATTTCAGTGTTTCAGGAAAATGCTGAAAGACACATGAAATGCAGAATTCAGACTCTAGCTGCTTTTCTACTTCTGGTGGGATGTAATGGCTTTCATAAATTTTTATAATGAGGATTAAAGTACACTGTCATTTCCGTTTCCTTTCCTAATATTTATTTATTTATTTTTTATTTTTATTAAAAATTTTTGCCTCCTCCCCACCTCCCGTTTCCCTCCCACTTCCCTCCCCCTCCCTCCCCAGTCCAAAGATGAGTCAGGGTTCCCTGCCCTGTGGGAAGTCCAAGGTCCTCCCCCCTCCATCCAGGTTTAGGAAGGTGCGCATCCAAACAGACTAGGCTCCCACAAAGCCAGTACATGCAGTTAACTTTTTGTGGGGGTGTGCATGTCACAGTGTGCGTGGAGATCAGAGCACAACTCATGAAATTGGTTCTCTCTCCTTCAGGGAAAACAAAATCTGGACCTAGGGTTAGGCAGCATGTGCCTTATGCTCATCTAGTTTATCATTTGTCTGTTGTATCTGTGTTCTTCTTTCTTCTGGATGTCATGTTACACAGCAGTCTATGAGTTCATAACATTCCATATCAAATACTTTAAAATCCCAGAAATCAAAAGTAACATATTAGTGAAAACATGTTCTCTATAGCCATCTCCATTGGTGGTCTGGGCAGCCATTTAGTTAAAATCTAAGTCTTCCTGGGGTTTTAAAGATCTGTGTCTGAAGCATCTATGGTACAGGACAAATTCTGTTCTCACCTATATATATATAGTAATATCCCATTCTTGGAATAACTTAAATGTCACTTAATTAATTTTTAATTCAATACACCATTTAAAAAGGTGAGGTGTTGATGCCAAAAATCTATGTCTCCAGATTTAACTATTTTAAAATATACTATATTCTACTAATATTAGAGCCTTGGGAACAATTTCTTTCTATGAATATATATTCTAAAGCAATTTACATATAGGGAATTCTGGATCTCTAAGGCACTGGCAACCTGTGCTCTGGCCATAAATCATAGTACTGGGCCAACATTTAGCACAAAGAAAGAAAATTCAGCAAAAGTATAGGATAGTTGAGATGGAGGAAGGACAGATATGAAAGAGAGGAAAGAGTTATCTTGATTGAGGGAGTCATTTTAGGGATAGCAAGAAACCTGGCTCTAGAAAATTCTCAGGAATCCACTAGGATGACCACAGCTAAGACAATAAGCAATAGAAAGGATGCCTGAATTGGTCTTGTCCTGTAGTCAGACTGATGATTACCTTAAGTATCACCGTAGAACCCTCGTCTAACAATAGATAGAAACAGAGACAGAGACCCACATCGGAGTGCTGGACTGGGCTCGCTAGGTCAAGTTGAAAAGCAGAAGGAGCTGGCCTGCGGCGCCAGCCTGGGACAGGGAGCTCAGGGGTTCCTTGGCCCCCTATCCTTCTTGGGCTCTCTGCAGGGCCTCTACTCCCGGGATACTGCCTCTTTCTTCCTAGCCCACCCAGCTTCCATCCAGAACCCTCCGCACTTAGGCCCCACTGCCCTCTTTCGGCACATAACATCACCCAGCCCAGCCTGTCTGGGCACTGGGTCCGAATCCTTGGAGCACCCAAGCGGGCTGGAGTTCCTTTGTTTCTGTGGCCTGCCTGCACCAAGTGGGGTAGGCGCTTTGTTTGCAGCAGCCCAACCAGCACGGAGGCCTGATCTCTAGGCGCCAGGAGAGCCAACATTGGGGAGAGCCAGCATTTGGTAGGCAAGGAGACCTGAACCGGTAAAAGAAGATCCATAAGGGAGCATTTGGAAGAAGAGATGGGCAAACGCCAAGGCAAGAATTCGCCCAACAAGCTGAAAAGCAACATGAAGCCACCAGAAACCAGCGACCTCACAACAGGAGGACATGAACACCTTAATAAAGAAGAAGTAGAAAAGATTGATTTCATGAAAGTGATTGACGCCCTTAAACAGCATGTAAAAAACGCCCTTATAGAAATGGATGAGAAATATAACAGAAAGTTTGAAGAGTTGAATAGATCAGTGAATGATACCCTAGAAAACCAAGGAAAAACAATCAAACAGATAATGGAAACAGTTCAAGACTTGAAAATTGAAATGGAGGCAAATAAGAAAACACAAACAGAGGGCCAGCTGGACATGGAAAATCTAGGTAAACGAATAGAGACTACAGAAACAAGCATAACCAGCAGAATACAAGAGATAGAAGAAAGACTCTCAGATTCTGAAGATACCATAGAGAAAATAAACACACTGATCAAAGAAAACAGCAAGTCCAACAAACTCTCATCACAAAATATTCAGGAAATATGGGACACAATAAAAAGACCAAACCTATTTCCATCCATTTGTATGCAAAATTCGAGAAGTCATTGTTTTTTACCGCAGTGTAGTACTCTAGTGTGTATATATTCCATACTTTCTTCATCCATTCTTCTATTGAAGGGCATCTAGGTTGTTTCCAGGTTCTGGCTATTACAAATAATACTGCTATGAACATAGTTGAACAAATGCTTTTGTCATATGATAGGGCATCTCTTGGGTATATTCCCAAGAGTGGTATTGCTGGGTCCAGGGGTAGGTTGATCCCGAATTTCCTGAGAAACCGAAACACTGACTTCCACAGTGGTTGCACAAGATTGCATTCCCACCAGCAATGGATGAGGGTACCCCTTCCTCCACAGCCTCTCCAGCAAAAGCTATCCTTGGTGTTTTTGACTTTAGCCATTCTGACAGGTGTAAGATGATATCTCAAAGTTGTTTTGATTTGCATTTCCCTTATCACTAAGGAGGCTGAACATGACCTTAAGTGTCTTTTGGCCATTTGAATTTCTTCTGTTGAGAATTCTCTGTTCAGTTCAGTGCCTCATTTTTTTAATTGGGTTAATTAGCATTTTAAAGTCTAGTTTCTTGAGTTCTCTATATATTTTGGAGATCAGACCTTTGTCTGTTGCGGGGTTGGTGAAGATCTTCTCCCAGTCAGAAGGTTGCCTTTGTGTCTTGGTGACAGTGTCCTTTGCTTTACAGAAGCTTCTCAGTTTAAGTAGGTCCCATTTATTCAATGTTGCCCTTAATTTCTGTGCTTCTGGGGTTATACCTAAGAAGCGATGGATGGAAATAGAAAACACTATCCTGAGTGAGGTATCCCAGACCCAAAATGATGAACATGGTATGTACTCACTCATAATTGGTTTCTATCCACAAATAGGGGTCACAGAGTCTACAATAGGTGAACCTAAAGAAGCTAAGTAAGAAGGTGAACCCAAGGAAAAACATATAGTTATCCTCTTGGCTATGGGAAGTAGACAAAGTTGCCAGGGAGAAAATTGAGATCTTGGGGGTGGGGTGGGATGGGGGTAAGGGGAAATGGGGAGAGAAAAGTTAGAAGGGAAGGAGGAGGGGACTTGGGGAAACAGGAGGATTGGGATAAAGGAAGGTTGAATAGGGGAGCTCAGAACCACAATTCTTAGTTAAGGGAGCCACTTTAGGGTGGGCAAGAGACTTGACCATAGAGGGTCTCCCAGGTGTCCAAGTTGAGGTCCCCAGTTAGTTCCTTGGGCAGCTGAGGATAGGGAACCTGAAATGACCCTATCCTAGAGCAATACTGACGAATATCTTGCATATCATCATAGAACCTTCATCTGGTGATGGATGGAGATAGAGACAGAGACCCACACTGGAGCAATGGACTGAGATCTCAAGGTCCCAATGAGGAGAAGAACGAGGGAGAACATGAGCAAAGAAGTCGGGACCACGAGGGGTGCACCCACCCACTGAGACAGTGGATCTGATCTACTGGGAGCTCACCTAGGCCAGCTGGACTGTTACCGAAATAGCATGGGATAAAACTGGACTCTCTGAACATGGCGAACAATGAGGGCTGATGAGACGCCAAGGACAATGGCACGGGGTTTTGATCCTACTTAATGTGCTGGCTTGGTGGGAGCCTAGCCAGTTTGGATGTTCACCTTCCTTGATATGGACGGAGGGGGGAGGACCTAGGACTTACCACTGGGCAGGGATCCCTGACTGCTCTTTGGATTGGAGAGGGAGGTGGAGAGGAGTAGGGGGAGGGGGATAAGGGTGGGAGGAGGGGGAGAAGAGTGGGAGGAGGGGGAGGGAAATGGGAGGATCGGAGGAGGTAGAAATTTTTTTTATTCTCCTTTTACCAATAAAAAAAAATTTAAAATAAAGAATACTCAAAAAAAAAGACCAAACCTAAGAATAATAGGAGTAGAAGAAGGAGAAGAAGTGCAGCTCAATGGTCCAGAAAATATATTTAATAAAATTATATAAGAAAACTTTCCCAACCTAAAGAAAGATAAACCTATGAAAGTGCAAGAAGCATACAGAACACCGAATAGGCTGGATTAAAAAAAAAAAAAAAAAAAAAAAAAAAAAAAAAAAAAAAAAAAACATCCCCTCGCTATATAATTATCAAAACACAAAGTATACAGAATAAAAAAAGAATATTAAGAGCTGCAAAGGAAAAAGGCCAAATTACTTATAAAGGTAAACCTATCAGACTTACACCTGACTTCTCCATGGAAACCATGAAAGCCAGAAGGTCCTGGATAGATGTACTGCAGAAACTGAGAGACCATGGATGCAAGCCTAGATTACTATACCCAGCCAAGCTTTCATTCACTATAAATGGAAAAAATAAAATTTTCCAGGATAAAAACAAATTTAAACAATACGCAGCCACAAATCCAGCCTTACAGAAAGTAATTGAAGGAAAATCACTAACCAAGGATTCCAACAATGACCACAATAACTCAGACATCTAGAGACCCTTCACCAACACAAATCAAAGAAGGGAAACACACAAACTCTATGACTAAAAAAAAAATGACCGGAGTTAACAACCACTGGTCATTAATATCACTTAATGTCAATGGACTCAACTCACCTATAAAAAGGCACAGGCTAATAGATTGGATACGAAAACAGGATCCAACATTCTGCTGTTTACAAGAAACACACCTCAACCACAAAGACAGGCACCTACTAAGAGTAAAGGGCTGGGAAAAGGACTATCAAGCAAATGGACCTAAGAAACAAGCAGGTGTGGCCATACTAATCTCTAACAAAGTTGACTTCAAACTTAAATCAATCAGAAGAGATGGAGAGGGGCATTTTATACTCATAACAGGAACAGTTCATCAGGATGAAGTCTCAATCCTGAACATCTATGCCCCTAATAGAAAAGCACCCACGTACATAAATGAAACATTGCTAAAATTCAAGGCAGCCATCAAACCACACACACTAATAGTAGGAGACTTCAAAACTCCTCTCTCACCAATGGACAGGTCAATCAGACAGAAAACTAACAGAGAAATTAGAGAATTAATCGAGGTAATGAAGCAAATGGACTTAACAGACATCTATAGACATTCCACCCAAATAGGAAAGAATATACCTTATTCTCTGCAGCTCATGGAACCTTCTCGAAAAATCAACCACATAGTCGGTAACAAAGCAAACATCCACAGTTACAAAAAAAATATTAGTAACCACCTGTGTCTTATCAGATCACCATGGATTAAAGTTAAAATTCAACAACAATGCTACCCCCAGAAAGCCTACAAAGTCATGGAAACTGAACAGTCAACTACTGTACCATACCTGGATTAAGGAAGAAATAAAGAAAGAAATTAAAGTCTTCCTGGAATTCAATGAAAATAAAGAAACAACATACTGAGACTTATGGGACACTATGAAATCAGTGCTAAGAGGAAAGTTCATAGCACTAAGTGCCCACTTAAAGAAAACAGAGAAAGCTCACATTGGAGTCTTAACAGCCCACCTGAAAGCTCTAGAAAAAAAAAGAAGCAGACTCACCTAGGAGGAGTAGAAGATTGGAAATAATCAAACTAAGGGCTGAAATCAACAAAATAGAAACAGAAAACAATACAAAGAATCAATGAATCAAAAAGCTGGTTCCTGGAGAAAATCAACAAAATTGACAAACCCCTATCCAAACTAATCAAACAGCAGAGAGAGAATTTGCAAATTAATAAGATCAGAAATGAAAAGGGGGACATAACCACAGACACAGAGGAAATTCAGAGAATCATTAGATCTTACTACAAAAGCCTATATGCCACAAAACTGGAAAATGTAAAGGAAATGGATACTTTTTTAGATAAATATCATATACCAAAGTTAAATCAGGACCAGGTGAACAATCTAAATAGACCTGTTAGTTGCGAAGAATTAGAAGAGGTTATCAAAAACCTCCCTACCAAAAAAAGCCCAGGACCAGACGGTTTCAATGCGGAATTCTACCAGAACTTCCAAGAAGAGCTTATACCTATACTCCTTAATGTATTTCACAATATAGAAACAGAAGAGGCACTGCCAAATTCCTTTTATGAAGCTACAGTTACTCTGATACCAAAACCGCACAAAGACTCAACCAAGAAAGAGAATTATAGACCAATCTCACTCATGAACATCGATGCAAAAATCCTCAACAAAATACTGGCAAACCAAATCCAAGAACACATTAGAAAAATTATCCATTATGATCAAGTAGGCTTCATCCCAGGGATGCAGGGCTGGTTCAACATACGAAAATCTATCAATGTAATCCATCATATAAATAAACTGAAAGAAAAAAAACATATGATCATCTCATTAGATGCTGAAAAAGCATTTGACAAAATTCATCATCCGTTTATGATAAAAGTATTGGAGAGATTAGGGATACAAGGGTCATACCTAAATATAATAAAAGCTATATACAGCAAGCCGACAGCTAACATCAAATTAAATGGAGAGAAACTCAAAGCCATCCCACTAAACTCAGGAACACGACAAGGCTGTCCACTCTCACCATACCTCTTCAATATAGTGCTTGAAGTTCTAGCAATAGCAATAAGACAACATAAGGGGATCAAGGGGATTCGAATTGGAAAGGAAGAAGTGAAACTTTCGTTATTTGCAGATGATATGATAGTGTACATAAGCGACCCCCATAAC
The DNA here is from genome assembly GCF_037038515.1 of Microtus pennsylvanicus. Classification (NCBI taxonomy): domain Eukaryota; kingdom Metazoa; phylum Chordata; class Mammalia; order Rodentia; family Cricetidae; genus Microtus; species Microtus pennsylvanicus. The sequence continues at coordinate 32,784,339 of NC_134583.1, read as the reverse complement.
TCCACCAAAGAACTTTTACAGCTGATAAACAGCTTTAGTAATGTGGCAGGATACAAGATCAACTCCAAAAAATCAGTCGCCCTCTTATACACAAAGGATCTGGAAGCAGAGAGGGAAATCAGAGAAGCTTCACCTTTCACGATAGCCACAAACAGCATAAAATATCTTGGGGTAACTCTAACCAAGGAAGTGAAAGATCTATTTGACAAGAACTTTAAGGCATTGAAGAAAGAAACTTTGGAGTATACCAGAAAAGGGAAGGACCTCCCTTGCTCTTGGATTGGGAGGATCAACATAGTAAAAATGGCAATTCTACCAAAGGCAATTTATAGATTCAATGCAATCCCCATCAAGGTCCCATCAAAATTCTTTTTTTTTTTTTTTTTTTTTTTTTTTTTTTTTTTTTTTTTGGTTTTTCGAGACAGGGTTTCTCTGTGGCTTTGGAGCCTGTCCTGGAACTAGCTCTGTAAACCAGGCTGGTCTCGAACTCACAGAGATCCGCCTGCCTCTGCCTCCCGAGTGCTGGGATTAAAGGCGTGCGCCACCAACGCCCGGCCCCATCAAAATTCTTTACAGACCTTGAAAGGACAATAATCAACTTTATATGGAAAAAACTAAAAACCCAGGATAGCCAAAACAATCCTATACAATAAAGGATCTTCTGGAGGCATTACCATCCCTGACTTCAAACTCTATTACAGAGCTACCGTGATGAAAACAGTGTGGTACTGGCATAAAAACAGAGAAGTCGACCAATGGAATCATATAGAAGACGTGAATTTTAACCCACAAACCTACGAACACCTCATTTTTGATAAAGGAGCAAAAAGTATACAATGGAAGAAAGAAAGCATCTTCAACAAATGGTGCTGGCATAACTGGATGTCAACCTGTAGAAGAATGAAAATAGACCCATATCTATCACCGTGCACAAAAATCAAGTCCAAATGGATTAAAGACCTCACTATCAGTCAGAACACATTGAACCTGATAGAAGAGAAAGTGGGAAGTACCATACATCAGATGGGCACAGGAGATCGCTTCCTATGTGTAACCCCAACAGCTCAGACATTAAGGGCAACATTGAATAAATGGGACCTACTTAAACTGAGAAGCTTCTGTAAAGCAAAGCACACTGTCACCAAGACAAAAAGGCAACCTTCTGACTGGGAGAAGATCTTCACCAACCCCACAACAGACAAAGGTCTGATCTCCAAAATATATAGAGAACTCAGAAAACTAGACTTTAAAATGTTAATTAACCCAATTTAAAAAATGGGGCACTGAACTGATCAGAGAATTCTCAGCATAGGAAGTTCAAATGGCCAAAAGACACTTAAGGTCATGCTCAACCTCATTAGCAATCAGAGAAATGCAAATCAAGACAACTTTGAGATACCATCTTACACCTGTCAGAATGACTAAAATAAAAAACTCCAATGATAGCCTCTGCTGGAGAGGCTGTGGAGGAAGGGGTACCCTCATCCATTGCTGGTGGGAATGCAATCTTGTGCAACCACTTTGGAAATCAGTGTTTCGGTTTCTCAGGAAATTCGGGATCAACCTACCCCTGGACACAGCAATACCACTCCTGGGAATATACCCAAGAGATGCCCTATCATATGACAAAAGTAATGCTCAACTATATTCATAGCAGTATTATTTGTAATAGCCAGAACCTGGAAACAACCTAGATGCCCTTCAATGGAAGAATGGATGAAGAAAGTGTGGAATATCTACACATTAGAGTACTACGCTGCTATAAAAAACAATGACTTCTCGAATTTTGCATGCAAATGGATGGAAATAGAAAACACTATCCTGAGTGAGGTAACCCAGACCCAAAAAGATGAATATGGGATGTATTCACTCATAATTGGTTTCTAGCCATAAATAAGGAACACGGAGCCTACAATTGGTGATCCTAAAGAAGCTAAGTAAGAAGGTGAACCAAAGGAAAACCATATAGTTATCCTCTTGGCTATGGGAAGTAGACAAAGTTGCCAGGGAGAAAATTGAGATCTTGGGGGTGGGGTGGGATGGGGGTAAGGGGAGATGGGGAGAGAAAAGGGAGAAGGGGAGGAAGGGGGGAACTTGGGGAAAAAGGAGGATTGGAATAAAGGAAGGTTGGATAGGGGAGCACTGAAGCACAATTCTTAGTTAAGGGAGCCACCTTAGGGTGGGCAAGAGACTTGAACCTAGAGTGGCTCCCAGGTGTCCAAGCCGAGGTCCCCAGTTAATTCCTTGGGCAGCTGGGGATAGGGAACCTGAAATGACCCTATCCTATAGCAATACTGATGAATATCTTGCATATCATCATAGAACCTTCATCGGGTGATAGATGGAGATAGAGACAGAGACCCACACTGGAGCACTGGACTGAGCTCCCAAGGTCCCAATGAGGAGCAGAAGGAGGGAGAACATGAGCAAAGAAGTCGGGACCACGAGGGGTGCACCCACCCACTGAGACAGCGGAGCTGATGTATTGGGAGCTCACCAAGGCCAGCTGGAATGTTACCGAAATAGCATGGGATAAAACTGGACTCTCTGAACATGGCGAACAATGAGAGCTGATGAGACGCCAAGGACAATGGCAAGGGGTTTTGATCCTATGTAATGTGCTGGCTTGGTGGGAGCCTAGCCAGTTTGGATGTTCACCTTCCTAGATATGGACGAAGCGGGGAGGACCTAGGACTTACCACAGGGCGGGGAACCCTGACTGCTCTTTGGACTGGAGAGGGAGGGGGAAAGGAGTGGGGGAAGGGGGAGAAGGGTGGGAGGAGGGGGAGGGAAATGGGACCCTGGGAGGAGGTGGAAACTTGTTTTTTTTTCCCTCATTTTCTCAATAAAAAAAAAGATTTAAAAAAAAAAAAAGAAAAGCAGAAGGAGGGAGCGTATGAGCAAGGAAGTTAAGACCATGAGAGGTTCACCCACTGAGACAGTGTGCCTGAGCTTATGGGAGCTCACCAACTGGACTGGGATTGAATGAGCATGAGGCTTCTGTGACTGCTGTGCCAGTCCCTCAGGTCAAAAGAGTCCAGATCGCCACCTTCTCATTCCGTGCATGGACAGGCAGTCCTGGCAAGGTCTGTGCAGCTCCTGCTGGCCTCTAGTTCACTGCCATGGTTACTGGCATGGCCTCACTCCCTGTGACTCCTTGCAGGGCTGCTGCTGTCAAGAACTCAGGGAAACTGGGAAATCACAGAAGAGCCCTCAAGGTAGCCGCGCTGGAACCACAGAAGGGACTCCACTTAAACAATCTTTTAGGGAATTTGGCCATAGCTCTCTCTCCAGACTATTTCCTGGGGTTAGTTGGACAAAGTATCTTTTTGGGTATTCCTAGCTAAACTTCAGGTGGGCCTGGTGAATCAAAACACTTTAGCCTGGAATGAATCGCCAGGTATCATCCTTTGTGGAGACAAAAGCATAACCTCTTTTCCAAAGCATCAAATCCATATACCAGAGTCAAGATACCTTTCTCAGCAGTTCCCAGAATCAAATGTCCTTCATGAGTCAAGATCACAAAAGACAACACAATAACATACATCTGTACACATTTCATTTTTTGTTGACTGTTTATACTCTGTCTTTAAAGACTTACTCAAGCACATATAACACACATACCCATCTTTAATCCACCCTCACCATTCAAGAGTATGAACTTCCTGAATGCCTCCATTTGAAAAACTCCACTGGTTCTATTCTTGAGCTCTACTCACTACGCTATGGGAACTAGGCTGAAAATTTAAAATCAGACAAACATAAAAAGACAGACAGACAAACGGGGCCAGAGGATATCCTTGAGAGAAGAGTGCCAAGAGTGCCCCTTTTCTATATAATTATATGCAATTTCTCAGGGGTCCCTAGTTCCTGATCTTGCTGAGGGACTCCACTTGTAATACACAACATCTATACTACATATTACATGGTACTACGGCTGTATCACCTGTGCCACTACAGGTCTGTCCGTGAGCTGGGAACTAAGCTGGAGACTCAAAAACGTATAGACAGAGACAGGAAGAGAGAGAGATGGACATGGGTCATCCTTGATAGAAGAATGCCAAGTTTATTGTGTTCATGCTCCAGCCATGCCCCAGCTCTTTAGACTTTTCTGTAGTGATGTTTAAGTTTGGTTTTCCATTTCTTTCCTTATGCTTCATGTGGATCTGCAACAATTCAGACTCTTAAAAAAATTGAAATAAAAAAGTCTATATGAAAGAGAAAGTAGATATAGGTAATATAATACGTGCCACAGATCAGTGAATAAGAGCTTTTAGAAAATGAATGATTTTCAAAACATTTCATCATTAATTATGCTTTGTTTATTTGATAGCTTATAAGAGCTCTCTGGAAAATTTGTGTCTAACCTAAGTACTGTTAAAAACATTTCTGTTAAAAAATTATTTTTAAGGAAACATTTTAAGCAAGGTATTGGCATCAGTTTGTGGAAAGTAAACATCATAGTCTCTGCATTTTTAAAACTATTTCTGTTCTGTGTCTCTGTCACCCTATTTTAATCTTTGTTAAATAAATACCATTTCCTCAAAATATCAAATTTTGTTAGCAACCAGAAGAATCATGCCAGCTTTAGTGCAATAGGTGTATCATATTGGCTTTTAGAAGTGATAAAATAAGTGAACAAAGAGGCACTTTTCTTTAATAACAAAGAGAAATCATCTTTATGCTTTTTCGTTGTTACTAACAAATGAACAGTATTTCTTCATGGTCTACTGGATGAAACTCACTCATCACTATATATCAGGTGTTTCCCAGATAAACATCCAGTTAGCAGTGTATAGTCGAGTCTGCCTTGCATTTTGAATGCTTAATTTTTTGTTTACCTCAAAAATACTAAAGAGATAAGCATTATCTATATTTTACATAGGAAATGGAATTTCTCCAATCACATAGATAATGTGTGATGAGTACAAAATTACAGCACACATGTTTTGAAATTAAAATATCAATTCATTTACTCTTCTGTTAATGAAAGAGTAATGAAAGGCGTGTCCATTCATACTTGAAGTGTACAAAAATCATTCACTATTGGATTGAAGTCAACTTGAACTCATTGTAATCTCAGATACTTTCTGCTCCAAATAAGTTACATTTTGTGTCCCTCTATCTATCTTGCACTGTATCAACTTTAACAAAATTTAAAACCTTTCCTCTCATAGAAAAATGTCCTAACACAGCATATTTTCTGGGAACTGGATGTCCTAAGGGGATACTGCATCACAGATCCTTAGGGTAGGCAGTAAAACAATTCAAAATAACTTTGGGAAGTCTCTGAAACTGATCGCTAGGATGGTTCTACACACACACACACACACACACACACACACACACACACACACACACACACAATGAATAGCAAAGATTGTGAAACACTCTCAGAAAAGCGCAGCTGCATAACAGACAGTGACAAGCCCAACCACCTGGAAAGAAAAGAGTGCCTGGAAGAGACTCACAACAACTGAGATACTAGGAAAACATCCTTAAACCTGCTTTGTTGCAGGCAAGCTGTGAAGTATACTCCACAATCAACCTGCTCTAACTAGGACTACTTGCCTACACATCAGTAATTGATTGCATTGTATTTTCAGACCACATATACAGCTAAATTTCTCGCCTTGAATCTCTTTTCTTCCAACATTCCTTCTCCTGTCAATGTCATCTTCATTTCTACCTCCTTTTTTTTCTATTTTTCACCAATGTTTTGTATACTAGAACTTACAGGTCTTGTTTTTATTTATTTATCACATAATTCTGCAATATTGACACAACACTACTTTGTTTCCTAGAAATTCCCTCCTCTGAATCTCCTCTGTCAATATCAAGGGCCATGATATATATATACAGATGACTACTTGCTAGAAATTGAGGGCATGTGGTAAAACAGCTAGCCAATGTTTTTCACTTCAACATGTCATTCATTATTTCCTTTTCTTGTCTTGCATTGAACCCAGGGCTCTTCTACCCTGTCATTTATGTCTTTTTTGTCAAAGTATTTGGTCTATAGCTTAAGTCTGGCACTCTCTTCGTGTTTTCTAAACTCATATAATACCAAATTTAATTCAATATGTTTTTGAATAGTCATATTTTTGTTTGATGAATAGTTTTATTTTCCGTTACAATAACCATGATAGTCTGAGAAAGTTAAGACATAGATCACATTTTCCTGTTAAATAACAATTACAAGAGCTTTTTTATATTTTTGATCAAAGTAATTATTTGTCCTAGATAGTTATAATTGTTCCATGTTAATGAAATTATAAATATGAATGATTTTATGTCTTTTATATCATGGTATTCAGACAGTAATGCTTCATTTAAACTCAGTCATGAATATACTAAACACAATCCAAAATTCATAAATGATTTCTTTGTTTTTACTGTAAAACTATACCAAAGTAGTTGTATAAATTAAATTCATGCTGTGTTAGTGTACTAATTATTTCAAACATCTTGATATGGATCAATATTTGTAACAGTTCATTCTTTTGATCAAGAAGTGACTCCATCTGTAGATGTCAGATAATTACCAAGATGACCTATACTGACAACATTTCACAACTTTCTAGCTTAAGTTATTTTATTCCCTCAGCCGCATAATGACTTCCTCTATAGGTCTCTGAGCTCCTGGGGCTTCTTTTCATGATCAGTCACAATCACAAGTTAGACCTATCATTTGTTATTAAACAATGAAACCTTTAGGCTCTATTGAATAAGACTATTTTGTTGAGTTATTTTAGAATTTTGGCATATTTTCTCATATTTTTTCTTAAAGAAAGGCTTGTCCTACACATCTGTATATAAATTGCTTATAGCTATAACAGTAAAAGATGATACAGATACCATTTATTATTATGTTAAGTGCTCTGTGGGGAATTAAAGTAGATTCGTTTATAAAGAGTACTAAGATTACAAATGCAAGATGTTCTTCTGATCCTACCCCTTAGAAATATGGTATTTAAAGTAAGGAAGGAAAAACGATAGCATATTAATGATATTCACAGTGGATCTTGAAATTCATGGCAATACCAATATACAAAGAACACTTTATAAATGAAGTAAAAATTTTTATTTAGATAATTTTATTATTAAAATTTTTAGAAGAGGAGAATATTATAGTGTCATTGTAATCTTTCTTTAGACTAAATAACATAGTTAATATGTCTAGATGGAGTCACTAAGGCTACCATTTCTGTATATTCTTATTCAGTCTTGTGTCTTTAAAATTCACATTGAAACTGTGAATCATTTGTTTATATGCCAGAAAAATTAAAAGCAATTTTTAATACTGACTGCTTTGTAAAACTTTTGAATTGTTTTTTGTGCTTAGTTTGAAAAAAATGTTTGAAAACAAAGTAATATCTATGTTAATATCTTTTATTTTTGCTAAATGTAATATTAACAGAGATCTAATTTTCTTACATGTTATATGTAATTGAAGTTACTTTTGAATCTCAAAAGATTAATTTGGTTCCACAAGAGAAACATTGATGGATAGTCACTTCTATTTTCTTCAATGCTTTGTATTAAGAATGAAAAGATGTAACCCAGGTAATTAAAACTCTTCTCTCTTATATTTACATTTGTGTTAGGTCTACACATTGTTAGAAGAAGATGAAATTCAAAAACTATGATTCCTCAAATTTATGTCATTCTGATTACTATAAACTCTGCAAACTAGAAAACTGGGGTCCTGTATTAAAACTATGATTTGTTTCTATTTTGTTGTCTTAAAAAAATTAGGCACCCAAAGAAAAGCAGCACACAAAACAATATTGCAGCAATAAAATTTTGTAAAGATTGTATTCTTCCTTTATTCTAAATAATTTCAGTTATTTAGTTCAAATGATATTCTAGAATATTGACAACTTGTATGTGTGATGTGCTGCACTTCTCATATTTTAGTTATAAAAGACAATAATATTACTGCATGTGATTTTCACAGGATAAAATTAAAGCTCTGTTTTTCAACATTCTAAGTTAAAGGGTTTTCATTTTTTTAACATCTGGAAAATGACAAATGATGGGTCTTATAAGTGACTTTTTATATTCTTTTAATAACTCACTTCTTCAAAAGCATTTCAGTTTGATATAAGCGGTCATCTTACAAAAAACAAAAAATAAGAAGGTGGAGGAGGGGGAGAAGGAGAAGGAAAAGAAGAAGAAGAAGAAGAAGAAGAAGAAGAAGAAGAAGAAGAAGAAGAAGAAGAAGAAGAAGAAGAAGAAGAAGAAGAAGAAGAAGAAGAAGAAATGATGAATGAAAATTGAATCAGCTATCAGCTTGGTGGGATCTGGATATTCAATTTCAAAAAAAAGGAAAATTTCTTGTTTGATCATTTAAAATAGGTAAAAGTGCATATTCAAGAAGCCTGATTAAAAGCATATGTAAACATACATATGTTTTTAATTATAATAGGCAATATTATTAATTTATATATTATATAGATTATTTTAATATATTGTATATGTATCCTTAGAATAACTCCTCAAATAAAGAAGATAAGGTAAAACAATATGACTCAGAATTGTTTTACTTTAAGAATAGGTACACAATTGTAAAATGTTGATAAATGTAACTGTGTCCTTTTTCTGCTCAATGCTAGAATCTTTACTTATGAAAGTGGCAGATGTATGATCTTACGATGCTACCACTGTATTTTACTCAGTGAGTGACATGAAGGCACACAAAGGAAGCTCAAATTCATTTCTGCACCTCCTGTGTTGATGACCTTGGCTTCTTAGATCTGCTGTTAACAAAGTACTTCAAGTTGGGTAGCAGAAAAAAACTGGAAAACTTATTTCCACACAGGTGTGGGGACAGGAAGTCAAAAATCAAGGTGTCAGCTGCTGTTGTAGGGTCTGAGAAAAAATGTGTTTGATTTCCTGTTTCCTAGCCCTTTGTGGTTGCTGGATCTTTGTTCCTCTCCTTACCTGTAGTTCATCAATCCAGTCTCCTCCATCAACTCCACTGTGGGAGTGGTGTGTGTGTGTGTGTGTGTGTGTGTGAATGTTTTTCATAGTAGAAGCAATACTGAATTAAAACCTATATTTATCAGGTGAGATCAATCCTTAATTACACTTTCAAAAACTATTCATTCAAATCAATTTATTGTTGCAGAAACTAAATATTAATTTTTCAGAAAAGCTATACATCTCAGAAAGCAATAACCAGTTTATATTTTCTGATTAATAACAGTGGGATGAAGAAATGCCTGTGTTTTCAGAACAAGTGAAAGAATATAAGCAAAAGTACAAAATTATCAGTTTTAAATAATTTAATACCATGCGAGAGAATAAAATTCTCAGTATTACCTAAAATATAAATTATACATGTTAATTATGAATCTTTAATTTTTAGAAATCCATTTAAGAAGAATCCTTTAAATTATTTTATACACTAGTAATATAAATTCATGAACATGGGTGAAACACCTTATTTTACTGTGAAGAACATTACTTCAAACTTGTAAACATTTCTTTAATTGGTGATAGAACTGTGCATTTCTCAACCTTTATAAATAACATCTACTTGTTAAAATTCAATATACAGATAACTTTTTAATATGATCATTTGAGTACCTTTTAAACTTTAATTTCTATTCTGTGAGAGTTAAGTTTAGCAGAATAGAGGGGTTCAGTGTTTTGTATACTTAAGAATTATATATAAAAATCATGAAGAACAGAAAAATAAAATAATAGAGAAAAGATAGTAATACTCCTAAAGACCCAAAGAAGTACTGGCAGTCTCATATAGCTCTCCTCAGAAAATACAAGGACATTTTTACTTTAAAGAAAGCTTACTGTTTTTCAAATTTTTCTCTCGACTGATCATGTGATCTCTCTCTTGTTCTCTCTCTCTCTCTCTCTCTCTCTCTCTCTCTCTCTCTCTCTCTCTCACACACACACACACACACACACACACACACACACACACACACCTCTACTATCTCCCTTTGATAAGTTTTAGTTGAAAACTTTGAGAAAAGAGAAATTCTATATGGAGCAGATATAGACTTCTCTATAACATTTCAAGCAGAAGAAAGATGTGTGTTTTAGTTATGCTAAGCTTTAACCAGTACTGTGTTAGTTCCAATTACTAAAATGAATTCTGACTGACTGATGACCCTAATGTGTTTTGTTAAAGTCATTCTTAGTCAAACTTTGTTTAAGAAAACAAATGGCCAAGACAAGGTATTACAGGGATGTTTTCCTCAAGTTTATTTTATGCCTCTTATTGTAAAAATGTACTGAAGGCACATTTCTGGAAGAAAGAGATCAACGGTGCATGCTGCTTTCTTTTGAGTTACATACAAGATTAGAAAGATTGACTGGTCTAAGAGAAAAAGTTGCAACGAGGCCATTCTTCCTATGGGTCATCAGGAGCCTCATGGAACGGCTATAATCACTTTGCAGTTAGCAGAGCCATGCTGAGAACAAAAGAAGCCACACTAGACTGCTTTCCATCCCAGCATTTCTACTTTAATGAGAACTTTATTGCTTTCTATGGGAAACTATAAAATCTGAAAAATTCTTCCAAGCTTCACACATAGGTAGCTCTACTGCCACTTCTCAAGAGTTCCTTCGTCTCCCAGGGCATATTTCAATTCACTAGGTTTAGCACACTTTTAGGAAATGGTCCAACAGTAAGTAAAATTAAAATTTATTTCCTCCATTCTGGAATAACTTTTGTTCTTTTTTTAATTTTTTAAATTATTCTCCATATAATACCTTGATTGACCACTCAAAAAAAAAACTGCTATGGGAAATTTGGTGTGTAGTTATGAAACGGGTTAAGAAATAAAAAACTAAATAGATAAATGGCCATCTTGGGTGGTCAAGAATATTGTGTGTTGAAAAACTTACTTTCAAATACTACTGGTATTAAAAAGAAATCTACTAATTTTTTGCTTCTCTATGCTATAGTTTCTTGTTCGGAATCATTTCACAAATTAATATAAAATAAGAGATAAAGATACGAAATATGCTATATTTCATATGTAGTCTTAGTTCAAATATCAGGTGAATATTTATCTATTTTGTTGTTTGTATGTTTATTTTGTTTAATGAGACAGGGTTTCTCTGTGTAGCTTTGAAGCCTGTCCTGGAACTAGCTCTGTATACCAGAGTGACCTTGAACTGCAAATATTTATATTTACAAAGAAAAGAAATAGGCAAGTTATTATTCATTCATGAAAATGTAAATTGAATGTGTATAAAGTCTTTTATTGACCTCATTAATGAGAAAGTACAAAAATTTATAAAAATATTAAAAATGGAAATATTAATAGCTATTTAGTAATATTAATGATTTACAAATATATGGAAATGTAATAAATTTTATAGGATACTAAATGTACCTTAAGCTATTTATTTATAAGAGAAGTTATTTTTATATCTTCATGATAAAAAGTATATACTTTATTGCATAATTTTGTTAAGTACAAGATCTTTAATAAATAATATCTTTACATGTTCTTATACTATGATGAAACTCATATTTTAAGAGCATATTTGTATGCTGTTAAACCACTGTCTTAACCTGAAGAGGAGATGTCTTTTCATATAGATAATTTCATCTCTCAATAAAGTGTACCTGGATTGCATAATTTTACAGTATCTGCAACTTAAAATAATTCTCAAAAGACATTTTACTATATTCTTTCACAATCTTATTAATAGCTTGCTGATAAATCCAGAATTGTGGATAATGTCTGTAGCAGAGAAATACTAGATGAATTTTATGCATGTGGTTTCACTTGCATATTCTGTTTTGGAGCAAATTATTTCCCTTAGACCAAAGTCATTACATTGTTAAATATGAGTAGGTGAGAGTGGAGAGAAGTTTGAACAACCAAGATGTGACAAGTAAAAACAAAGTATATGCTGGGAAATGTTCAAAACTAAAGCCAGTGAATTTAAAGTATTATTTTCCATACTAAATGTAACCTGGAAAGATTGGTAGCAAAGTTATCTAAAGCAGAAAAATCCTTGATAAACCCTATAACAACATAATTCAAACACCTCACTGTATATAGAGACTTTGTCAAGGAACAAAAGCAGTTGAGGAGATGCCCTGACCAAAAGCCTCTGTTACCCTTATTTTTCCCATGACATAGAAAATTCCCACTTATTGATTCAGTGGTGCCAAATACTTTTAAGTACTTAACTTATTGTATCTGCTCACCATGGTGAGGACCAAAGTCAAACAAAGAAAGTAAAGACAAAACCAAAACAAATAGGAGTCATCTACAGTACATCAAAGCTCAAGACCGGAAGTGCCCAGAACCTCCACCTTCAGAGCTTGTTACACAAGACCACTGTTTATGTTAAGAAAACAAAGGTCATGAAACGCTACCCGAAGACCTGAGAATCAGCACCCCCTCCCTTAACTCATTCTCATCTGAATCATTGCATCCGTTGTCCTATAACAAAGTACCTGAAAAAAGAATAACTGAAGACTTAACATTCATTTCCTGTAAAAACTAGTGTAAAGAAGACAAAAAAGATGAACTGATTGCATTGCAATTGACTCCCCTTCTCACAGAATGAAGCCCTTAGAAAAATTAAAAGGAAATATTACATGATATGTTAAAAGACTTGATAGTAGGACCATATGGTCCTGTCTGTTTCAACCTATTTTTTATTTCTATTACCAAGGAGATGAAAATTTTAAAATAATGCCTATTTTCCCATATATTAACTTGGAGCTCAGTATTGGGGGTTTATTATAATGTACAATTTACTGTGATCACAGAAAAGTTCATGTATGAAATACTGTGAGTGCAAGTTTTTCTTTCTGTGGTTGTTATTACTATTACTAGTATTTCTTCATTTCATTGGCATTGTCCTCTAATCTCTGTAAATCTGTAAAATTGAAATTCAGATTCTATCCTCAAACAATGGAAGAAAAAGAGATTTTACACATACTCTTCTCATTTTTTTTGTTACTTACTAAATATTTGAACAAATTTTCTCAAATTTCATTAATTATAATCAAGTACAACATTGATTTAAATAATACATTTAATTTTTGCAATGAATAACATTGTAAAAATATATTGAAATTGTACTAATATGATACAATTTAATTACAAAAATATTAGTACACCAAGTTTTGAGCTATCAACTCTTTCTATTTTTTTCCCAAGACAGGGTTTCTCTGTGAAACAGTCCTGCTTTTCAGAAATCACTGTGCAGACTGGGTTGGCCTTGAAATCACACAGATCTGCCTGCCTCTGTCACCCAAGTGCTGTGATTAATGTCATGAGCCACCACTACCTGGCCTTTCTTTAATTCTTATCTTCAGAATTGGGGGCACATTTGACATATTGCTGTCTGTTTTCTTCCTTAAATTATCAACTTCCCACAGTGTCAATTGTCTACAACTGGCATGCTATAGAAGGAACAGTGAGCTGCATTCCTGCCACCTGGCTCCCAGCCGCCTGGCTAGCTTATGCTCCGAAATAACCACACACAAATTGTATTATTTTAAACACTGCTTGGCCCAGTAGCTCTATCCTCTTACTGGCTAACGCTCACATCTTGATTAACCCATTTCTATAAATGTGTGTAGCACCACGAGGTGGTGGCTTACTGGGAAAGATTCTAGCCTACATCCATCTCGGCTCAAAGAATCATGGTGTCTGCCTCACTTCCCTTCTTCCCAGCATTCTCTCTGACTTAGACAGCATTAACAATGGCTTATGTGCAACCAGTCTTTTAATCATCCAAATAAAAACACAGAAGAATGTCATTAAAATATTTTCTCTAGACCAAAGAATGGATCAGGGGTAGAGGTTTGTGCCATCGAGCATATCAACCTGAGTTAGTCCCTAGAACTTACATGGTAGAAAGGTAGGCCTGACTTAATGAAAGTTGCCCTTTGTCTTCCATATGTGCAACTACTTGAGGATCTACACTCCTCATCTGGAAACAGAATAAACAAATAAAACTGATTTAGATCAACAACAATAAAATATTTTCTTGTAATTAAAAAGGGAAGTTTAACAGTGTGAAGGAGGAATTCTAAAATACAGATATTTTTATTATTGATTGGGTTTATAGTTTGGTGTATCTACTCAAAATCTCAGATCTCAAAGAATGCTCACACCAAGACAAACTTCTCAGAAATATATATATATATATATATATATATATATATATATATATATGCCAGTTGAAATAGCAAGAACAATCTTTATTTTTTTTTGGTTTAAAAAGGACAAATGATAGCCCAAGAGGATATTGGAATATTCACAGATGGATTAATATTCAAAGATAAAGTTCCAAAAGTAAAATGAAAGAAAAAAGTGGCATCCAGAGGCCCAGTTGATTCAAAGCGTCTCTCAGGGTGATTCAGTCTGAAATGGCTTCAAAAGCCTCTGCCTGCATGAATGCACAGGCTGGCCAGAGGTGAGCTTCTGCTCCAGAATAATTACCACCTCATCTGCTGCTTTTGTGATACAAAAACAGTGGCACTGACAGAATTTCTCCATCTCTGTCATGAATGTCAGTGTTTGTTATTCCTCTTACATTTTCATTGAAATTAAACTTTCTTATGTTAGAAATGTGTGGAACAAATATAAAGAAAATAAATGCCTTTATAAGAGAATTATTGTAGCATTAAACATGCATTCTGCTTGATCATAAGATCTTTCACATAAATATAATACATTTTCCAGTTCATAGATAGCATTTATTTTTAAGTTTTTGCACATGAGTCATACAGATATTATCTTTCGTGAAAACAAAAGAAGTAGACAAACAAAATTTATCATTAGTCTCTTTGAATAAGTGAGTGAATATTGGTTTTGATGGGTTAAATAAACTGAATGCATATGAAATAATTATAATGAATTGAAAAGGCATTAATTGATATTATTGCCTACATGAAAAACAAGAATAAAATCCTTACAAAGAATCTATATAATCATTACAGAGTTCATTGTTCTGTAAACCATGCAAACAGTAACTTTTGTTAGAAATAAAAATTTACAGAGATGGGGAGGTGATGCTGTAAATTAATGGGAGAGGGTAGAAAGGGACAGGGAAGGAGGGAGGGGAGCAGAGAAAATCTATAGCTCAATATAAACAATAAAAAAGTGTTTGCTGCACAAACATGGATAAAAGCAGATGTGTTCATCTGTAATCCCAGCACTGAGTAGAGGGCAGAAACAAAAGAGATTCCTAGAACTCATGGAGCAAGCAACGTGACTGCCTGTGAGCACAAGTTTTAATTGAGAGACCTGAACTCAAGAGATAAGAGGGAAAAAAACAACATGTGTTTATAAACACCTCTCTGTCTTCAAACATGAATCCAGTACCACATATATCTACATACATGTATACACACATATGCACAGAATGCACACACACACACAAACACACACACACTACACACAAAAAAAAAACCATGAAAATAATGGAAAGGGAAGAAAATAAATCGAGGAAGGAAAGGAAAAGTATAAAATGTTAATGTTTTCTTATTGTCAGCTTTCTGATCACATGAGAAATTTGATTGTGTCTCAGATCCTTCTTCAATCTGAAAATCCTTGCTAGAATTTAGAATTCAATATTTTTTTTCTGGAAAAATTCATCTGTGTGTTCCTCAATTCCCTACTCCTTAGGAAAATGACTTTTTTGGCCTCCTTTACTTAAATACAAACATTATAACTAATCATTACACAAGATAATGAGATAGAGAGAGTGACGTGCGCACACACACACACACAGAGAACGAGAGAAAGAGAGAGCGAGAGCAAAAGAGAGAGAATATAGACCAAGCGAAAGCTCTGAAGACACAAAACAAATATCAAAGGGTAAAATCAGACATTGTCAAAAAAAAAATTAGAAGCCATACAAAGGACAAACGTTCTGCTGCGCCCATGAAGAGATTGTAATGGACTTTGATTCGACATTTTATAAAATACCTCCCATTCTGACTTCTCTTCTCTTCCCTAGCACTCATAATGCTGATAACTCTTGTTACTATTTTTTCTGCACAACTCTTTCTACTTACTACTCAAGTGTTCTATCCTTCCCAATATTTTGTATGTGTACAAGTAAAACTATTGATACACCATTGGATATATATATGTTTGTGTGTGTATTTATGTATATTTATATTTACATAAACACACACACACACACATCCCAATTGCCACAGCCGATTTTCCATTATCTGGGTGGAAGAAGACACATTGCATTGCCTTTGTCACAAATCCATATTGTCCATGAGTGTTTCCTCTTCAGAGGTGTAAATGATGATACTAAGGGTTCAAACTGGCTAGGCAGATAAAAGTAAAAGACCCCAGAGAAAATCAACCAGTTTCTTTTGTGTCTAAAAGACAGACATGCCCTTGGGATACTTGCGGCACCATGTTTGTAGTGGCCCAAGTTTGTAGAAGTGTTCGGTGTCTTTGATACAATCTCCAGATTTCTAGATACTTTCAGAGTCACTTCTCTAGTGGAAACAGGGTGAGGGATAAGCAGATGAGGAAGGAGAGCATCAATAAAGTCTCAGGCAAGGATAATTCATTCCTGTCGAGACAATAGACTCTCCATACAGGTGGAGGGCTAATATTACAATAGGACATTTCATTTACATAACCATTGTGATACCTGATTTCACCTCAAGTCAAGCTAACAAGATAGGTGGAATAAAGAGTCCTATAATGAGAGGATATCTTTTTATTTCCTCCCGGAATCTGGCTCCTAGCTCATGAGATTACTCTACTGCTAGTCAACTTCCTGAGTCTAACAGCCTTTCTAAATTATTCAGAGAAGTTTGCTGATCTTTTTCATTTCTTTTTCTAAGCCTGCTTTGCCCAACACGTTGGGTTTCCTGACTTGTCTGCAAGTTCCTCTTTCGAACACATTTCTTGTCTGCCATGTGTCTGGCTCCCATACCTGCTGACAGATGTGGCTGGCTTTCTGCTGTCCCTCCATTCTCTTTCCCAGCAGCTGCAGAGATTTACAGTTTTCCTGCCCCAGGAGTTTTTTTTTTTTTAACTCTATTAAAATTGTCCTCAGACTTCAAAAACTACATCAAATGTATAACAACTTAACAATAAATTTGAAAATATAAAAGATTAGGGATTAAAAAGAATAATATAACTGTGGATAAACTAAATGTGATAAAATGAGAAATTACAACATGTACATAATCTTAAGGAAATGAAATAGTCCTAATCAAATAAAAAATTCAATTAATAAAAAAAGGCCATCAATTTTGAAGAGAGAAGGAGTGTATGAGAGGTATAGACAAAGGAAAGAGGAGGGGAAATGATATAACTATAGCATAACCTGAAAAAAAATTAAGGGTTGGTTGTACATTCAGTTATTTTAAAAGTCACAGTGTATTACACTAGTCTTAATGATAGACTATTTTGTAACATTAAATATATGCATATAGATTTAAAATCTCTGACACCATCTGTTTTATAGCAAATACATGGAGGTTAATAATTTTATAAAAAGAATAAACAAGTAAATAAAATACCTTGATGCTCTAAATGTATATTATATCTAAGAAAACATAAATCAACAAAATTAACATACATTTTGGCTTTACTGGTTATAATCCAGGTAAATGGAAATTACCCAGCTTACTTTATATTTATAATTAAGAACTTTATGGACTTCTTACATTACATAAATTTTTCTTTTCCATATAAATTCTTTTGAGATAGCAGCAATAATATCAACAAACCTTTACAACTGTATAATGCTATAAGAAAGCTAAACAATTGGTGTCCTCTTTTCTCTTACTCCCAACATTTTTTAATTGCATACAGATCTTTGCTTAGGGTCAAGGTTTCCTTCGCTTTCTTTGTCCATGCTAGCATCTGTATTGTTGTTGTCTTTGTTCACCTCATATTTGGCAGTCATGTTGTGAGATTTATGGGTGTAGCTTTTGTCATTACTAGGAGAAACAACCTTATATTAAATCTGATGCATCTGGCTTCTGAAATCCCCCTTCCGGATTCCACAATGATATAGAATGTATTTGGGGATTATTCTGGTGTTGCAAAGTAGAGGTTGTACGTTTTCCTCCAAGATAAAATGAAGAGCACACTTGTTGGTTATTCGATACCAAATGATCATCCCTGAAAATATGCATAGAAATAGCATTATATAGACTAAGCATTGTATGTTCATGTATATAAGAAGTTTGTATGTATGTATGCATATGTGTATATATAACAACAAATAATGAAAAACAATTTATGAATTTGAGAAAGATCAACTAGGGGTATATAAGTGGGTTTGGATGGAGACAAGGGAAGCGAGAAAGGTATAGTCATATTATAAACAAAAGAATCAAATAAAGAAGGAAGAGCAAAGCAATTCAACCTAAATTGGTCAACACAATCTACAGAGTCTAAATGTTTCAATAAATGTGAGCTTTCATGGCATTTATTTATTTTTACATGTAGCAATGCTTTATGATAATGCATACCCCATACCCTTGTCTCAAGCTTCCTGAAATAAAGTTTTACTAACACCCTCCATCCTGATTTTATATCATTCTTCTTTTTTAGTTGTACATTATGTTCTATTAGCGTTGCTTTATGAGAATGCATGTACAAGTTAGTGGACCTTGGCTTGCAGATTAGACAACTTTCTGTTATTCACATCTCCCATCCTCAAAAAAGTATCATTCCTCACTCAGTAGCTAACAACTACCTATAACTCCTCACCTAAGTGAGGGGATTCATGAGTCTCTTTTCCATCAATACTGGAATGTTGGCTGTATTGATCTTATGTAGGTCTATTTCACAGAATCATAGATGCTTTTAATGAGAACAAGGGTCCTCTTGTGCCCAGAAGACAGCCTTTCATAGCACACTTCTTTATTCTTATGTGTTTACACTCTATTCATCCTCTTTCCAATAATGTTCTCTAAGAACTGGGGAAAAAGAACTAAAATGAATGTCTTATATATAGATAAGCACTCACTGAGCTTAATTTCAACACTTTAATAAGTTATGAGTCTTTGTATTAAGCATTTCCTACTCCCAAAATAAAATTCCTTTAGCAAAGTTAAGAATAATGCATATCAGTAAATAAGGAAGCTAGTGGGAGTTCACTGACTCTGGACTGGCTGCTGGGAAACCTTCATAGTACCAAACTCTGAATGTGGGTGGCAGTTGTGTGGCTTTGGCAGTTTGTGGGGCTACTGAACATGGAATCTGTATTTATCCCAGTGCATGAACTGGCTTTTTGGAGTTCATTCCATTGGAAGGGTACCTAGTTCACCCTAGATACAGTGAGAAGGGCCTTGGTCCTGCCTCAAGTGATGGGACAGACTTTGTTGACTCTCCATGGGAGATCCCACCCACTCTGAAGAAAGCGTGTGGAGTGAGGTAGGAAGAAGTTGGGAGGATCAGGAGGAGGTGAGGAAGAGGGAACTGGAATTGGTATGTAAAATAAAAAAATGTGAAAAAAAAAGAATAATATTGAGATGGCAGTTTGGGAACATAAACATTTAGTGAATTAACACTAGTAGGTTCCTTCCTAGGACCTATAATCTCCCTAGGCATAAAATTTGAACTTACAGTACCTGACATAATTTCTTATCTATCCATCAAGGCTAATATTTAATCATAAAAGCTTGTTTATGTGAGTACACATAATCCCTGGTATATTGGGATTTGAGCATGCAGGGCCTAGTGTTGAGTAAGTTGACCAATGTCTCCATCTTCCCACCTATCACTGAAAGTGGCCTTACTGCCCATTCAGTCCCAAAGAAACACACAGAGACCTCTGTTAATTATAAACTGTTTAGTCATTTAGCTTAGGCTTATTATTAACTAACTCTTACAAATTAAATTAACCCATAGTTCTTGTTTATGTTTAGCCACATATCTTTGTATCTTTTATCAGTGAGGAATTCTCAGTTTGCTTCCTCTGCATCTAGCTGGTAATTGACTTTCTGCCTTTCTTCTTCCAAGAATTCCGTTAGCCTGGTTGCCCCACTATACTTCCTGCCTGGCTACTGGCCAATCAGTGTTTTGTTAATCTAATAGAAGTGACAATTTTTTTATAGTGTACAAAAGCATTATCACACAGTCACACATACCACCTCTCTCACACACACAGGAATCCCAAAGAGAGCCTTATGAATGAAAAGAAACTGTAATGCTTAAAAAATACTCCGACAAAAATTATAAGACAAAAACTATATTGTATAAAAAAGTCTATCCTCAATTTTTAAAAGTGTTAAATTGAAAATGAAGAAAAATAGGTCAAAGTTTATTTTCTCAGACAGAACAAAATTTCATACATGTATAATAATATATTTGATGTCTGAAGATACAGATTTCCATTGCTTTGGGAAATTAAAATATAAATTATAAAGTCATACAAACATGTAACAATGATTTTGGATAAATTAGAGAAAGATTGTTAATAGCCCTCTGATTTGAATATCTTCTCTGACTATACTCAATGGACATTAAGATTCAAGCCAGTAAAAAAAAATGCCAATTGCCAATAAATATACCATACATATATAAGTAAGGACAAATGTCAGTGTCATTTCCCTTTCAATTTTATAGTATCCTGTCCTTTGTGTCAAAGCTATAAATAAGAACATGAGTCAAATACATAAAGCAACTCCAGTTTCTTGAACTACTGTATTGAGAAGTATATTCCTCAAATCAATCATGTTAAATATATGTACCACTTCTGAAAATTTTTGTGTGACCACTGATGTTTCTGCTTGTGATCTTCAGGTACTCAGATACACAGGAAGCAGAGAAAAGAGAAGAAGGAAAATGTGAAAAAGAGGGATGGTTTTGAGGAATCTAAGAACAATCAAAGTCAATACAGCAAAACCAGGGGTGAATGGCAGATGGTTAGAACCGTGATTGTGTTTTGTGTGTGAATTCTACAGTCACACTAAAACCCCACCAGGGATATATTCTATTCAGTCTTTTAGCTTCATAAAAGAAATGCTGCTGATTGTTTCTGTCCATTCTCTGGGTAAGTAATTGTTGCACCTTTTAAACTCTGTCATGTATTTTTTTTGCTTATGGTATAATGAATTACGTTGAATATTGCTAACTATTCTAATGAATCAGAAAATTTTGTTTGTTTATGTATATGTGTGAATGTGAGCATGCATATATAATCATTTTATACTCTTTTGTCTGTACAGTTGCTAGTAAATTCAAAATTTTAATAACATATGCTTTTTATCACAATTTAATGTCTTTGGTGTGAAAGCTTTGTCTGAACCTTCATTGACATGAAAAATGTCATTAAGTTCAGTAGATCTACATATGGAAAGATAAAAATACTTATAATTTTTATTTTTCCAAGGTTTCTTTGCAGTGTCTCATAGGATCAATTTTTCTCGAGTAGACCCTCAGACCCTTACATATAAGGAAAAATTCAAAGAGAAGACCATACTTGAATTAGGCCTGGTACTTCTTGCAGTTTCAGGGTAAACTGTTGGGTGTTCTCTTGGGGGGATAAAAGAGGGAGCCATTTTTGACATGCAGATGGGGGCTGTAGAACCTGAATTCATCTGTACTTAGAGATGGGTAATGTGTGATATTTTTGATGAGTCATTTGAGGAGTGTGAAAAATGAAAAAAAAACACTAATTTGTAACTAAATTCTCATAATCAAAGGCTCTAAAGGCTGACAATATTTTATTTACAGTAACTATAACTTTACTAATGCTTAGGTCACAAGTAAGATTATAAGTTAAGACCTGTCTACATCTTTGTGGTAGTAAACACCAGATTTCTGATGCTTATTGTTTCGTTTTGAAATGAGACATCTAGAGATAATTCGAGGCTTCCTAACACACTCCTTATTGGTTGTCTAATAAAGAATGATCAGACTTGAAACCATATACACACAAATAACAAAAACAAACTCAACATGTTGCATACATACATACTTATGCATACATATAAGTGTGTCACAGTAATAAATTTAAAAAAAAAGAGGCTATCAATTCAAGAGTGAGGCTCCAGTGGGAAGTTTGAAGGAGGGTAGCTGGGGTGTAAATAGGATGGAAATAAGAGGGCAAAATGGACATAATTCAATTTCAATTAAAAACATAATTTAAAAAGGAAAAATGCTAAGCTTGTTCTTTACCATCTAAGTTCACCCCTAATTTGGATGTTATGGTTATTTAAAAGCAGATAGTTTATGTTATAAAAGACAATTTTACGGCTGTAAAACAAAAAGAACAAATAATTCTGAGATTTTTTCATTTTACTCATCTTTCTTTTTCGTTTTATGTCCCAATACATTATTGTGTCCCTAATTCATGATGTATTTGTTGTTTTAAGAAATAACATGAAACAATCTATGTATCAAATGAAGAAAAATAAATTTCTGCATTTCAGAAACAAAAGAAATATAAGAAAGGAAAAAGGAAGTAAGGGTTGATAACAGAGATTGAGATGAAAGGAGAAAGAAAAAGAAAGGAGGGGAAAATAGAGAGTTCCCAAAATTTTATTTGGAAACACAAAGCCTTTGTCAAAAAATAATAACACATAATATTTTCATTAATTGTGTTCTTATATATTAGACGTATGTACAGTTATTGTTACATTAATCAAAAGAATGGGTGAACAAGCAGTCTAGGATGAAATATTTTAATATGCTGGATTCAAAGGCAGAGTATAAAAAATACATAACAAATATTGGATACAAAAGATGCAACCACAAATCACCACAAACATACAAAGAAATCCCACATCTACCAGCACACCAGGGGCGAGAGTGTCTATTTGGCTTTCAAAATAATCGGTTTTATCTCTATTTAAATTGGTCCAATTTACAGACAGCTATAAACTGCATAGTAAATAGCCCCTGTATAATACCATCTCTCGCAGTATTCCACCGTGGGCCAGGCTCCAGACTCATTGCCCAGCTGCTCCTAGAAACCCTGGGTAAAGACACATGGCTCTTGAAAGTAATCTGTTTCCCAGTTTACCCTAGAAAGGCACAGAATTTATGAGACCTGTTGGAGCAGCCAGGCTAGTAAAAACAGAGATACCAAGTGTTCTTGGCACTGCCTTGTGCCTAGGGAGATACAGTGCTCAAGCCTGTCTGTCTGGACTCTACCATTGCCATCCATTAGGGGGTGCTCGACAGTGAACTGTCTTCATTGTGGCCACTGGCAATCCACTCCTACACAGTGTTGTTAAGGACTTGCAGTAACAAATGATAGAAAAGAAAAATGTATTTGAATTTGAGTGAAAGTGGAGAGAGGTTTTACGAAAGGAAAAAGAGAAGAGAAATGTAATTAAATTGCAAAAGTAAATGAAAAAGAGAAAGAGACAAAGAAAATTGATGGTGTTTAAAATACCTTCTAGACCCTGTTATGGAAAGAGTGGTACATATGTCATGTTAGAGATAATAGAAATTTAGGAATTAATGCTGTCTTTCTCATTTTTAAACCCTTGCCATGTTCTTTCATTCAAAAGATAAAAATCAGCTAATAAATGGAGTTACTTTCTAAGGCTAATATTTGAATACACAAATATTTTAGATAATGAGAAATACCTGTTGTACTACTGCTTGCACTGCCTTTTGGGAACCTGTTCTCTTTAGATGGATACATTGCTCAGCCTAGATGCAATAGGGAGGGCCTTGGACCTTCCCCAAAGCAATGTGCCTCACGATCTCTGTGGAGAGGGTGGGAGGAAGGGTGGAGGAGTAAGTGGAAGGAATGGAGGAGGGGGAGGAAGTGGGAACTTAGATTGGTATGTATAATGAAAAATGATAGTTCGTTTTCTTTTTAGAAAGAACAAAATAAATAAATTTCTCAAATATAGTTTATTTGACAATTAATTTTGGCATGGGTAGAAATAGCTGTTGCTGTTCTCTCTGTATCTACTTCTCCACCCGAACATTTAAAGCATTGCATTATTATATCACCTAAGTACAATGAGTTTGCTAGTGTACTTGTAGAAACCCAGGTTTCTGAAAATGCTCTCATTGAAGTATATACTCAAAGACTCTTGCTCATATCTCCTCTACAAGTAACATAATTGAATGATTTCTCTGAAGTTGTTTCCATGAGTCATCCTGTTGAAGAGAATAAATTACATATCTATTACAATTTAAATTTAAATTATTTTGAAATAATGATCTTCGAAAGTACTATTTCTCAGATTAACAGATCACCTTTCCAGAAACAAATAATCACCTATGATTAAAAATGACAGGACAGTATAGTTTTTAAAATTCTGTTGTAACAGATTTTTCCTATGAACACTATTGGTCTAAAGAAATACGATGTCTGTAGGTCTTCTGTATTATTGAAGTGTGTTTTATAGCCAATTAAGTATTGTTTCAGTAAAATTTAAGGAGTATGCAGTAGGACATAAATGTATGTACTTGCTCTTTTCTTTCTTTTCTTTTTTTTTAAATCTTTTTTTTATTGAGAAAATGAGAAAAAAACAAGTTTCCACCTCCTCCCAGCCTCCCATTTCCCTCCCTCTCCTCCCACCCTTCTCCCCCTCCTCCCACCCTTCTCCCCCTCCCCCCACTCCTTTCCCCCTCCCTTTCCAGTCCAAAGAGCTGTCAGGGTTCCCTGCCCTGTGGTAAGTCCTAGGTCCTCCCCCCTCCGTCCATATCTAGGAAGGTGAACATCCAAACTGGCTAGGCTCCCACAAAGCCAGCACATTACATAGGATCAAAACCCCTTGCCATTGTCCTTGGCGTCTCATCAGCTCTCATTGTTCGCCATGTTCAGAGAGTCCAGTTTTATCCCATGGTTTTTCAGTCATACTCCAGCTGGCCTTGGTGAGCTCCCAATACATCAGCTCCACTGTCTCAGTGGGTGGGTGCACCCCTCGTGGTCCCGACTTCTTTGCTCTTGTTCTCCCTCCTTCTGCTCCTCATTGGGACCTTGGGAGCTCAGTCCAGTGCTCCAGTGTGGGTCTCTGTCTCTATCTCCATCCATCATCAGATGAAGGTTCTATGGTGATATGCAAGATATTCGTCAGTATTGCTATAGGATAGGGTCATTTCAGGTTGCCTATCCCCAGCTGCCCAAGGAATTAACTGGGGACCTCGGCTTGGGCACCTGGGAGCCATTCTAGGTTCAAATCTCTTGCCAACCCTAAGGTGGCTCCCTTAACTAAGAATTGTGCTTCCGTGCTCCCCTATCCAACCTTCCTTTATCCCAATCCTCCTTTTTCTCCAAGTTCCCCCCTTCCTCCCCTTCTCCCTCTTTTACTTTTGAAATAAAATGTTTGCTTGCTCATCAAGAATTTCATGTTTCTTTAAAATATTTTTATTTATTCTTTGAAAATTTCATATAACTTATCCTTTTACTAATATTATTATTTATTCTTTGAAAATTTATTCCTTCAGATTCCTTAAAAAGCCTATAATCTTTAAACTTTAAATATGCATTTAGTAGTGGTTTATTAATAAATAATCATACAACCACAATTTTTAGAAACAAACTACTCCCAATATCTTTGTTACATCACTGATCTCATTTCCATTCTAGATTCTTTATATTTATAAATTCATAACCTTCAAGAAAACAATTTGAACAGAATATATATTTTGGCAGAGAGAGTATAACGAAAAACTGTTAGTCATAACTATTGTCTTAGTTTTTTATATAAATAATACTAAAATTTTAGAACTTGATTATGTTTGCCATTGAGTCTAGGTACAATTTCTTCTCACATATATTTGTATAGACAATGAAACCCAGATTTTTAAAGCACAGGATTTAGTTACCACAAACCTGGCCATTCAACGTTAATAATACGACTTTCTCTCTTTAGCCCATTCTTTAAATAATCACAGTGGAGTATGAATCCACAGAGCAAACACAGGAAGTTGAGTAGATGCAGTTGATAGATGATGTCTTTCTTACAGGTGTGTTCATACTTAATTAAAATATTAATGCATATGTTCATGCTTGACTCAAATGTTGAGGACATAGGGTAAAACTTACCATTTTAACTTTTAAAGTCAATGTCAAGGGATCACAGAAATGGCTTAGTAGTTAACGGTGTTCACTGCTCTTTTAGGGCACATTGAGTTTTCAGCACCCACATCAGACAGGTCACAACATTTTGCTATTCTGGCTTCAGCACAAATCCATGCTCTGGCCTGTACATACACACACACAAACACACACACACACAGAGAGAGAGAGAGAGAGAGAGAGAGAGAGAGAGAGAGAGAGAGAGAGAGAGAGAGAGAGAGAGGAGAGAGGGAGGGAGGGAGGGAGGGAGGGAGGGAGAGAGAGAGAGAGAGAGAGAGAGAGAGAGAGAGAGAGAGAGAGAAAGGAAAAATGAATCTAAGAGAAGAAATGGAAGGAAGATGATCTGAAATAATAGGCATAATAAGCCTTCTTTCAGAATGGTTGTAGCTTTGAATGTGCTCTTTTCCTTTATGGAAAAATAATGAGCAAATGTGTATACTTAAACTCCAGTTTCCAAGAAAAATCAAAGAGATTGTCAATGGACTAATTTTTCAAATACTGGCTGTCAGTGGGAGGTGAATAGATATGTATCATGATGTCCCAACAAACTAGGTAATGATATCTAATCAAAAGAAAATTAAAAATTGAACAAAGAAAATATGCATGACCTTATATTGTGGCCAATAGCAGCACTGACTGATTGAAAGCCTTTTCATAAACATGATAACAAAGAATATATTAATATAAAATAATTGAGAGAGTTACAAATGAATCCCCATGCTATACCAAACATATTCTTGACAGTTTGGTTTTTAAAAAATTAGAAAGGAAATATTTAATAATTACAATGCAAAGTTAGAATAACTAACACAAAAGGCATTTGTAAAAGTCTTATGAAAACCTACTACTGTAAAATCTTCCTGAAACACACACATAAATAAAATAAATTTTATTCAAAGACAAAGAATATCAACAGTAATAGGTGGAAAACATTTTTGAGTCATTAGCCAAAGTGGCTCCATAGGTCTCCCAGACACTGCAGTTTATAGCAAACACCTCCACAACTTGATAGCAAGATACTATTATTGATGACACACCATACTTAATTATGACATAGAACATGGAGAAATCTAGCTAAAATAAATCTCACTCACCCATAACCTTTCAGGTTCAAATGCAACCTGTCTATAACATATGCCCACTGGTGTAAGGGCAGCACAATTATAATTATTAGGAGAATAGCTAACCTCTTTTCGACTTTTTTAAGATCTATTCTATGAGACAGAACCATATCAAATTTGTTAAAGAGGTCAAGAACATGAGACAAGAATAGAACATGGGCCTTAGGGGAAAAGTTACTATTATTTTATTAAAAGAAAAAAGAAAATGACTCATGGTGACACATTGTTATACCCAGATAACATCAATTCTATCAATTAACCCTTGTCATAAAAGTTACTTCTTGTAGTAGCCAGTATTTAATAATGAAATCCTGTTCTATCTCAGATTCCTCTAAGATCAAAATCTTCCATCTATCGGGGAAACTCCATAAACAAATGTAAAGAACTCAAAATACCTACATAAAGTCCCTGAAACTTATAAGATTCAAGTAGGACCCTACCTTCCCAAGAGCCCAAGAGTAGACAGGGAATACTGGTGAGTCAGTCTCATGGCAGCCAAGCTAAAAGAGAACTCCCAGTGCAGCTAAGCATCCTGAAAGAGAAAAAAGGAGCCATGTGTCCTGAAATAAGTTCAGAACTGAGTCTCCTAAAAAGAATGCATTGAGCCTGTTTATCTGCCTGCAGGCTGTAGAGTGAGCTCCAGCTTATCAGCTTTTGTGATCCATATCTCACACACAAAAAGGTGGGTTTTAGTAATTCAGCCATTTTTGAGCCATTTGCTCTTGTAAGTTACCCCTCACCCAGTAAAACTCATTGGATCATCTTGACAAACTTTGATTTTGGTCTACTGTGAGCTCCCAGTCTAGAAGGAAGTCTCCCACAAAAACCTGCCCTGTTGACCTGGACAACACACCCAAGGTAACATTCTTCAGAGTTTTTAGCTTTGAATGGCTTACCTCCTTCTCCCCTCAAGGTACAGAAATCTGTGCTGAAGATAAAACTGTAAGATTGTAAGAGTCATAAGTAGCACACTATTTTAGGGAAAAGAATTTTCCAGACACAAGAGAATAGAAGTACATATGAGTTTTCAGACTTTGACAGTAGGCAGACATTCATGTGCCATAAGCTAGTTCCCAAATAACCACATTGAGATATAGTACTAATCTTTAATGCTTATCCAATAGCTTAGATTTGTTACTAACTAGTTCTTATATTTTAAATTAACCTATTTCTATTCCTTGTTGCCTTGTGGCTCATGCCTTATTACCTAATTTTTATATTCATCCTGCTTCCTCTGTGTCTGGCTGGTGACTGTTAAGACTACTCCTTTCTTCTTCACAGTGTCCTCCACCTCTTACTCTACTACCCAGTCCCTTCGCCCAGCTATCGGACAGTCAGCTCTTAACTAACCAATGAGACTAAAACATATTTACAGTGTACAAAATCTGTTCCACAGCACTAGACCTGCAAAAGTTTAACATAGATTTTATAGCTCTGAGAGAAAAGGTTTCCCCAATGTTGCTGATCTAAAGAGAAAGTAACTCTACATTTAGAAGCCAAGTAATGCCACAAAGTCATACCATACAAATCTCATACA
Organism: Microtus pennsylvanicus; assembly: GCF_037038515.1. Classification (NCBI taxonomy): domain Eukaryota; kingdom Metazoa; phylum Chordata; class Mammalia; order Rodentia; family Cricetidae; genus Microtus; species Microtus pennsylvanicus. Next base: position 32,755,680 of record NC_134583.1, on the reverse strand, counting down.
AGATAAGTATTGGGAAAGACACAGGAGTGTCACTACATCTGCCCAGGAGAGAAGCAGGAAAGAATTGAGCAGGAGGCAGGACTTAGTGTCTCTCAGGGGGCAGAGATTTCTAGAGTAGAGATTTCCAGGATGAGGATTGGAGGGATTTCAAATCCTTAGTTTAGGATGAGAACAGCAATTGTTTGGTCTTCAAGCTCAGAGACTGCTGTATTTTTAAAACTCAGAAGTGAGCTCAGACCTTTTTTTACCCTAATTTCAAACCTTACAAAACTCTCATAATGGATACAATAAATGTACACAGAATCCCACCCTTAGCTAGAACATATGTGCAAATAATTGTTGCTAAAAGTTGCAAGATCAGTATTCTTTAATGGAGCAACATTGGGTCTATCAACAAAACCCCAGAGCTAACCCCATGCCAGGAGTAGATGTCAATACAAACTGGACTCCATGTCTTTTAGTGGCTTTTTTCTTTCTGTTTTTCTTTGTTTTTGTTTTGTTTAAGATAAGGAAAGAATATAATTTGCTATATAGGAATGACAGAGGATCTGGAAGCGGTAGAGGATTGGGAAGAATATCCTAGAAATATATGAATTTATAAAATTTTCAGTGAAGAAATCTAAAAAATAAAATACAGTGAGTATATAATTGATGACATCAATGTTTTATGAAAACAAGTCTGAGGTAAAATACTTATCTGGACACAAAACTGAGTCACTTTTAAAAACTATGCTGCATGTAACAAAGTTATATTTCTTGAAATAGTTTCTTGCTTATGGATATATATATATATATACACATATATATGTATATATTTAAATGGAAAATTGCATGTTTCCTTTTAGAAACACATAATTACACGTCAGATGAAGTTAATCAACAGTGTAAACTTGTTCAAGGGTATATATTTCTCACTTATTACTGGAGCTGGTGGTTAGAGAAATGAAGTGTATATGTTTGTGAATGTGTGTGTCTTTTATTGAGAACCAAATTTCGTAACCACAGACTCCCAAAATCAAAAAGTGGAATTTCAGATGGAGCAATTACTTTTACATAACCCATTAATTGCTTTAGCTTTCTTCATATATCCAGATGTGCACATAAACAATTGTTGGAGAACATATAACATTTCTGTTCTGAAATGGTTCAATATATGTGGCAAATATAGGCATTAATTTTCCCAGGGGAAAGGTCATCTAACTTTAAATTAAATAGATGTATGTTGAAGCTTTAGATTTGGTTAAAACTTGATTTTTCTTAATCTCATTCTTGTACTGGACCTTCCTTCCCTCTTCTCAGGAAGTTTTAATGGCATCTCAGTTCCCCAAAATGTGTGTAGAACGCTCTGCTTTTCACATTACCACACTCAATGTGTCCTTGAATTCCCTCGGGTTCACAGAATTATTCAACCACAATGCAAAAATCTTGTGTGATGTAGCTGGACGAATACTTAGAAACACCAGTAATAAAAATTGTAATATACAGTCTTTCACAATGTATTTAAATAACCTTTTAATTGAAATGTTCTGTCATTAGGACTAAAAGCTTGCATTTCATTTATAAGTTGTTTAACTTCTATTTGTCCTTTACTTCATCCTATGTGAGAGGTGAAGGCGCAAACCCTGTGTAGCATAAGAAGCATTTTTTTTTTTTTTAGAGAATGCTAGGCCCTGGGGTTGACTCTCTGGGTTTTTTTTGTGTGTGTGTGTGTGTGTGTGTGTGTGTGTGTGTGTGTGTGCTAAACTTGTTATTGGTGACTCCCTCTCTACTCCAATGAAGAACTGCTAACAAAGTGTCACATAAATTTAACATACATCTGTTCTTTTATTAATTTATTTATTAAGAATTTCCACCGCCTCCCCTCCTCCCCTCCTCCCATTTCCCTCCCACTCCCCCCACTCCCCCCACTCCCCCACCCGTTCCTTTCCAGTCCTAAGAGCAGCAAGGGTTCCCTGCCCTGTGGGAAGTCCAAGGTCCTCCCCCTCCATCCAGGTATAGGAAGGTGAGCATCCAAACAGACTAGGCTCCCACAAGGCCAGTCCATGCAATAGAATCAAAACCTAGTGCCATTATCCTTTGCTTCTCAGTCACTCCTCATTGTCAGCCAAGTTCAGAGAGTTGAGTTTGATCCATGCTCCATCAGTCCCAGTCCAGCTGGCCTTGGTGAGCTCCCATTAGATAAGTCCCATTGTCTCAGTGGGTGGGTGCACCCCTCGTGGTCCTGACTTTTTTGCTCATGTTCTCCCCCCTTCTCCTCCTCATTTGGACCTTGGAAGCTCAGTCCAGTGCTCCATTGTGGGTCTGTGTCTCTATCTCTATCCATCGCCGGATGAAGGTTCTTTGGTGATATGCAAGATATTCATCAGTGTGGCTATAGGATAAGGCCAGTTCAGGCACCTTTTCCTCTGCTGCCCAAGGAACAAGCTGGGGACTTCTCCTTGGACACCTGGGAACTCCTCTAGAGAGTCAAGTCTCTTGTCAACCCTAAAACGGCTCCCTTAACTAAGATATCTACTTACCTGCTCCCATATCCACACTTCCTCCATCCCAACCATTCCCCAAAACTCTCCCCAATTCTCCCTTTCTCCCGTCTCTCTCCCCATCTCCCCTTACCCCCACCCTACCCCCACCCCCATGCTCCCAACTTTTGCACGGCAATTTTGTCTACTTCCAATATCCAGGAGGATAACTATATGTTTTTCTTTGGGTTAACCTTCTTATTTACTTCTCTAGGACCTGTTCTTTAGATAATCTTTGGAGAGATTTAACATTTTCTCTGTAGAGAGGGCGGCACAGTTCATGTTTGAAGGAGCTTGTTTACTAAATATGAAATTATGATAAATTTGTTCTGAGTGAACTTTAAAACACTTAGAGCTGTGCAGTTATGTGCCTTGTTCTTTAGTCTAATACCAGTAGCTCTACTACTGTGAGAAAAAGAGGAGAGAAATATTGACAATGCATCCATTTCACTGAAATTTATAAGTTTCCAGTTCCACCATTTTGAGGGTTCCCACTTGTCTAATAAATGAAAAGAGCAGCTTCTTGGAGGAGAGAGAAAGAGGGGACCTATTAAAAAGATTCTCCTGGATTTCTCAGGCAGGAGACTACTTTCATGAACAACATTGTAGCAAGCTAAGTGCAAATGAATCAGGACATATGGATTAAATTTCCCTTAAAGTATATATGGCTTTGTAAATCATGAGAAGAGGGGGAACGAAAAAATGCACTTTAACTTTGCCAAACCCAAGACATTTGAACAATTGCTTGGGAAAAGATGCCAAAGCCACATTTCCCCCCTTTAACTCCACCTAATACAAGAAAAAACACTCTGATCTTGTGCAGGCAGCGGTTCCTCTCGTGTAACTCAGGGGTCTTCTGAAATTTCCTCCTGACTTCTTTGGAATAATCTTTCAGAAAACTTGGCTAAAACATTGCTGTGAGTTCTGCACTTGTGTGATTAAGGAAAACACTTAAAAAAATGTGCTCTGCAAATAAGAAAGCACAAAGTTTTAGAATTTTAGTTAAATAGGAACCAATGACATTTTTCACTGAACTATATTCAAATATTATCCTCAACATCTTTATGGAAAATAAATGCTCTGGATTAAAAAGAGTCTGATTATAGAGCTCTATCTGTTCTGAAGACTATATTGTTTTCCTTGTATAATGAATTACATTCACTATCTAGTAGAACTTTTTACTATGTTTAAAATTATTTTTATAATAATTTTATATTATAAATAAAGCAGACAATTTTAAAAGTAGTCAGAGTTTCTAGCTAAACTATAAGGGAAAGTTTTTAAAGGCATCTATCTATTCTTGACACTTTTAAGCTTATTTTTCCATAATTTTCCTAAGTACACAAAATATTTAATGATACCTATGTGGCATATATTCTTTGTTGAATGTTCCAATTAATTTTAGAAATATGGAGTATTGTTTTAGTTGACACTTGTCATTACCTCATTAAATGGTGTACATACTTTTTAATTTGAACTTTCCCTTCAACTTGATTCTTCACTCTAAAATACTTTCAATTTTTACTTTTTAATATTTGAGATTATTATTATATTTTCACTTTCACTGTCCTCCTTCCAAATTTTCTATACCCATCCTCACAACGTTTCAAACTCATAACCTCTTTTGTCATTGTTATTATTGCAATCATGTCTATATTCCTAAATATCACCTGTTCAGATCATATAATGATCCTTCTTTATATCTACTAATTAGCTGATACAATATTATTATCCAACCTGTACTCATGGTTGATATGTTGTGTATTATTGAATAGATATACAAGAATATTGTCATTTTCAAAATGGAGAACCTGTGATTAAGAATCTTCCCTTTTTGAGTCAGTGCTAGAGCTAGACTTTCCAGGCTTGGTCCTGTTTTAGCAAACCAATTTACAAGAAAATGATGAGTATCCCTGCCCCCATATCTCGTTACACTTAGAGGGTCTCCTAATCACTATCTAGTCTGTCAGAGTGAGCCAGAATCTTAACACCTTTGTTCATTTGCTGTAATACAGATGTTACTCCACCTGAGAACATCCTTGGTTTACTCTTGTGATCAAATAGTACAAGCTGGGATTTATGAATGCCTTTCTCATTAGAGAACCAAAACTGTGAATAGAATTTTAGTTTGTTTGATGTACTAAGTAGGAAGATTGATATTAACTTTAAACCACAGACAAAATTTTGCAGAACCAAAAAAGAGTGACGAAGAGGAGACACGTCCATAGGTAAAAACAGGGATGAATTCATATATCTTACTATTCTCCTAAGACTTGAGTCTGTCTTTGATTTTCAGTATCTTCTGATGGTCACTTTCTGTGACAACACTTCTGTGTGTAAAACACTGCAGATTCTGAATCTACCCTTTCTTGCAGTGTAAACAGTCTGTGCCCTTCTGGTTGTACCCTTTTATCCAAAAATCAAGGTAGCATTGGTTCTCGCTTTTCTGGGGCTTTCAATTTTATTTTGTTTTCCCAATAGATTTTAAATAGGGTGATGTGTATCAGGGTGTATGCTGAAATTAATAGATAACGTAAACTTACGAGAATAGTTGACTGCATGATTTAACCAATGCTTTGTAATTCACACTGATTTTTAATCAAAATGATAAAGAAATAATAGCAATGTTCCTTTTTTCTAGAATTTATAATATGTAATTAAAATGATTCTTCCCATGGATTAATATTTTAACTATATAATATTACACTGTGACATGTTTTGTCATATTCATTTCCCAATACCCACTCTGTTCATAATGACTTTGGGTTCCAAATGTCCCTTTGTGGGGATCATTTAAGAACATCAGAAAGCATAGATATTTATTTATATCATAAGCAGCAAAATTACAGTTATGAAGTGGCAATGAAAAAATTTTTTGGCTAGAGGTCACTACAACATGAGGAGCTGTAGTAGATGACTGAAGCATTAGGCAGCTTGAAAACCACTGCTTTAGAGGAAGGAGCCTGTACAATGTTAGAATTGTTACAGTCACCAGAATTACAAGGATACTGTTTGCACTAAAAGGTTTTGAACTTTCAAGAATAGGGTATAAAGCCATTCATCATATTTCAAAAATCTTTAAAGTGTTTAGCATGACTTTCAGCCACATATTCTTCTAATATCATGTATTATCAAATAGTTACATTTTAAAAATACTTAACACTGAAGAATTTTGATTGATATATTTAGCTACATGAAGACCTATATGCAGCTAAATGCATCTTATATGAGCTATAGTGTACATGTGTAAATATATATATATATATATACATGTATGTATGTATGTATATATACCAGGATTCTTCATAACTCATGAACCACAGGTACAGAAATATACATGTATTCTGAACATTATTTTTGGTCTACTTTCAGGTTTTGTGAACATGGGGTCAACTTTTTTTTTTACCTCAGCCTACACAGATCTACATCAAAATATTTGATACCTATAGTAGAATCTGCTATTAATTAACAGCCTTTGCTGATAAACAGTTACACAAATAAGAGCTACTTCATCTTTTGAGTACCTATCGAGAGACTATTATAAAATCACAGTATTGTGCTAAAAACTTTATCCATCATTATATTCTAGAAGACAACATCTAAGAGGAATATGACGTAGGTAGCTATTAAGTGTACTGTGTAAGAGAGGGGGAAATTCTAACTCATAATTGGTGCACAATGAAAAACAAATTAGTTCTTGAAGTTAGATAATGAGCAAAATGTGTATCCAATATATAAATACTAAACAGCTTTTAATTAAGTGTAGTTAGTAAGTCAAACTAGATGGACTAGATATCAAATAACATGTTTGTGGAAGGATGGATATAAGGGAAACAGCAATATTGGAATTGGAATTGTCCTAATCAAGTGCTAGCATATGCATATTCCTACAAACCCTGAGGAAAAACATACTGAAATGGTATGGGAGAATTGTCTATATCCTATCAATCATGTTATAAATAAATGCTGATTGGCCATGTAGGAAATATAGGTGGGAAAACAAGACAGGAAGTAGAAATGATGTAATGAGAACAGGAGAATTCTGGGAAAGAGGAAGTTGATTCCTCCCACTCCTTCCCAGATCACTGAAGCAGCAGGATGTGATCTGCCCCACTGAAAAAAGGTACTGAGCCACATGGCTAACATAGATCAGAAAAATGGGTTAATCAAGATGTGAGAGTTAGCCAGTGAGAGGCTAGAGCTAATGGGCTAATCAGCTTTATAATTCATGGAGACCTATGTGTGATTTTCTTTGGTGCTAAACAATTGTGGGGAACCAGGCCGGACAGAAACACAAACAAGCCAGATCCTTTATGTTACACTGAAAAAATCTACTTGAGAGAGTAGATGATTTGACAAGTGAAGAACTTTTGGGGTATTCTTGAAGATGCACCTAAAATTTGTTAGGAGGAAATTGTTAAGACAGTTAATAAAGACAAAACTGTCATAATTGTTGAACAAGAATACTTATCTATTGAAGCATCTGCTGTGTCCCTTATCTCAACTTGGCATGTGATCTCAACATAATCTTTAATACATATAAATTTGATATGAAGATTTATTTATAAAGATAAATTTTGGGTTTGATAACTTAAATTTGTAGTTTACCTGACACTGTATAATACAAATAGTGTTTAGAGTAGATTGTCTAGGTTAATAATGTTTGCTTGGCATTATAACACCCATTTCTCACCATTGATCCTCTAACCATTTCATCTGATACAAGACATAAGATGATTTTTACATTTTGGCTATTGTGAAAACTGCCGATACACCTATGGAAGTGATGCCTCTTTGACATATTGGTTTCTGTTATCCTCAAAGACTTTACACTAAACAAATTGAGCCACTCTGAGAAAAGCAGATCTACCATTGTTTCTCTTATATGTTGCTGTTAAAAGGGCCAAATCCACAAGAACAGAACAGTTGTTACCAGGAGTTGAAAGGATTAAATATAAGGACTTAAAGGGAAGAAATTTCAGGTATGAAAATTGAAATTCTACACGGTCATAGTGCATACTCTTGGTAGCTACTTTATGGTATGCACGCTATATTATTGGTAGACTTGGTTTTGTGTATATTCTTAATATAATATCTAAGAGTTCAAATAGGTGCTCATGTAACAATACAAAAATAATATTGCAATAAATAAATAGCATATAGTATTTCTGTAAAGATAATGAAGCACACAGCCAATGAATCATCATGTTCAATGTATGAGACATCTTCATTTGTGTTCCTCAGATGAAAAGCATATGATTTATATTTTATTTCTGTTTCTTTTATAAACACTTTAACATATGAGTATTTTGACACTGATATGTTTAGTATTTTCTAACATTAATGGTCATAATCTTCAATACTAGTTACTAAAATATTAAGATTAATTCTTATTTTATAATTCCTTCCATCCCTTTTCAAGTTCACAGAAGTTCAAGGTGATATTTGCTTTGATTTAATCTGTAAAGTTGTGGAACAAAATAAAGAATTTAGGCAAATGAGCTGAATCAGGTGTGAAGGATAAGTGCAGAAAGCCAAATATTTACTTTAGTGTTTAAGAAAAAGAAAACATTTTATCCACTAAAAGTAATGGAATGTTTCAGATATGAATTAGTGTTAGTCAAATTCAGATTTTGCTGCAATACACTCTAAGATATGAATACATACCCGTATAGATATTATAAATACAAACAATTAATATTCATATATTAAAATTTAGAAAATGAGAAAGTTGTTTACCAACATAGGAAACATAAAAATAGTGAAATTATCCGAAATTTTAAACAAAATAAATGGGAAAGTATGTAAAGTTGCAGCTTTTAAAACTAATTTGAATGATTCAACTTTGGATTTTAAAAATAAAATATAATTGCCTTCTCAAATGCTACCTGTTTAGTTAGAGTTATAATGTCTTTGAATTTATGCTGATTCAGATAGTTGATTTTTCTGTAAAGATTAAGTTTAGATGGAAAGGAAATGGGAGACAGAAAGCCCAAAGAGATAAGAATAATGTAAGAAAGACCCCATTTATATGAGCCCAAATGAAAAGAGATATGTTAATTATAGTTGGCATGGAAAAAAGAAAAAAAAAAGATGAGCGTTTCCTTATGTATATAGAAACTTTTCAATCTTTACTGGATTTCTGAAATGAAAACCAGACTACCTAAAGTACTCGAATAAAGTGCCCATAAAAAAGCAACTGTGGGGAGAATGTATTTGTTCTGACTTACAATTGAGATCCAATCCATCATTGGGGAAGACATGACAGCAGGCAGGGAAGGTATGGTGGCAGGAGTAGGAGTTTGGTTGGACACATCACCTCCGGACAAAGGAAACACAGAGCAATAAATGATTAGCTCAGCACACTTTCTCTAGGTGTAAGATAGAGCATTACATACCAGGGATGGCGCCAGTCATAATAGGAAGGTCTTCTAACCTCAATGAAGGTAATCACGATTATCTCCTACCCACATGCATGTCCATAATCCAGGGAATTCCAGATTCTATTAAAAACAGGTGATTAGTGATATATAGAAATTATCTTAATCAATGTTCTAACACTGTAAATAGACACCAAGACCACAGCAATTCTTATAAAAAAAAGTAATTAATTGGGACTTACTTACAATTTTAGTAGTTTAGTCAATTATCATTGTGGAAAAAGAATTATCATCATCACAAGGAGCATGATGGCACACAGCCAGACATGGTGCTGGAAAAGCAGCTAAGAGTTATACATTTGGATCCACAAACAACAAGAAGATAGAACCACTGGGCTTGGCTTGGGCTACTGAAATTTCAAATCACATCATTGAGGATATACTTCCTCCAAAAGGCCATCCCTCCTCCAAAGGTCACATTTCTAATCTTTCTCAATTTGTGCCTCTCCCTGATGACTAAGTATTCAAATATATGTGTCTTTGGGAGCAACTCTTAATCAAACACCACAGAAACATATCCAAAGAAATGGTGAATATGAAAGTGAAGTTAATAGATAAAGATAATATGCTGAAAGGACAACCTAAAAGTAGGAAAGAAAATAAACACAATGATACAATGTAATAATAGTTACATGGCATAAATTCTACCAATAAACAATATAGTTAAGAGCAATACACTGATTCTAATTTTACTTCACATGAAACTATTTAAGTAAGATTATTGATATTATTGTGAATTTATATTTAGTCACAAAATGTGTAGCTTTTCATATATGAATAAATTAATTTTTAAAACTTAGTGAAGATATACATATGTATGTTAAAAAGGTACACTTTATAACAAGCTCTTTCTGCTTTTGTTATGGTTCTTATTGTCAGTGCAGGAATGTCACTATACATATATTGCATATTATAAGATTTTAGTATTAAATAAAATAATAGACACCAAGACAATTATTTTAAAAGTTAAACTCATCCAGGATTGGGAAATACTACAAAACTCCAACCTTACAGGGTAACACTCAAGCTGATTAATATCATATTTTCTCCCACTAGTGGAATCATGTCATTATAATTCAAGATACTGATGAAGAAGTAATAGCTAGAGTGAAATTTCTGACAACTGGCAATGTAGTCAGATCTTATAGATCATTTCTGTTATGTTTTGTCAAAGAATCTTAAATTTTCCCTATCTTAACTTTCACAAACACAAATAATAGATCTCTTTCCATATTCTCTGTAATAACATTTGCAGTAAATTTAATTTATAACAGTGTATCAAGTATCCAGTGCTGCACTGTCATTGAGATTATTGAAATGATAGTTCTGCTAGATAATCTATCAATCCAAATGGCAGAACTTGGGACCAATCTCGTCTATATTAAAATTACCTCTCCTGTAAGAAACCTATAATTCTTTTTCTTCCTTTCACAACTTTGCCTCTGTTTCAGTTTTATGAATAATTGCTTTGGTACTGATCAAAAACAAATTCTAGTATGCTATATATACTATCATTGATCACTATGTGCACTAATGTATGAATAAAAATATGTTTATGCTTCAGAATAAAACTGACATCTCTGTAATAAGACATCATGCAGGATCTACTACATTGCTTTTCTTCTACCTGGGGAGGGAGATAACATGGCTTTATAAAGCTCAGAATCTGGGCCAAACTATAAAACACTGTGAGCTGCAGGCCTAACATTCTTTCAGTAACTTGTACTCCAGCTTCTTTATATGATATAGCAGAGGCCTTGCTATCAATCAGTGCTTTGTCTCTGAAGGAGGATTCAGAGCAACAGATGACCTGTTCATTTCATTGTTCATGCATTCATAAAATGATATGTATCTTTTATTTTTATTGAGTGCTTAAAGATAGGATAATATAAAATTTTTAAAAAAATGATTTTCTGCTAATTTTAAAGTAATAGCTGGTTTTGGGCTCCAGAAATTGGATTTTCTATTTCTTTCCTCTGCAGAAGCCTCAGTGTTATTCATTCTTACAAATTGTTACCGAGGACAGAATATGCGCCTGCATTTCCTACCTGGAATTTCTTTTCAGAATACTTTGAAGTTCTAGTAAACTCAAACAAAAATTAAAATAAAGCAACAAAACTTACTCCAGATAAGTCTTATTAGAAACAAAAACAAGTAAGCAAAACAAACAAAAAATTGACGGTCCACTGAAAATTGTAAGGTTTTCAAAGACCGCATCAATAAACATGCTAACTTGCAATAAGCATACTAACTTGAATCCCTGTGGTGGTGGTGCACATCTTTAATTCCAGCACTGGGAAGGTAAAGGCAGGCAGATCTCTGTGAGTTCAAAGCCAACCTGGTCTACACAGAGAATTCCAGGACAGGCATCAATTCACAGAGAAACCTGTCTTGAAAAACCAAAGGGAAAACAAAACAAAACAAACAAAAAATTCCCACAAAACATTCTAACTTGGAAGGGAAAAGCACTAGAGGCCTCAACCATAGACAAAGAACTACAGGCAACTAAGGAATGCTGCTAGCAGGAGAACGTCTTTCCCAGGGAAGAACATAACAAATGGTTTAAATGTACAGCTTGTAAAACATATACACACAAGTAACATTATACAAAGGACTGAGGTTATAATTACTTAGGAATATGTACATGCACATATATATGTACATACACATACACACACTCACAAACACACATATACATGCAACATCAGTTAAAGAAAATTAGTCCATTATTTTGAAAGAAAATTATGAGGTATGATGTGGGTTTGGAGGGAAGAAAGAAAAGGGGAAAATGTAATTTTATTTTGATCTTTAAAATAAACAATTATTTTTAAAAGGGTTTTCAAACGTCGTGGTTTAAATAAAACGTGAGGGCCATTTAAAATTAGTGAATTTAGGAAACTGCAGTAGCAATGCCCGTGTGCTTTTAGACATGCCAATACAAGAGTTCCTACTATTGTTATGGGAAAGTTACAGATGAAGAAGGCTCTGAAGTGTTCTGAGTAACTTGTATGCTATTCCACAGCACCTGTAGCTGGATCTACAAACACTGCATAGTAGTTTCTTTGGACAATAAAACAAAACATATGTTTGTGGGTGTTGGTGTTTATCAAAGAAACAAATTGCCATTTATCTTACAGTTTTTTTAAAGCAACTTATTATGTTGTAAGAAAGATCTCATCTAGAAGAAAGATTCATAAATATATTATTAGGTCAGGGGCTGTCTCCAGCTCTGCATAGAGTAGAAAAGAATATGCTGACTATGAATTTCAGCCATTGCCATTTGTATGTGCAGGGTGGTGTTGCTGAAAACTGTTAAGCAAAATTTTATTTGCCCTACACAGAAAAAAAGATAGAATCAACTATCCTAAGAGATGACTGTCTTCTGTTTTTGCACACTAATTATATTCTTCAAATAGATAATTAATGGTAAAAATAAAAAAAATTAAAATAAAAATTAAAAGGTCTACTTTTCAATATCTTTCAAATAGTAAACTTTTGAATAGTAGTACTATATATGTATGGTATATGAACATTCAATAAGAACACCATATGTCATCCATTTTTAATTTTTTTTTTGTTTGGATTTTCGAGACAGGGTTTCTCTGTAACTTTTGGTTCCTGTCCTGGAACTAGCTGGAACTAGACCAGGCTGGCCTCGAACTCACAGAGATCCGCCTGCCTTTGCCTTCCGAGTGCTGGGATTAAAGGCGTGCGCCACCACCGCCTGGCTCCATTTTTAAATTGACAGACATTAAAATTTGATTTGTTTTGCTTTGTGCTTTTATAAATTTTATCACCATACATTTATGCAAAATCAGCTCCACATCCCTCAAAGCCCTGAGTTTCATCACCCCAAGTCCACCATTGATCTCTTATAGACTTCCACTCGGAACCATGTCTTTGTTATCAATCTTTACAACAATGTTTTTAAACCTGGGTGCTAGAAGATGAAATTTATTCATGGAACACCTGGTTATTGGCATTGTGGCCTGCATAAAATATTCAAGAAGCATCAAAACGATGTGCTTCGCAAGCTGTGCTGCGGGAGAACCTGTGCCTTCCAGACTCACGTGGAGTGAATTTGTCAAGCCTGGGGCTTGGTTCACCTTCTAGTAGTTTAATAACATGTGAAAATCAACTGAAATACATGTTCTTGGTATAAATAATTTCTCACAACACATTAGAATTGTACTAATGATGCACACACCCCTATGTATAGCCATATGAAGCTTCTAAAAAGGAGTCAGAAGCTGTAAGAAGGACAGAAAACACTACATCACCGGTGCCCATAGTTCCTCCTAGACCAATTTGTAAGTGGAAAAAAAGTTGTTTTTTCTTAGTTTGTCATCTGGAGCAGGAATTTGAGAGCAGCTTACTGTAGTGATGAGGCAAGCAGGTCTGCTTTTCGTCCCGCTCGGCTTCCGCACAGCTAGCTTAACACCCGAAATAACAACATACAAATAGTATTTATTTAAACAATGCCTGGCCCATTATCTCCAGTCCCTTATTAGCTAACACTCACATATTGATCTAACCCATTTCTAATATCTGTATTGCCACTTGACAATGGCTTACCAGCATGAATCTAACCAATGTCCATTTGGGTAGGAGAAGCATGGTGTCTGTCTGACTCTGCTTTCTTCCTCCCAGAATTCTGTTCTGTCTTCTCCATCCACCTAAGGGCTGACCTATCAAAAGGCCGAGGCAGTTTCTTTATTGATCAATAAAAGTAACACATGAGTTTCATCATAGTATAAGAACATGTAAAGATATTATTTATTAAAGATCTCCTACATCAGCTTACAAAACAAAACTGACCTTTCTATGATTCAACAATTTTAACCATGTTTTATCTCCTGAATGTGGGTGTTCTGCTTTTAATCACAGGGTCTTGAATGCTTTTCTAAAACTTATGGCTGTTTCAGCATTATTTGCTTCTTTAAATTGCTTGGTTTCTGGCAGATTATCTAGCTAAATATATCTGTTTCACATATTACTTTGCCTAAATACAGAAGAGCAAAACTTAAGGTCTGAGTGATCCATTTTATCAGGGGATTGATATGTTGAGTTCTTGATTTAACTGCTGGAACCCATAGTTGTTTCTAAAGCTACTTCCAATGCTTAGACTCCATGTATCTCATTAAGCTAAATACTATTTATTTTCTATTTTCCATTCCTAATATTCTTAAACAAGGCACTTTGATGTTTTATTGGTGATGACATTTTAATTCAATAGTTATGAGATTATTATTTATAGTTTTAAATAGTTTTCAGAATTTCTTATTTCTTCTAAGTGCTGGTTCTTAGATGACTTCTTTTTTTGTATTGATTTTTGTTGAGCTCTACAGTTTTCTCTGCTCCCCTCCCTGACTCTCCCCTCCACTTCAACCCTCAACCAAAGTCCCCATGCTCCCAATTTACTCAGGAGATCTTGTCTTTTTCTACTTCCCATGTAGATTAGATCTATGTATGTATCTCTTAGGGTGCTCACTGTTGTCTAAGTTCTCTGGGATTGTGGTTTCTAGGCTGGTTTTCTTTGCTTTATGTTTAAAAACCACTATGAGTGAGTACATGTGATAATTGTCTTTGTCAGTCTATTCAAAATAATGTTTTTGAATCTCTATCCATTTGCCTGCAAAACTCAAAATGTTATTTTTTTCTGCTGTGTAGTTTTCCATTGTGTAAATGTACCACATTTTCCTTATCCATTCTTTGGTTGAAGGACATTTAGGTTGTTTCCAGGTTCTGGTTATGACAAACAATGCTGCTATGAACATAGTTGAGCAAATGTCCTTGTGGCACAATTGAGTATTTTTTGGATATATACCCAAAAGTGTTATTACTGAGTCTTGAGGAAGGTTGCTTCCTAATTTTCTGAGAATTTGTCACATTGACATCCAAAGGGCTGTACCAGTTTTCATTCTCACCAGCAATGCAGGAGTATTCCCTTTACCCCGCAACCTCTCTAGTATAGGTTGTCATCAATGTTTTTGATCTTGGCCATTCTTACAGGTGTAAGATGAAATCTCAGAGTTGTTTTGATTTGCATTTCTCTGTTGACTAAGGATGTTGAACATTTCCTGAAGTGTCTTTAAACCATTTTAGATTCCTCTGTTGAAAGTTCTCTGTTTAGGTCTGTACTCAATTTTTTTTATTGGATTATGTGATTTTTATTTTTATTTTTTGGTGTCCAATTTCTTGAGTTCTTTGTATATTTTGGAGATCAGACCTCTGTCTGATAGGGGGTTAGTGAAGGCTGTGGTTTTGTCTTGTTGACCGTGTCCTTTGCTTTATAGAAGCTTTTCAATTTCAGGAGGTCCCATTTATTAATTGTTTCACTCAGTTTTTGTACTACTATGTTTATATTTAGGAAGTGGTTCCCTCTGCCAATGTGTTCAAGTGTACTTCCCACTTTCTCTTCTATAAGGTTCAGTGTGGCTGGCTTAATGTTGAGGTCTTTGACCCATTTGGACTTGAGTTTTGTGCATGGTGATAGATATGGGTCTATTTTCATTCACCTACATGTTGATATGCAGTTATGACAGCACCATTTGTTAAATATGATTTCTTTTTTCCATTTGATATGTCTTGCTTCTTTGTCAAAATTCAGGTGTTTGAAGGTGCGTGGATTAATATCTTTTATTTGGTTCCATTAGTTCTTCTGTCTGTTTTTATGCCAATACCAGGCTGCTTTCAGTACTGTAGTTCTGTAGTAGAGTTTGAAGTCAGGGGTTGTGATATCTCCAGAAGTTCTTTTATTGTACAGGATTGTTTTGGCTATCCTGTTTTTTTTTTTTTTTTGAAAAAAATTTCTGCCTCCTCCCCGCCTCCCATTTCCCTCCCCCTCCTCCCACTCCTCTCACCCTCCCCGCACTTGTCTCCCCCTTTTCCACTCCTCTCCCCTTCTCCCCATTCCTCTCCCCCTCCCCCTACTCCATTCCCCCTCCCTCTCAAGTCTGAAGAGCAGTCCAGATTCCCTGCACTGTGGGAAGTCCAAGGTCTTCCCCCCTCCATCCAGGTCCAGGAAGGTGAGCATCCAATCAGGCTAGGCTCCCACAAAGCCAGTTCATGCAGTAGGATCGAAACTTAGTGCCATTGTCCTTGGCTTCTCATCAGCCTTCATTGTCCATCATGTTCAGAGAGTCCAGTTTTATCCCATGCTTATTCAGTCCAAGTTCAGCTGAACTTGGTGAACTCCCAATAGATCAGCCCCACTGTCACAGTGGGTGGGTGCACCCCTCACGGTCCTGACTTCCTTGCACATGTTCTCTTTCCTTCTGCTCCTCATTTGGACCTTGGGAGCTCAGTCCAGTGCTCCAATGTGGGTCTCTGTCTCTATCTCCATCCATCGCCAGATGAAGGTTCTAAGGTGATATGCAAGATATTCATCAGTATGGCTATAGGATAGGGTCATTTCAGGTTCCCTCTCCTCAGTTGCTCAAGGAACTAGCTGGGGACATCTCCCTGGACATCTGTGAGCCCCTCTAGAGTCAAGTCTCTTGCCAACCCAAAGATGGCTCCCTTAATTAGGATATATACTTCCCTGCTCCCATATCCACCCTTCCTTTATCCCAAGCATCCCATTCCCCTAAGCTCTCCCTATCCTGCCCTTCTCACTTTTCTCACCCCATTTCCCCTTACCCCCAGCCCACCTCACACCCAAGTTCCCAGTTTTTGCCCAGCAATCTTGTCTACTTCCCATATCCAGGCAGATGACTATATGTTTTTCTTTGGGTTCACCTTCTTATTTAGCTTCTCTAGGATCACAAATTATAGGCTCAATGTCCTCTATTTATGGCAAGAAAGACTGGGAGAAGATCGTCACCAACCCTGCAACAGACAAAGGTCTGATCTCCAAAATATATAAAGAACTCAAGAAACTAGACTTTAAAATGCTAATTAATCCAATTAAAAAATGGGGCACTGAACTGAATAGAGAATTCTCAACAGAAGAAATTCAAATGGCCAAAAGACACTTAAGGTCATTGTCAGCCTCCTTAGTGATAAGGGAAATGCAAATTAAAACAACTTTGAGATACCATCTTACACCTGTCAGAATGGCTAAAATCAAAAACACCAATGGTAGCCTTTGCTGCAGAGGTTGTGGAGTAAGGGGTACCCCCATCCATTGCTGGTGGGAATGCAAACTTGTGCAACCACTTTGGAAAGCAGTTTGGCGATTTCTCAGGAAATTTGGGATCAACCTACCCCAAGACCCAGTAATCCCACTCTTGGGAATATACCCAGCAGATGCCCTATCATATGACGAAAGCATTTGTTCAACTATGTTCATAGCAGCATTATTTTTAATAGCCAGAACCTGGAAACAACTTAAATACCCTTCAATGGAAGAATGGATGAAGAAAGTGTGGATTATATACATATTAGAGTACTACTCAGCGGTAAAAAACAATGACATCGTGAATTTTGCAAGCAAATGGATGGAAACAGAAAACACCAACCTGAGTGAGGTAATCCAGACCCAAAAAGATGAACATGGGATGTACTCACTCATAATTGGTTTATATACTGGGTTTTTTGCTTTTTCATATGAAGTTGAATTCCATTCTTTTGAGTCTAGGAAGAATTTTGCTGGGATTTTGATGGGCATTGCAGTGAATCTGTAGATTGCTTTTGGTAAGATTGTGATTTTTAGTATGCAAATTCTACCTACCCAAGAGCATGGGAGATCTTTACACTTTCTGGTGTCTTCTTCAATTTCTTTCTTCAAAGATTTAAAATTCCTGTCATACAAGTCTTTCATGTGTTTGGTTAGAGTTACTCTGAGATATCTTATGCTATTTGTGGCTATTGTGAAGGGTGATGTTTAACTGATTTCTTTCTCGACTCTATTCTCATCTATGTACAGGAGGGCTACTAAGTTTTTTGAGTTAACATTATATCCTATTACATTACTGAAAGTTTTTATGAGATATAAAATTTCCTTGGTAGAATTTTTGTTTTTTTTTTAAGTAAACTATCCTTTCATATCATCAGCAAATAGTGATAGTTTGACATCTTTTTTTTTTTTAAATTTGTATCCCCTTGATCACTTTTTGCTAGAACCTCAAGAACTATATTGAAGAGATATGGAGAGGGTGGACAACTTGTCTTATTCCTGATTTCGTGGCATTTCTGGGAGTTTCTTTTCATTGAGTTTTATCTTGGCTCTTCTCTTGCTGTCTATTGCCTTTATTATGTTTAGGTAAGTTCCTTGTATCCCTGGTCTCTCCAAGACCTTTATCATGAAAGGATGTTGTATTTTGTTGAAAGCTTTCTTGGCTTCTAATGAGATTATCATGTGGTTTTTATTTTTCAGTTGGTTTATATGGTGGATTATGTTGACAGATTTTTGTATGTTGAATCATCCCTGCATCCCGGGGATGAAGACAAGTTGATCATAGTGGGTGATGGTTCTGATGTGTTCTTGGATTCGATTTGCCAGTATTTTATTTAGTATTTTTGCATCAATGTTCATGAGTGAGATTGGTCTGTAATTCTCTTTCTTCATAATGTCTTTCTGTCGTTTAGGTATCAGGGTAATTGTAGCCTCATAAAAAGAGTTTGACAATGGTCCTTTTGTTTCTATTGTGTGGAATCATTTGAGAAGTATTGGTGTTAGATCTTCTTTTAAATTCTTGTAGACTTCTGAGCTAAAATTCTTGTAGACTTCTGAGCTGAAACCATCTTGTCCTGGGCTTTTTTTGGTTGGGAGACTATTGATGACTGTTTCTATTCCTTCCGAAGTTATAGGTCTGTTTAATTTGCTTATCTGGTCCTGATTTAATTTTGGTAAGTGATATTTACACCAAAAGTTGTCCATTTCCTTTAAGTTTTTTTTTTTTAATTTTGTGGGGTATAGGTTTTCAAAATATGACCTGATTATTCTTTGTACTTCATCCTTGTCTGATGTTATACCCCCCATTTTCTTTCTGATTTTATTAATTTGGATATTCTCTCTCTGCCTTATGGTTAGTTTGAATAAATGTTTGTCTATTTTGTTGATTTTCTCGAAGAACCAACTCTTTGTTTCATTGATTCTTTGTATTGTTTTCTTTGTTTCTATTTTGTTGATTTCTCTCAATTTGATAATTTTTTTGTCATCTAGTTACCTTGGGTGTGTTTGCTCCTTTTTGCTCTAAAGTTTTCAAATGTTCTGTTAATTCACTAGTGTGGGATTTTTCTAGCTTCTTTATTTAGTGCTATGAACTTTGCTATTAACACTGCTTTCATTGTGTCCAAAAAATTTGTGTGTTGTACAGTCATTTTCATTGAATTTTAGAAAGTCTTTAATTTCTCCCTTTATTTCTTACTTGAATAATTGATGATTCAGGTGAGTATTGTGTAATTTCCATGTGTTTGTGGGCTTTCTGTAATTAGTATTGCTGTTGACTTCTAGCTTAAACCATGGTGATCTGATAAGATATATTGGGTTATTCCAAATTTTTGTATTTGTTGAGGTTTTTTTTGTTATTGAGTATGTGGTTGTTTTTGAGAAGGTTCCATGAGGTGCTGAGAAGAAGGTATATTCTTTTATATTTGGATAGAATATTTTATAGATGTCTGTTAGGTTTATTTGAGTCATAACATCTGTTAGATCTCTTATTTCTCTGTTCATTTTTTTCTCTGACTGTCCGGTCCAGTGGTGAGAGTGGAATGTTGAAGTCTCCCACTATTAGTGTGTGGGGTTTAATGTATGATTTAAGCTTTAGAAGTGTTTCTTTTACATATGAGAGAGCCCTTGTGTTCAGGGCATAGATGTTCAGTATTGAGATTTCCTCTTAATGGATTTTTCTTGTAACTAATATGAAATGTCTTTGTCTTTTTTAATTGATTTTTGTTTGAAGTCTATTTTGTTAGGTATTAGGATAGCTACACCCACTTGATTCTTAGGTCCATTTGATTGGAATATTTTTCCCAACTCTTCACTCTGAGACAATGTCTGTCTTTGAGTTTGAGGTGTGTTTCTTGTATGCAAAAAAAGGATGGATTCTGTTTTTGTATCCATTGTAGCCTATACCTTTTTATAGGTGAGTTGAGTCCATTTATATTAAGGGATTTTAATTACCAGTGATTGCTATCTCCTGCTCATTTAGGTTTTGTTGTTGGTGATGTTAACTTGTATGTTTTTCTTTTGTTTGGGATTTGATGATCTGAGATTTTAAGTGCACAGGTGCCTTCAGCAATAGGGACAAATCTGTCAAGAACAACAAGAATAGGCTCAATGTGAGGCTTTCATACTCCCTCTTAATTGGTCCTGCATTTTAACTGTCTCTCCATGTATTCCCTACCCTGTCTTATTCTTCCCTCCTACTCCTCACTTGATCCTCTTGTTACAGTGCCCTGTTAAGTATTCTCTCTTAGACGAGCCTCTCCACTGATACAAATAATCCCAATCAGGGATTTTCTTGACCCTACCTGGAGAGGGGTCGCCATTTCATGCACTTTCTTGGAGGTAGAGTTTGGACTGAGGCAACTCCCAGGGGAGGGAGCTTATGCCAGGAATTGAGGTTAAGGAGCTGGGGTGATGCTTTCAACCAAACATTCTAGACTTTTTGAATAAATGGGTGCCAGTAAGCTGAGGTTAAGTCCCTCAACAAAACATTTTAGACTCCTTGGATAAAGGATGCTGGCTCAAATCTGGTTGCTTCCTGCAGGCATGGGGCAATGTGGGAGAGGGGAGAGCGGGGATTTGGTGGGCTCATGCTCAGCAAGAGGTGTGACTGGAGCTGCATCTGGTTTACTGTCATCCTAGAGATCTCAGGCAGCTGTTTTGTGAGGGAGATGAGAAAATGGTAACTAGGAGAAATAAAATGTTATTATTGGCCCTATGAATTGGGTTAGCCATGAGAAGAGTCATTACCTGCCAGAAAAAATAAGACAAAGAAGTGCCCTCGTTGTACAGGTGAGGCTCGGATGTATAAGTGGGACATAATCGCAGAAAAAAACAGATATTTGTTGGTAGGTGTTCTTGATCCAGGAGAGTTGCTTCCAATCAAATAGTCCCAATCAGATCTAATCAGACCATATTAAAAGATGCACATGTTTATTGGTGTGCTTTCTGGTGGCCCTGGCAGGGAAGAGAAAGAGAGAGGAAACCATGTGAAACCTGGAGACCACGTGTTCATTCTCTGAGGAAGTTTAAATAGCCTGTGGGAGTGGTCCTGATCTTCCCTGGGGAGGGGTTACTATTTGGTGGGTCCCAAAAGCTGGTGCAGGTGTTGACATTGTCTTGAGAGTACTTTGTAACTTGGTCTTAGCCCAGATCACAGGAGTGACCTGTAAAATATGCTTGAAAATGGGTAGGGTTAAAGTATGCTCTGGAGACTTTGAGTTTTTACCAGACCTGATTTTTGATACAGCAGCAGACTTTTTCCCAGAAACCTGTAGGTATCTGTAGACAACTGGAACAGATTTATACCTTGGTGTCATAGCAAAAGGCTATTGCTTTAGGCTAAAAGGTATGAACAGTTTAGAAGACAATTAAAGGGAATTGGAAACTCCAGCCTCTGAAGATACACCTAAAACCTGTTAGTCCTGAACTATGAAGCTTGTTAAAGAGGGACACCTGTCTGTATTTTAGCAGGAAACTTAATAAATGAAGTAATGAGCTACTGGTACATTAAGTTATCAAATACCTTTAGTCCGATCTGGGAGGGATAAATGAACAGAAATGAGACAATGAGACAGCTTTTTTTTTTTTTTTTTTTTTTTTTTTTTTTTTAGCTATCTTGGCAATCCCAAGTCTATCCTAGAAGAAGTGCTTGCTGTTAGCTGCTGAGAACAAGGGACCCGAAGAATTTCCTGTGGGGGGGAAGATTTAGTCTATATGTCTTGGCAGGATGAGAAGATCAATTCCTCCAGTGGTATCCATGAAGCTGAAGAGGTGGAGGGCTGTTTTTTGCTGTGTGGATGGCTCTGCCAAACCCAAAGGCAAGCCTCAAGGTGGAAGGTTATTTGCAACCACAAATCTTCTTAGAGGAGCTATAGGATGTTGTGGGAGTTGGAATGTCTCTGTGTTAGAAGCTCTTTTGTTATATGCCATACTCTCAGATCTGTAAAGGCACTTGAGAATTGGGTACAATTATCTTTTATATTTAAGCTAGAAATATAAGCTAAATTTATACATGTATTTTATCCAATTAGTTACAACTTACCCATGCTAGTAAATACAAGAAAATTAAAAGGAATATTTTAATAAGTCAAAAAATACTAGCACATGTGGGTACTCTTACCCAAGACGGTGATAGGGTCAAAATGGAGGTTACCCACGTGTTTGTATTATTTTAGAGCTGTTGTAATCTGGAGTTATAAGTTTAACAGATCCTAGAACACACACATACACACAGAGAAATGAAAGAAGCACACTGTGGAAAGAAACACACATACACAAATAGACATAAAAGCATAGTGTGTCAGCAAGCATGCATACATATAGAGACAAATACAAGCATACTGTGAAATCAAACACACATGCTCCCAGAGACATAAAGAAAGCATACTGTGGAAACACACCTCCATACTCACACAGACATAAAACAAGCATACTGTGGCCACATTATTCTAACAACTAACAACAGACAAAAACAACAAAAATAAAGCAAACAAAAACACCTCTTTTCCGAACCTGTGTCAGCTGACCAACTTAAAATTCCTGGCACAGGTAGGCAGCAGAAGCCTGGAAAGCACACAGGTGGTCCCATTAAGGACCAGATTAGCAGATGCTGTAAGAGGGAAAAGAAACATAAGGATGGAAGAACTATAGAGTTTTAGAGTGGAAGGACAGGGGAAAAATTACCCTGATCCATTGAAAAGGACACTGTTTGTGAGACAGCAACTAGAAAAGTGGGGACAGGAGTGGGGAATGGGTTAGAGGGCGGGAGCCTGCATCTAGAAAGCATGGGCCATTGAGGGCGGGAACCTGCATCTAGAAAGCATGGGCCATTGAGGGCGGGAGCCTGCATCTAGAAAGCATGGGCCATTTGGAGCCTTGTTTGTTTTACATTAGGTGTTAGCCCCAATTTAAAAAGGCAGCCCAAGGGCATTTGAGGATCTGGCTTTGAATTGCAAGAACCTGTTTAGAAGTCTATGCCAAATTTTTGGACTCAAGCCTACCTCAATGCATCCACCGTGAGAGGGCTCTTGAGTCAAAAATAGGGGAGGGGCATTGTGATAAATGAGTGGCAGATGTCTCTGTCCACTCAGTCCCACGTGAGTGAGGCCTGGCTCGCTGCTTGAATCAGGCATCCAGTACCTCCATGGGAAAGTCCAAAATTGACAAAAATAAATGTAAATGTGTTCCTGGACCTTAGCGGCATGTACTCAAAACGGGGAACTCACTGAGAAAAAGCTGATCTTAGCTTAGCAGAGGGTACACGTGAGAAGAGCATTTTCCAACATGAGACCCTGGACCTGTAGGAAAAACAGCCCCCCCCACTCCCTTTGGGACGTCTAAATGTTAAGTATTTTCTTAAGATGCCAAACCTCTCCGCAGATGCAGATAATCCCAATCAGACCAAATCAGATGGAATAAAAAGAGGCCCAGGAGACTGAGAGAAGGATCCTAAAGTCTTCCCCATCAGCCAGTCTAACATAAACAATGGTGTCCAGCATCTATGAGAGACTGTGTCTTACAGAAGATAAAATACAGCCACCTTGAAGAATAATCCAATGTAAACTTCTGGCCTCTACATACATTTATGTGAGTATGGACAAGTGCACACATATACATACAAACAAATATGGATAAAGCATATGCATGCAACAAAACACACATGTACACACGTGTCACAAATATCTAGAATATTTTAATTCACAAATACTTATTAAAGCGATTATGTTTTTATCCTTGGCTTTTACCAGTATACCTGGTCCACACCCTAAGAAGATCATGAACCAACTACAGGAGTAGAGCAATGGTTTTATAACAAAGATAACCTTATTAAATTAAACTCACTACAAGGTATCATTAAGTCTTACATCATTTTATTACAAATCAGTCTCATCAAGGCATGGGCTGACTTCCACTGTAATGAGCCACTTATTACTCAGAAACAGAATTATTGCTTTTCAAAGCTATTGAGGCAATCCTATAAGAGGCAAGACAGTGCAAAGATATTACATTGGAAATTTAAGTGTTTTCTATTTCCCAGTTGCCCAATTTTTCAGACACTTTAAGGAAGTGACTCACTTAGTCAATTTCATCATCATACTGTGAAAGTAAAATAAAATCTTCTATTTTGCAGGCTGATGAATGAAAGACTTGAGATAACATATGTTAAAATATTCTGTGATCTGGTGGGCTGAAAAGATGGTTCAGCTGATAAGAGAACTGGTTCTTCCTTCAAGGGCCTCACATTAAATTCCAAGCATTTTACAACAATCTGGAATTCCAGTTACAAGAGATCTGCCGCTCTTTTCTGGTCTCCTTAGGTACCACATATGCCATCAGGACACAGATATATAGTCTGGATAGAACTTAAACCTAAATAAATTATATAAATAAATAAATTGAGTTAGAAAGTACTTTGTGATATGTACTATGAAAATGCATAGACTTTAAGATTTTAATGTGTTGATGAGACAAATGTGTCGTTCTTGGTACAAAGGCTACATGAAATCCATACTTTCATCAAATTTCCATCTGTCAATGTTGAAACTGCACATCCATGAACTTAAACAATGAATATCAAATCTTATATTTATGGGCTAATGAAGAAGGCTTTAGAAGTATTCCGTTCTCTTTTTCTTTCTCCACATGAAATAGTTATATCAAGAAATTTGTTCATTAAAAGCTAACTATTCTGAAATGTTGTTCTTCAGGATTTTCTTTAAACCAAACAGATATGAAATAATGGAAAATTAGACTTATGAAAACTTGCTTCTTGAAAAAGGAATTCCGTGATAATTTTTAGCCATTTCCATTGCATTATAATTTTAAAGACCAGTAAAATGATGCTACATGTTGGTAGCACATTTGTCATCTGTCACATATAAAAGTAATATTTTCCACATGTGTGAGGTGACATTTTATGGCTGCTCCCTCCAACAATCAGCACGCAACTCTTACTTAGATTCATTTTCAAAGCATTGCAGGTACACTGTAAATATTGATATGCTGAGTCTGAGTCTGATGGTTTGACAGTTGAGAACACTTACTGCTCTTTCAGAGACTCCAAGATCACTTTCCAGCACTCACTTTGGGCTGGGCTGCTCATACTGCCTAAAGTTCCAACTTAAGAAATTCAACATTTCCTTCAGGCCTCTATGTGTGTTACACTCCTCTGGATTACCCCAAAACACAATAACGACTTCTGAGTAAGCTAATTCTCAGGAAAATAGGGATACTTCAGAGTTGATATTTTTTTTTATTGAAAAAAAAATTTCCACCTCCTGCCAGCCTCCCATTTCCGTCTGCCTCCTCCCACTCCTCTTCCCCTCCCCTCACTACTCTCCCCCTCCCTCTCCAGTCCGAAGAGCAGTCAGGGTTCCCTGCCCTGTGGAAAGTCCAAGGTCCTCCCCCTTCCATCCAGTTCTAGGAAGGTGAGCATCCAAACTGGCTAGGCTCCCACGAAGCCAGAACATGAATCAATGTACATTTCATGACTTACGTGTCAAAGGAAAAAGAAACACAAATAAAGACCAAATGGCTAAAGGTAAATGAAAATAAAAATTGGTTAGAAGTTGGGTATGCCCAACATTAGGAGATAAAGACAATCTAAACTTCGCATTTTAAAGAAGGAGACAATAATGAATGAATTTGACATCTCTTGCCAGGCACCATGTTATTTTGCAATAATGTTTAAGAATAATTTATGAAAAATTTATAAAACATCACCTGTGAGATTTATGCAACACAGGTATATATAAACATATACCGATCAGACCAGAATAATTAGCATTCACAGGTACAATAAACTATGCTAATTAAAAATAACTTAAGCATCTTCTAATTTTAATTTTTGTGCATATTCATTGCAAATTATTTTGTATTACACATATATTCATATATATATATATAACTTCTACTTATTCTTTCATCTTTCTGTTGTATGTGCTTGTGATGTGTGTGGCATATGTGTGTTGTGTATGTATGATCTGTGTGGTATATGTGTATGGTGTGTGCATGTGTGTGTGTGAACCAACTTACCATAGCATTTGTGTGGAAGTCTGAGTACCACTTTTCAGAGTTACTTTTGTTTTTCCGGATTGGTGACAATGAGTCTCTGTGTTGCTTGATTTGTCTTACTGCTTGTTCTGGGCTAGCTGGCAGAGCAACCTTCGGAGCTGGCTTGCTAGATCTGCATCACATTATCAGTGATGGGATGCTGGTATTAGAATTGCATACCATTCTACCTTGCTCCCCCAGATGTTATTCAATGCCTATTTTCTGACTTGTATAGGCAAACTATTTTAGCTGCTAAGCCATTTCTATAGCCACACTGTATACATAATATTTGATTATATACTCCTCATTCCCTCCTGGTCTTTCATTCTATCAAAATATTTAGAAAATATTCAGTTACAAATAAAGTGTAGCATTAACATAGAATTCTGTTATTAAAATATAAACACTCCTAAGATTTGATATGTTTATTCATATATATGTGGGTACATAAACATGAATTTCATTGAAAATTTCAGCAAATATTTAAAAGATTTAACAATGAAATAGTTTTCAACCTAAAACATGATCAGAGCTCCATGAATAATACCTTCTCCATTCTTTCAATATGAGTCAATACTTGGAATTTATTGTTCACTATCCCCATGTTTCTTTTAGCCTGTGTTACACAGATATGCATTCTAAGCCAATACTAAGACTTAACTTGTACGTTTTGAACAATTTATAAATGGTGTGCTGAATGCATTCTCCTGTGCATTGCTTGTCAATAAATTCTGCAGCCTTCTTTGTTATGATTAATACAAATTTACCTTTTTAATTCCCTCAAAGAACTTATTGCATGAATACACCAAAATTTATAAAAGCAATCAAAAGATAGGAACCTTCAATACCCTGTAATTATGACTAATTTATATCCAATGTCTAGGGAAAAAGTTAAAATAAAAAAGAGGTCTGGGAGATGACACAACAATTGAAGTGCTTATCACATAAGCAATGGGACCAGAGTAGAATACTTAAATAAAATTCCAATGAGTATTGTACTACTGAATTTCCTGCTACAGAGGCAAAGACATAGAAGCTCCAGAGCAAGCTGAAAGCCAGACTAGGCATATAGGCCAACTTTGAATATTTGATAGACCATACCTCAAAAAAAAAAAAAAAAAGAAAGAAAGAAAAGCATTTGAAAAAGAGTTGCAACATCAAGCCCAGACTACCACGTGTGAGCACAGTGACGCACATATGTGCCTGGACACATCTGGACACAGGTACTAATATGCATAAACACCACACACAAATACATGAAAAGAATGAACAAAAAATCAAACTTATTCACACTATCATAGAGCTTGTGTTATATATGTTTTAAAGTATATTTCTATCACTGCAAAAAAAATGATGGTTTTGCTGAGTTTGGTAACATGTGGCCTTGTGTTATTAACAAAGATCATTTAAAACAAGAGATTTTGCTTAGTTGCTGGTTTATGAATTTGCTTCCCTTGTGAAGCATTCTAGGGTGGTAATTTAAAGTTAAGTAGATTGGTCATAGCTTGGTCTTTGACTATGTGTAGAGACAAACTCCAAGAAGCAGATGATTTAATTACTCAGATAAGTCTGAGTAACAGGACTTCAGGATCAAGGCTTTGAAGACATTTGAAAAATAGCATTTTTGGAAAATATCCAGATATTATAGGATTGGTGGCTGTGTGTTTAAATTAATTGAATAATTTCCACAATTTTCTAATTTATTTTGGTATCAAAATCCAAATTGTCCTTTAAGCTTTATTAGAAAATAGCTAAAATATACAATTTCCTATGTAAGAAAAATATCCTGAAGTTATGTTATTAATATGTCTTAATGGGAAACAAATGGGAACAGCTCAGCTAGTATCTGTGCTGCATTGTTCTTTTAACTACACTCTATCATAAAAGCAATAAAAGCAAGCAGAAATGTATGTTAGCCACACACTTTACAAATATACAATCTCATGTTTATTTTAGTCATTTTATTTTACAATTGAATGAAACTTCCATATAATTTCTAAAATTGTATAACTGAAAAGAAACCCAAATCATGTCCAAATATATCCAAAATAACCATCCCTCTTGAAAGCTTGTCTGGCGGATTTTAAAGGTGCATTATTGCCTGATTTAAAGGCAGAGAGGGGCTATGGGGCCACATTCCCTGACAGAGGGCCTCTTGAGACATCTTTGATCATTCTTTGTGATGCATAAAATATGTCACAGTTGTTCTATAAAAGATATCAGCCATCAGGTAAGGCTGTCATTTCCTCTTGTAGCATTATATTGGAAAAATACGACTTTTCTCTCTAGTAACTGTATGAGATTAGTGCTCATGAAAACATAACCTATTTAGTCTGCATGCAACATTGTCTTATTCCTGGTTTCTTTCAAAAGAAAGCAGTTATAGGTAAACATGCTAAAAAGGAATTGAACTGGTTGATGCCTTGTTCCAAGAGTCATCGGTTTCGCAAGTTGCTGTAAGTTGTGAATAAACTCAGCACTGGTCTAAGGCAGGACTAGAGTTGTAAAAGCGTTATGCATTTCTCCAGAGAACAATTTCTGACATTTGGTCTTTGTTCTGCAAATTATCTAAGTTTGCTTTAAAGTCCAAATCCGTGCTACAAATAATATTTATAACAAAAGAACAACAGTTGTAAAACCTTCCAGAGGCTGTATTTTTTCTCAACTCCACACATATTTTTTTTAACTATATGTATGTGTGCATGTGTGTTGAAATTGGTTTTCCTATACTAACATATTTAAATTAAATAAAGTATGTTTTCTGTGTGTTATGACTGCTCTATACATTACATCTCTCTTTTAAGACTTCATAAAATACTTTAAATATTTTATCTTCTTGTTTAAGTTAAAATTTATTCCAACATTATTTAAATATCAACAATGACAAAATATTTTCTTGAAACAACTGTTGCATTTAGATTGTGTAAGATATTGGAAATATTTTGCTAAAAATTGAGGAGGGAAATGATTTTTACTTTTGCAGAGTTTAAAAAAATTATTGGAATTATTATTTAGTGTCATTATTTAATTGTCTCTATGAATATGGGTTTTACAAAAAGAAGCCTTTTAGAAGAGTCAATGGCAGATGACCCTCCTTCAAGAGAAGTTGACAGCTGAACCCAAACAAATAAGAAAGTAGCATAACAGCTTCAAGAACATAAAAACAGGCCTCAGAGACACATCCTGAGTCATTTTGCTCCCTTTTTAGAATAAGAAATCCTCAAGTTCATGTATCTATGTTTCAAAATAACTTCTGCTTGCACTTAAAAATGCAGCAATTTATTTAATGTATAAATTGGAAAGGAGGGGCCCCTTTTTAATGGAGAAATAACATACGGTATAACAGCCCGAATCGATTAGTGGCCTCCATCTGGCCCAAGTCTGAGAAAGCTGTTGCCATGTGTTTGCACAGCACGGCAATACTAACTGCCGCATACTGTCAGCACCTCCAGATCTGCTTTATAAATTGCTCTATGTCTTACTACATCTGTGCAGATATCACAAATTCCAGGCACAAGTTTATCTATGTTTATTTGCTTGATTGCAAAGGAGACACCGTGTGGAAGTTTTAAAAGGCCTTTGAACATATCAATTCAATGTTAAAGACAGTTAAGTTTAAATAATATGAGAGGGGGAGGGAAAGGGACTGGGAAGGAGGGAGAGCTTGACTTTAAATTGTTTCCTCAGTAATTGTTAAATCTCAAATGATTTTTAGTTTGTTCTGTAATGATAGTTGCTATTTGAAGATCACTTTAAAAGGTGTTATAATAATAAAAGCACATTAACAGGAGAGAAGTTTGTTCAGTTTCTGCTAAAATCAAAGCCTACTACTATATTCAGTAGTCCTGATTTTTTAAAGGTAAAATTTCATAAATTTAAAAATCAGAATATGCGTTGCTTTTGGAAAAATAACATATCAGTTTCAAATGAAATTTAGGAATGTTAATCTCTTTTGCAGCTGCTATTTTTGTTTTATGGTATTTTTACAGCTGTTTTTAATTTCTTTTAAGAAATACTAAACCTTTAGGAGAATTCCCATGTGAATAACCACAGCACAGATAATTGGTTTCATTGCAATTCAGATTATGAACATCATTTTTCAGTTGTTACTTTCAAACTATATACAAAGCTAAATCTGTAAACCATTTTCTTTATTCAGCTACTATCAAATGGGACAAAATTCAGCTTAAAGCACCAGAGAGCCCTACTCTTTATCTGATTGCTTTTGCTGTTTCAAAATATTTTCCTTCCTCACAGAACATTAATATATTCTACACCATCCACACAGATGTAACCTATAATTTTATTTGGAAAGGCATAAGAATATAAATTATGACAATTTTCTCAGAAGTCTGAGTATTTAATAAATTTTAGAATTGGCATTACCATGTGACTGTTTCTTTACCTAACATCTCTCCCTGATTAATTATTACCATTGACGGTATATCTTCATTTGGAAACATCCTTGTTCTGCAACCACACCTATACTGTGCAGTTTTTAATAGAAGCCACCCTTCTTATACAGGCCGCAGGGGAAAGTAATTAAATTTAATAGATGCCGTCTTTGTTTTATAGCCACTCTCAATTTAAAGCCACAGGGGTAAGTAATTAAATTTAATAGAAGCCATAGCTTCTAAACAAAGAT
This sequence comes from Microtus pennsylvanicus, assembly GCF_037038515.1. Taxonomy (NCBI): domain Eukaryota; kingdom Metazoa; phylum Chordata; class Mammalia; order Rodentia; family Cricetidae; genus Microtus; species Microtus pennsylvanicus. The sequence goes on along the minus strand of NC_134583.1, from coordinate 32,724,909 downwards.
ATACAGTATCAGGTATGCAGAGATATAGAAATGAGACTTGCTCTACCCTAGGCATGTGGAGAGAGCAGCTTCACATGAAGCAATGCTAAGAAAAACGCAAAAGTTCAAAACATGCATTTCCCTAAGTGATTCAAATGGGGGAGAGATAAGAGGTGTCACCCTGTGCTTTGAAAGGGCAGTGAGATAGGTAGGACTGAGGGATGTTCTTGGTAGTCCACACTGCTTGGACAAACATCTGCTCAGAATACCTGTGGGACTGTCCCAACATAAAATGCCTTCAGGAGGGCATGAGGAATGGAATATATGTTCTTATTTATTGTCGATCTGACTATTTAATTCAATGTCTTTGTTTTGTGTTGTTTCAGTCACAGAGACCATAATTCTTCAATTAATTTACATCTTCATATTTAGTGACTTGTAGACTCTCAGTTCAGACAAGCATTGTATAGATAGATTATTCCAGTTTTACTCTTTTTTGCAGGGAGGGAGTCAGTAGTTGTGGGAGGTTGTCGTACCTTCAATTTTGAAGAACAAAAACGCTGATGAGAAGTAGAGAAGTATTTAAGAATTTACTCTGACTACACAAAACATTTTGAGGTATTTTCCCAAAAGTAATTTCTCAGATTTGGCTCTTACATTTTATTTTGAGCTTTAATACTTATCCTTAATTTTGGCTTTGCTATGGGCACATTTAATCTATACTTGTCATAAATGATACTTTCGAATTCATAATCCTTGCATAAGGAAAATGCATGTGTCAAAGCCGAGCATCTGCCAGTCCACACGGTGATATTCTAAGTTCATTGCCCTAAAAAGATAGTTCATAGTCACTTAAGGAGAGGAGAGGAGAGATGCTGAAATCTGGCACCCCAGATGGTATGAGACAATCCAGACTGCCTGAAGGCATATGGTAAACAGAGAATGTAGCAAGAGTGTGCTTATAAGGACACTGTTTTAAGTTGTGTGTGGGTTAAGGACAACATGGGTTACTTTGGGGAAATGAAAATACAATCTTTAGGAACTTCATTCAGGAGAATAGCAAGAAATGGAGGTTCACAATACATCACTTAAGTGACTAGATAGCTGTTCATATGTATGCTGCTAGTTAAGTTCATTTTCTGATCTTAACACACACATAGATACATAGAGTATACTTTGGCATTAGAAGTAAGTTTTGTAACTAAGAACTTTTATCTACACTACTCAAGTGTAAAAATGCTTCTTGACTTTAGCATTAAATTATTAAAAATGAGCTGAGTGTCTTATGATGTTTAGAGACAACTAGCAAACAGAGTTTTTTCAGGTAGAAGCTTCCTTCTACAGTTAACCAACAATGGCAGTTCTCTTCATTTAAGAAGATTAAAGTATGAATGTGATGCTTATCAAGGTTTCTATTGTCTCATCTAAGCACCCAATAGAGCTTATTTCCAAAGTCTACAATATAAAGTTTCATATAGTGTAACCCTATAGACTTTCTTTCCGTTTTCCCTACTTAACCAAAATAACAGTTCCAAATGTATATTCTCTTTTCATTTTATCATTTTTTAAAATCAGACTCTGCAATGAGTCTTCTACTTTTCTATCAATTTCTCTCAAGAGAGATTTCATCTGTTTGGATTATTGAAACAGAATACATTCACTGGTTTTCTTTTTTATTTTTTTCTCTTTTCCTGCCCTTGAGGAAAAACCAATAACCTTTTTCTATTTTCTCAGGCAAGTATAATAATAGTATTAGAGAAGGAAAAATAAAAACTATATGAAGGCTGAGATCACTGTCATTGCCTCCTCACTTGTCTTTGCTCTATGAGGCTTACACAAGTCATTGACTTTACACGGGCTAAAACATTTGATTGATAAAACAAAGACATTTAAAAGTTCTTATTTTAAATCCCATGACATACCCACGGAACACTGTATATCTAATTAGTCTACTTGTCCAGTTTAGAATTTTTATTTTATTTTTATATCTATTGATACACACTTGGAATGTTCTACAGGAGTTTGGTGATTTGAGAAGGGAGGGTTACAAGTTATCCCCAAACCATTCTAATTATGGTAAAACGTTACTTCTCATGAAATTGTCTGTTTATGCTAATATTTCAATTGTTTCTGAAACCTATTATGTACTTGTCTTTACTGTTTAGAATATGTAAATATCTGTCTCTGAAAAGAGACAATATTTCAATGTTCGTTAATGAGATTAAAAGTATATAAACTGTAGAAATAAAAGGAACAAGGAATTGTGAATTTGAGAGCAGTGTGTGATGACATCCCTTAGACATACTGCCAGTTCTGTTGGTCTCAATTTAAGTACAAGTAGTGCACATACTAAAGGAATTAAAACCTGTTTTCCTCAACTGAAGATAGTGGGAGAAATACAAGCTATAACTCCATAGAAATAATGATCACATCAACATGCAAAGCAATAACGGAAGTTCAAATGTTTAAAATGACCTTATCCCAAAGCAAATGATAGCTCTAGCATAGTCACAACAAGCAAGTCTATTTAAGAGATGGCTAGTATGTGGCTAAAATTCAGACTAGAGAATGGTGAATGAAAATCAGGATAAAAAAAAATGATACTGCTTTTACCTTCTCCTTTAAAGGTGGCAAGGACAGGCTTCAGCCTGGGGAGTACTGGCCTATAGGTTACTACTACCCATAGTTAGTCAGGCGACTAGAGAAATGTAGGGTGCCCATTCTCCTTCCCTTGCTCATACACCTTTCCATTTTTACAACTTCTCTCCACTTTTTGTTCTCACTTCCTTTTATTTATTTCATTTTCTGAGTGTATAGGAACACTTTTCAAAATGATATTAATTATGTTATTTGACAATTTAATACATGCATATAATATATTCTGATTAATCTTTCCTCAAACCCTCATCATTGCTATCATCACCCCTCTCCCAGCCCCACACTGTTTGTTACCACTTCCTTTCCCAGGTTTAATACTTTTGGTTTAGTTTTGTGAACCATTTAATTTAACCATGGCTATTTGCATGACAACTGGATTGGACTATTCATTGGTACCTGATGGAGACTGAGGGTTTCCCAAATTAAGTATGTCCAATGAAATAGTTCATCAATGATGAGTAGGGTCCATATGATCCTACTGCACCAGTGTCTGTGTATTGATAAGCCTTTTCTAAGGCAGACATGGTCCCAACATCTCAAAGGGGTGCACATTTGTGATTGTAATAACTGTTTCATGCCCAGAAAATGTTACTTCAAGTCCTTCTTTTCCATCTTAGGTTCTCTCTGCCTCCTTTCCTGCTATGTTTTCCTAGTCTTGGGTGGTATAAATGCCTTGCTTAGCATTGAGCACTCATCCATCACTTATTCTCGGCACTCTGTGCTTCCAGGAGTCTATGTATTCACCAACATTTGTTGGAAGGAGAGGCTTCACTGATTAAGGATGAGAGCATCATTTGTGTCTGAGTTTTCCTGTTTTTACTGGAATTACCTGATTTTCTTTTTCTACCTATTTATCTGGCCAGGATTTCCAGTAACTGCATTAAATAGAAGTGCCAAGCGGATATCCTTGCTCTGTTCTCTAACTTAGCAAATTCTCTCTCTTTTTCTTTCATACTGAATACAACATTATCTCTTAGATTCTCAGACAAATCATTTATTGCACTCAAATAATGGACTTCTCTAACTAGGCTGATGTATGTTTCATCATGGAGATTATTGAAACTGACCAAGTGCTTCATGTGCACCTCTTGAGATGATCAAGATCTTACTGTTGTTCTTTATCCTTTATTGTGTTGAATGCTTGATTCTAACACAAGATATTGTTCCTTGTGGCACTGGATTAAATGATGATATGGCATCAGAGTCACTTAATGTGCCATCAAATTTGGTTAGTTACCATGCTATGAAGAAAGTTTGCATTTACTCAACAGAATTTTGTCTTTTCATGCATTTTTAGCGTACTATTCTAATGATGCTTGTTTCATGACTTAGTTCTTCAATGTGTACTCCTTATTTGAGTAAAAAAATATGAAGAGGATTGTTAATCATTCCTTTTCATGTATTTGGCAATGGTGTTAAGTGAGACAACCTAGAATTAATTTTTTCTTTATTAATTTATTTTTCAGACCCAGGTTTGATAAAAATGTCTGTTCAGATTTTCTCTTCCCTGACAATTCAGACTTGGTATGATATATTTCTAAAATTTATCTATTTCTTCTAGGAAAATCTGTGAGTATTTAACTGCTCAAAATTGCTTCTTTAATATGCTTATTTATACTGTCAGTTATCATATATCTTTCACTTTATAAATTTTTTAAAAAATATTTCTTGACAGTTTAGATAATCATTCCAAAAACTTGCTTCATTTTTGAATTTTTCACCCTATTCCTTATCTATGATCCATTTTATTTATTTCTAATCTTCTCTTTGCTGTTTCTTCTAATTTTTTAGACTCTTGGCTTGGTCCTTATTCTTTAATTTTATTTTATTTTAATTTTCTTAGGTGTTTAATTAGGCTATTGAGGATATTCATTTACCCTTCATGATATCAGTTATTCCTGCACACTACTGGGATCCATTAGGTACATTAGTTTCATAATGTTTTAGCACCCATTTCCAGGGAAATCATGGAAATTCTTCCATCTTTTCTGCCTTTCATGCAGTTATTTTACCTCTTATTACATTTTGATTTATTCCACTTATACACCCAGACACACAGACACACACACACACACACACACACACAGACACACACACAGTTTTTTTTTCTCGAGACAGGGTTTTTCTGTGTATATAGTTTTTCTTCCCCAAGACAGGGTTTCTCTGTGTACATTTGCAGCCTGCCCTGGATCTAACTCTTGTTGATTAGGCTGGCGTTGAACTCACAGTGATCTTTCTGCCTCTGCTTCCAAAGTGCTGAGGTTAAAAGTTGTATGCCACCACCAACTGGGTTATAATATATTTTTAAAGAAATGTTGTTTCATTCCATTTCATTTCCTTTTTCTTTATATCTACTGTGCTTGATTTGGAATTATCATGAGGATAGTCAATATAATAATGATAAAAGTAACCAGCTTAAGCTGATAAGTTCAGTCTTGTACAAAATCATTATACTTTTACTCTCTACCCTTTATTCTGTTTGCCATTGACTTGACACATTAAATAATTTATGCTATGAACACTAACATATTTATTAATAAAATTATTTATAGCAATATCCTATTTTGCTTCTCTACCATGATTAAGTTGATTTATCATTAAGTTGATTTACTACCATAATCATAAGTTATTTTACAATTGTTAGTGGCTCTTAGTAGAGGAGTTTTGACAAATAAGATATTCACTTTGGAAGGTTTCTTTTGTTTTAAAAAATTGAGAACAACACCTCATTCTCTTTGGCCTGAGTTGAGTAATTAGTTTAAAATTGGAGCAGAAGGAGGGAGAACATGAGCAAAGAAGTCGGGACCACGAGGGGTGCACCCACCCACTGAGACAGTGGAGCTGATCTATTGGGAGCTCACCAAGGCCAGCTGGACTGTGACTGAAAAAGCATGGGATAAAACTAGACTCTCTGAACATGGCGAACAATGAGAGCTGATGAGACGCCAAGGACAATGGCACGGGGTTTTGATCCTACGTAATGTGCTGGCTTTGTGGGAGCCTAGCCAGTTTGGATGTTCACCTTCCTAGATATGGACAGAGGGGGGAGGACCTAGGACTTACCACAGGGCAGGGAACCCTGACTGCTCTTTGGACTGGAGAGGGAGGGGAAAAGGAGTGGGGGGAGGGGGAGAAGGGTGGGAGGAGGGGGAGAATGGTGGGAGGAGGGGGAGGGAAATGGGAGGCTGGGAGGAGGTGGACACTTGTTTTTTTTTCTCCTTTTCTCAATAAAAAAAAGAAAAAAATTCTTTTATCTTCATATCAATTAGAAGATAGAGAACCCATATCTGGTGCTGTTTTTTTTTTTTTTTTGCTTGAATGTCTGTGGTATCTGATGAGGTATTACCCAGTTGTTACAAGGTGACTCCAGTTAAACTTATTTTATGTATGTATGTTTATGTATTTTAGTTATCCTCTAGAATGCATTAATTTCAGACATCTTTAGTGTAGCTTTGCCTCCCCCTACTCAACCCACAGACTTTCCCTCTCAACCCAATTACATTTAACCTTCTGGGTCTTATTATGCCTCTTCCCCCTTCATTCTGCCTGTATTCTATCATTTCTTTTTCTGGGATACACCCAATTCTTTGGTACTCTGGTTTAAAAACACATTAAACCAGAGATTCAAAACCCAATCCACTTATAAAAGAGAACAAGTTGTATTTGTTCTGGGTTACCTTGTTCACAGTGAAAATTTTTAGGTCCATCAATTCACATGCAATTTTATAATTTCATCGTATTTATAGCTGAAATATGTCCTATTTTGTTATGTGTAGGATTTTATTATTCTTTAATCAATTGATGGATAGTTAGACTTTTATTCATGTGAATAGAGGAACAAAGAACATGGATAATCAAGTTTTTCTGTAGTGGTATGCGGAGTTCCTAGGGTATAGGCTTAGGAGCATATAGTAGATAATATAGTAGATCCATTCCGTTCTTTTGAGGAACCACCTGCAATGATTTCCATATTGTTTGAACCAGTTTGCACTCATATAATCATTTCAATACAATTCTTTACAGGAACTGAAGAAAATAAACTTTATTTAGAAACACAAATGATGATAATAGCTAAAATCACCTGAAAAATAAAAACATTGTTAGAAGGATTAATTACCTTTATTTCAAGTTATACTGCAAAAGCTATAGGAGTAAAACCATCATGGCACTGGAATAAAAACATGCATTGACCATTGGAATAGAATAAAAGACCCATTGTGATTGGCATGTTTGTTTGTTTTTTTGTTTGTTTGTTTGTTTCAAAGAAGCAAACAATACTCACTGGAGAAAAGACAGCATCTTCAATGAATGTTTCTGGTCAAACTGAATAGACATATATAAAAAAGTAATTCTCAAACTTCCTAGTACTTCAACCTTTTAATACAGTTCCTCATGTTGTGCTGACCACAAACATAAGATTATTTTGTTGTTACTTCATAACTGTAATGTCACTACAGTTATGAAGCATAATATACATATTTAATTTGTAACCTTCAAAGGGGTTGTAACCCATGGACTGAGAACCCTGAACTAGAGGAATGAAACTGAATCTTCATTATCTCTCAACCAGCAATAACCCAGTTTCAAGCGAATCAAGAACCTGAACTTAAGACCAGCACTCTAAATCTGTTATGTGAGAGAGTAGGGAATATGTTTCACCATACAGACACAGAGGAGCTTTTTCCAAAGGGTCCGGGTAGCACAGGCACAAATCAATAATTAACAACAGAGGAAAGATGAAACTAAAAAGCTTCTGTTCAGGAAATGACATCATCATTTGAGTGAAGATCCAGCATATGGAGTGGGGAAAATTTTATCAGTACTGTACCTAAAAGTGGGTTCATATCCAGAATTTACAAAGAATTCAATAAACTTATCGTGAAGAAACAAGTCACCTGATTAAATAATGGGAATGAAACTAAACAGACCTCAAAAGTATATGCTTTAATTTGAGGGAAACACTAGTCTGCATAATTCAAGTACTTGTGTCATCTCATTAAAAGAATATGTGCATTGTAGTATGTAAATTAATATGTACATATCTAATTCAAATATCACAGTATATTATTACTTCTGACATTAGACATAAACCGATGACTAAATCATGGGTTATAGTTTAAAACCTAATTGTGACTACTACTAATTCTTTGTTTTGACCGTGTAAATACATTTTTAAGAAAAATTGTGAATAATGAAAGTCCGAATATTAATTTGAATCAAAAGTTATAACTTTTCATGGGACTTTAACTTCATAACTTAAACTAAACTTTGTAATTTCAAGTAAAGTTTGAAGTGTAATTCTGTCTGAATAAGACAATATTAAAAGATTCTATACATACAAAAATATGTTATCAAAATTATGTATATTTTTCCAATATGTGAACCGTTAATCATAGTGCCATGGAGACCTTATATCAATAAAATATTTAGAGAAAATTTAGTTATAAAAAACATTGAAAACATAAATATTTTAAGAGAGAAAAAAGCTTAAGACACTACAGAGAAAAGTCAGAGAAAATTGATGAGTGAAAACCAAGGGGAATTCTAGCTCCTCTAGTTCCATCACATGCTTGTAAGATTTATGCTGTCTCAGTTACAATACTTAGAGAGACAATAGGAAGTGTACCCTTCCTTATGCCTTTTTTACTACTGGAAAACTCTATAAAAGAGATAAATTCATCCAGGAATGCCAAATGACAGAAGCATAGCTTCATAACTTTTCCTCTATTGATTACCTGATTAAAAATTCTGGTATAAGGTTTAACAGCTCTAAAATATACATACAACTAATATTATACAAATTGAGCAGGTTCCATTTTTGGGTTTAGGCATATATATGTCTATTCAGACACACATGTGTATATATATATATATATATATATATATATATATATATATATATATATATATATATATACATACATATATATATGGATCAACAATAAATGAAATAGAGGCTATGAATTTGGAAGAGAGAGTTTAGGCATAAAAAATACTTAGAGAGTGAAAAAGAAAAAAGAGAATTATATAATAGTATAATTTCAAAAAGTTAAATGAAATAATTAAAAAAATAAATGTACTAAAATAGGCTGTATATGACCAATGAGTTTGTGTGGATTTGGTCTCTCTGGAACTCGTTTTATTTCTTAAATAGGTCTTTAATAAAATAATTAAGCTTCAATACTTACTAGTATAGAATGAGAATGTAAACTTTATTAATCATTGAAGAACATTTTGATTACAAGAATGGATATGTACAAGAATGAAAATGTAATAGAAGAAAAAGTGGTACAATTCATCTTTGCTCTGGTAAATAAAAAATAATAATGGCAGAGTTTTGGCAAATAACTCTAATGAGCAGGAAACAGATATCAATGCTATTTTCAGATATGAAAACTGAAATTATTATCTGATGCATTTTATATCTTTAAAAATACCTAGCTATGGCTAAACAAATGAACGTGGGATTATTTGTCTCAATTAATTGCACAATTTATTTGATCCTGTTTCAAAGGGTGGCTTTAGATTTCAACTTTAATTTCCTGTGTTAGGTCCTACAGACAGCTGTAAGAGAGAGGGTATAATTATATCTGCAGACATATGATGGAAGGACAGAAAACTATGGGAAATATTGCTTAGTGGTAGATCTCAAACATTTAGATAACAGTTTCCCACGATCCCTAAATAAAATTTTCATAGACTGTGGTATAATAAAAGATGAAATTGGGCCGCCATTCTGATTTTCTTCACCAACAAGATCATGTTTGGAGGATAACTGGGGAACACTACTTTGCTTTGAAATAAGCTGTGAAACACTTTTGGAAAATATTTTGCAATTTGATTAGAGATACCAAATTCTTTTTGTTTTTTGACGTATTTCACGGTTATAAGGCCCTTATAACAATGAAAATGGTGGATCAGTAACTAAAACACAAATCATATCAAAATTTTATAGCTTGCTTTGACATTTCATTTTTCCAAATTCAGTAGTCATTTTCATTTCATTTGCTTTTTGAAATTTCTTTTTCCGGTAACATAGTTGAATGTTCCATGACAATTCAGAATCAACTATCTGAGCTCCTATCATGGTCAGTTTTACTAAGTCACACACACACACACACACACACACACACACACACAGAGAGAGAGAGAGAGAGAGAGACACACACAAATGCTCACACTCATTCACATGCTTTACTGACTTTGTTTCTATTTATAAATCATTTTGGAAAAAAATAAGGCTATTTTTTATTTTATTTTATTTTAAATTTATTTATTAAGGATTTCTGCCTCCTCCCCGCCCCCGCCTCCCATTTCCCTCCCCCTCCCCCGATCAAGTCCCTCTCCCTCATCAGCTGGAAGAGCAATCAGGGTTCCCTGACCTGTGGGAAGTCCAAGGACCGCCCACCTTCATCCAGGTTTAGTAAGGTGAGCATCCAAACTGCCTAGGCTCCCCCAAAGCCAGTACGTGCAGTAGGATCAAAAGTCCATTGCCATTTTTCTTAAGTTCTCAGTAGTCCTCATTGTCCGCTATGTTCAGCAAGTCCGATTTTATCCCATGCTTTTTCAGACCCAGGCCAGCTGGCCTTGGTGAATTCCCGATAGAACATCCCCATTTTGTGAGGTAAGCCAGACCCAAAAAGAGGAACATGGGATGTACTCACTCATATTTGGTTTCTAGCCATAAATAAAGGACATTGAGCTTATAATTTGCGATCCTAGAGAAGCTAAATAAGAAAGTGAATCCAAAGACAAACATATAGGCATCCTCTTGAATATTAACCTTCATCAGGCGATGAAAGGAGACAGAGACAGAGACCCATATTGGAGCACCGGACAGAAATCTCAAGGTCCAAATCAGGAGCAGAAGGAGAGAGAGCACGAGCAAGGAACTCAGGACCGCAAGGGGTACACCCACACAAAAATAAGGCTATTTATCTGCAATTCTTTCATTTTCTCTGCCATCCCCTAATTTCCCTCAACATTCTCCAAACATTTCTGTCAATGTCATTAGTGAAACAATATCCAATGTATTACTCTTTTTATTGAAAACAAGAACTAAAAACATTAATACCAACAAAGAAAAAAATCCTACATACACAGAGAAACTCTTGCACACACACGTATGTACACACACACACACACACACACACACACACACAGAGAGAGAGAGAGAGAGAGAGAGAGAGAGAGAGAGAGAGAGAGAGAGAGAGAATGAGAGAGAGAGAGAACAAACCCCTAAAATCCCACAAAGTCAGAAAACATAATATATGAATAAAAGTCCAGTAAGGTCACAAATACTAGCCACGCATAAGACATGGCACACATATTCGGTGATTATTTGAGGAAGTAGAGAGGAAGCAGAAGAACGAATCTCCTGGCTAGTTAAAAACAAGAAAGAATTTTTTTTTCCTTAAGTGTGCCTCAGAGGCAAACTGCAATGTATTTAGTGGTGATGCGCCTTCAGTCTTTTCTAATCTGTATAAGTTTCAATTCCCCTATTTATTTATAGTTTTATCCTTTTATGACTTGGGCATTTTGAAAAATACAGACTATTTGTTTTGCAGAATGTTCCCCAATTTGGGTTTGTATAATATTTTCTCATTATTATTCAAATCCTGCATTTTTAGAAGAAAACCACAGAAAGGATATTGAGTCTTTTCTATTGAGACATTAAGAGAAGGGTTTGACACTCATCAATAATAATTGAACAAAGTCACATGAAGCTTCCTGAAAAACAGAACCTTTCTGTATCTCAAGAGAGATACATATTTATTTCACATAATAAACTAGCTAAGAAATATCTGCTAAGTTTTAGGCATCTTGCAAGTAATATAATAGTATTGACGCCTCAGAATTTGTCTGGATAGATAGTTCTGTGTGTACCGGTCCTGGGTTTGTTTCCAGAATCCTATGGTGGCTCTCTGTGGTCTATAACTCCAAATTCAGAGCAACAAATGCTCTGTGATCACGCAGGCACCAGGTGCACACACGGTGGGCATACATGTATACAACCTAAACAATTATACACAAAATAATAAAATCAATAAATCTAAGAAAATAAAGTCTCACAATAGGAGATTAGATATGGGTATAAATGTAAAAAATATAAACTTTCAGAAAGAGTTGAATTTTTAATAAGACCCAGAGCTATGGGATGACAAAGAGAAAGGAGATGATGAAGGACTTCCCAGACAAGGGCATACACAGGGACAATAGTCACCCTTCTAAAAAGCATTTTCAGTGGGTATGAGTCCTTGCTTAGGTCAAATAAGTTTCCATCATTGTTAATTCAACCAACATTAATAAAGATTCCCAGAAAGGTTTAGTTTAGAAATCCAGGGTATATTCTGATAATCCTATCAGTGAAAAATTCAGCACACTTTCCATTGCTCTCTGCCTGTATAGAGCAGAATTTTAGTGTTTTGTTTTGCTTACAAGTCCTTATGTATGACTGCTTTCATCCAGCTGTTTTTTTTTATTTCTTTTCAGCCAAGATTTAATTACTTGATCAACTGAAGCTCATCACCTCTGAATTTTCTGCCAGATCATTTTATGCAGTCTTTATTAGTTCTGATTTGAACAGAATCAGAATTTTAAAGTAAATTTTACTTTACAGTTAAAGTAAACTATGAGCAGCAGGTAAGAGCTTTAACATTCTGTAAATTAAAGCAGTCCAAAGAACCAAAAGGATAAACTTGCCTAGGAAACACATTGGATGTTCAAAATCTGGTGATAACTATTAAAGAGAGCGTCTCCAGCTTTATGGTGTAATTATCTTTCATTAGTCCTGAAGCTTGAAATAAAAGAGCAACACAATCCTCCAATTAGGGTACAATTGTACCTAAAATCTTCAAGTTCAAAGTCAGAGCCCTGTACTTTGTTACTTATAACTGGCAAAATGTGGATGTTCCATATGCATTTGGTTAATCTATAGTCCATTATTCTTTTCCTTAATAGATATGTGAGCTGCAACTGATATGCACAGTTCAGTAACTAAGGTTAAACTTAAAAGAAAGCTAGAGAAACTGCTGTCCTCTAAGGTATACATTACAAAATCACAAAGGTGAAAGGTTTTGAGGTATATAATTTCTTTTTGGTGCCTTCCAAGGAATAAGTAGGAAACACAGCAAATGCTAGATGTATTTTATTAATCAGATAGTCTAAGTTGATGCATTACATACATTGGAATGTGAAATGTCAGATTTAATTAGATGAATTCTGGTAAAATAAACCATCACATCACAGGAGCGTATTTAAATCATAATACCCAGATACAGGCACTAAGCATTTAAACAAGCTCACATAGCTACTTTACTCTTTAATTGTTGAGATAAAGGCATTGGTTTCCTTGTGCGTGATGTTAAAAAAAAATAAGTGGGGGTCACCTTTTTATGTGTTTCTGGCTTTTAACTTGCAATACACTTTTGAAAAGCAGTACCGTGAACAAGGAATAGCAGACTTCTTCCACACTCAGCCCTGCAGATTTCAGATGACTGGGTGGTCAGTATGGATGGAAAGATCTACTACCAACTCAGAACTTATCAAATCTAACCTAGATCTTCTGCATCAATTGTTTTACGTAAATACATATGCATTTCATAGATGAATAGATGTTTTATGATAGGCAATGTAATGATCTTTCACAATAAAACTCAGTCTCAAGTCTCACCTAACATGATAAACATTAGTGTTCCTCTTTCATAAATGAGATTTTATTGAGCAAACTGAATAATTTACCTAATATTGTTTGACTAAGAATACGATTCAATAGAGATTATCAATTAGATATAATGAGCTGTTACTCAAGTGTTAAACACAGACTCCAATATTTCAGTGGCATTGCATGTTTAGTTCCTTTTCAACCCTCTAGCTTAAATTTACTATGCTTATCCTAAAAGTGACATGTATTATAAGTTGTGTTGTGCTATTATTTATACTTTAAGATAATTATTCTGCTAACATGAATCTATACTAATGAAAAAAAACTTTTGAGTAAAGATTATAGGAGATACAAGATGCAAGCTCTTATATAGTAGCAAAAGAGTATTTGCAGCCATGGTTGTTGGAATAATAGTCACTGTGAGTACATCCTGAATTCTTGTACAAGACCAAATTAGACAAATCCCAGTAAAAAAGGGGGGGAAGGGCAAATGTAACCCAACCAGTGACTAAAGAGACATTGGCAATTGATGGCTCCCTGCAAACAAGGGTCAATTTGTGTCAGCGATATGATCCCATAAAGGCACATGGTTGAACAGAAGGTCTTGTTCCCGTTTCATATAACAAGTATCAAGTGGATGGACTATGTGAATTAAAAGACAGTCACATGATACTTGGAGGGCAAAGTGGGAGGAATACAGACTTAGTATTGGAACAGAAAAAATTTGAGGTAGTTTGATGAAAACATATTAATGTATGACATTCTCTGATAATAAG